>NC_142031.1:61707560-62007660 GCF_982192425.1 Myodes glareolus
ACATCACATGTATACAATTAAACTTAAGCCATGGCAAAATACCTAAGGATTGTCACATACGCTGTGGTTTGAATGAGCCCACAAAAAACCTGTGCTGAAATTTAATTGCCATTGTAAGGATTAAGAGGGTGGAAAACTAACGAGATGTCTTTGTGGGTAAAGGAACTTGCTGCCAAGCCTGACCTAAGCTCAATGACCAGAGTCCATACGATGGAGGGAGAGAACAGAATCCTGCAGGTTGTCCTCTGACTTCTCCACCCATGTGGGAGCACATGTGCACTCAAAAACAAACCCACAGAAGAAAGAAATAACGAATAGAAAGAATTGGTGGGAAATGTACAACTACAGAACTTGAAAGAAAGGCTTTGGGGAAGCATTTGGGGTTAAATGAGGTCACGAGGGTAGCTTGTGGCTTTCTAAGATAAGATTAGTAAGGGACACCTAAGATAGAATGTTCGGTCCCTCTCGCCACATGACACCCTGCACAACCCCGGGGCTCTGTGGACGCTTGCTCTAGCAAGATGGACTTTACCATCTGCTGACCTCGATCTTAAAGGTTCTAGCCTTCAGAACTGTAAACGGAATGAGATTTTAATCTTTTACTCTTAGAATATTTTTAGTTTATCCTTTGAGGATTTTGCATTTTGACCAGATCCATGCCCACTCCCCATCTCCAAATCTCTCAGGATCCCCCCTCCAACCTCATGGCCCCTTCCCAACTTCATGTTTATTTTCCTTTTTCTCCCCTCCTTTTCCCCTCCCCCTCTTCCTCCTTCCTCCAAATTCCCACAATACTGCTCCCACGCGCATTGGTGTGGGGCCATCCACTGGGAATATGGAAACCAACCAATGACCTCACCCCTAAAAAAATTGACTCTCCCTCCCCAGGAGCCGTCAGCTCCTCAGCTAAGGGTGGGGTCTCAGGAACCAAACCCCAGTCCGTGATGGGATTTTGACCAGTCTGATCTTGTTCAGGTGTTGAGCAATAGTCCTAGCTGCTGTGAGTTTCTGTGTGCAGTGGCCATACCATGCCCCTCATCCTCTAGCGCTTACGTTCTTTCTGCCCCCTCTCCTAACATGTTTCTTGACCCTTGATTAGCACAGAGGTTGGTATAGAGGCTCTATTTTGTGCTGAGTACTCGTTCTCTCTTCTCCTTGGTGCTTTACCCAATTAAGGCAGACTCATAGGTGCCCTGGAACTCAATAGAGTCACTTCTGTTGAGAATCTGCTGCCATGTTGGACTCCGATGGACTCATTCTTTAACCTTCAGGATTATCGTTGAGAACATTTGCACAGTACTGGATGGAGTGAGTTCTGCATCTTTACCCACTCTGGATTCTGCAGTACTCACGTAGGAAGTGTGGCTTCTCTACATACACACCTTGAGAGATGTCACAACGTGCACAGCTGAGAGAAAGAAGAGCATAGGGACCTAGAAAAAGAAGAAGCTGTGGAAAGCAAGACCTGGGCCTTCAGTGAGCATGCTTGGCCAGGCTCTGGGCTCTTTTGCCCTTGTGGGCTCCCTCATTAAAGAAGATCATATACAGCTGAGTTGTGGTGATGCACACCCTTAATCCTAGCACCCAGGAGACAGAGGCAGGTGAATCTCTGTGAGTTCAAAGCCTGCCTGGTCTACAAGAGCTAGTTCCAGGACAGGCTCCAAAGCTACAGAGAAAACCTGTCTCAAGAAGGAGGAGAAAAGGAGAAGGAGAAAGAGAAGGAGAAGGAGGAGGAGGAGGAAGAGGAGGAGGAGGAGGAGGAGGAGGAGGAGGAGGAGGAGGAGGAGGAGAAGAAGAAGAAGAAGAAGAAGAAGAAGAAGAAGAAGAAGAAGAAGAAGAAGAAGAAGAAGAAGAAGAAGAAGAAGAAGAAATACTCAGTAGACATAGTAGTGCTTGTAATCCTAAGTAACATTTGAGAGGCAGAGGCAGAAAGATCAAGAGTTCAAAGACAGCCTGGGATATGTAATGAGTCTGATACTAGCCTAAGCTCTTTCACAAATTCATCTAAAAACAAACCAAGAACTAGGGATCTCGTTCTCCAGTAGAGCACTCATCTAGCATGTGCAGTGCCTTGTATTCAATCTCAAAAATAAAAAATATTAAAAATTGAATAAATAAAATAATTCAAGTGTCCATCACTATTGTCTATCCTGTCCTTATTCCATTTTTTCCTCCTAATTTTGAAAGTCACTTAGGTTTTAGTTTGTGGGCCCTGGACTTGCTAAGTGTTGTCACTTTGCAAGTGAATGTCACTTCACACAATCTCTCTTTGTCTTGCATGTGTTGGCCAACTCAGGTGTTGCTTAGATCCCTCACCAAGTAAAACCTCATCCTAGGGAGTTCTGCTATGGAGAACTTTGGTGACTGGATGTTGGAAAAAGCCAAAGGATGGAGGTGAAACTGGCTGAAGGGAACATGGGACATTTGGGGCAATGGTTCTTTATCAGTTTTTAGTGGATGGACTTCAATGTAAACTGCCCCCAACTTTTGTTTAGACTTGTAAATTTTGAACTCAATTATGTTATGAAAACAATAGGCATCCATAAACCTTATACTTTGAAGTTCGAATGTGAGGGCTTTGCCAGGCTAGTGATGGACCGGGTATGAAATCCCAGATCCCCGACAGATAGACAGACAGACAGACACCTATGGGGACAATGAGCTGGGCCATGAGGAGTGCCTGCTGCCCTCCCTGCACTGTCGTGTGGAGCTAGGCTGCACCATTAGGCATCTGGGCTGTTTTGTGTGCCTTTCCCACCTAAGATATTTTCAGTCTGTGCCAGGTGTGCTGGAACTCAGCTCCCTGGTGAAGTACAGAGCATCTGTGTTTGGAAAAAAAATAGACACGGACATTCTGTTGCTAGGTTTATATGGAAATAAAATATGGGCACTGATTACAAAGAGGCACAATGAAGAAAATAGAGGTGGCCAGGTTTCTGGTCTGAAGAATAATGAAGGAGAATTCAGTGGCAGAGTGAGCTTGGTGGTGTGGAGGGGAGATGAGGGAGAGCAAGAGGTGAGTCTGGGAATGTGCCAGTCTTTGTCAACTCTGTTGAGGCCTTCCATCAGACTGGCCTGTGGCCATGTCTTTGGGGCATTTTCTTGATTCACTTTTGATGTGGAAGGGCCCAGCCCACTGTGGGTGGTACCTCTGGGCAGGTGGTCCGGGGTTACATAAGGAAGCTGAGCAAGCCATGAGAGCAAGCCAGTAGGCAGCATTCCTCCACGGTTTCTACGTTGAGTTCTTGCCCTGGCTTCCCTTCACGAGAAAGGGTAACTTGTAAGCCAAATAAACTCTTCCCTCTCACAAGACACAAACTAGGTTGGGGCCACACATTGTAGAAACATCTCTATGAAGCAACAACTATGAACGTTGCACAGACAGTGTACATTTGTGGAAAATCAAGTGTAACTATGAAGACTTGGACGGTCCCCATGGGCACAAAGTAGGGTCTGGGTAAATCAGTCCTGGTTCAGTGCTACCCAAACCCTGGGCAGAATGAGAGAGAAGTGTGTGAATACTTCTGCCTGGAGCCTGGGGGGTGACTGGGTGGACCCCACGCAGACTGACTGCTAGCAAAAGCACAGGGAATCTTTTGTCTGATACGATCTATGCAGACTACTGGAGGCATGTTTAAGCTCCAAGTGCCCAAGGTGTGTGGGGCTGATCGGAAGTCAGCACAAGGGGGCTGGCAACAGCTTGTCTTGTACCTTGAAGATCTGGGAGGGGAGAGAAACTGAAGCTGCATTTTCCAACCCCTGAAGCAAGACTTATTTTTTTTTTTTGTTTTTTGCCTCTGCATCTACTTCTCTGAGTGTATTTTTTTAAAACAAGAATTCTGTTGATAGATACTATATAATCACATTGTTTAAATATTTGAGATGGTGATTGCATTACCATTCCATGTTAATTGCTGCTTCTGTGAACACGTCGGATGCTTTCAGGCAAAATTAATTAGGGCCAAACAATTGATTGATGGCCTTTAAAAACCCAGACCTTCAGAAATGAAACAGTTTTATAATCCAACTGCAAAGTGAGTTTAGACAAAAGAATTCATCAACGCAAGGATGAACTCCCAAAGGCCACATGTGAGTCTTGTCAGCAATAAAAATTAAAAATAAAAATAAATGCAAAACCTACCGGTGGGAATCAATTTAAAATAACTTAGCCCAACCCCCTGAGACAGAATTCTTCCTGTAGAGATGGAGGCCTTATTTCTTGAAGCATGTGGTTGATAGGATCTCAGTACCTGTCAAGATGTCTCCACTTACTGCTGGCTTTAGTCTCAGTGTTCCCAGATTCTTTCTTTGGTTATAGCTTCCCATCCTCTCCTCTTGTAATTCTGTCCCTAATTCTGTCCCTGACCTGAAGAGGCTTTTAAGATTTGAATCCCTGTGGCTCAGAGAACAAAACATACTCACCACAAAGCTGAACTACTCCCCAGTGATTATATTAGCATGAAGCTCTTGGGAGGGGTAGGGTTGGTGATGGTTGATATTATCAACATGATGGGTTCTAGAATAATCTTTGAGACACATCTCTGGATCTGTGATGGGGTTTCCAAGTAGAGTTTAATTGTGGTGGGACGGTCCACCTTAAATATGAGTGGTACCGTTCCATGGGCTGGGGTCCTAGACTGAATAAGAAGATTAAACGCTACCTGAGCGTCATCACTCTTCCCTCTCTACTTCCTGACTCTGGGTGCAGGGTGACCATCAGCCTCACACTCTTGAGGCCCTGTCTTCCCCACCATGATGGACCGAACCCTTAAAATGTGAATCAAAATAAACTCTTCTTTCTTTCTTTCTTTCTTTCTTTCTTTCTTTCTTTCTTTCTTTCTTTCTCTCTCTCTCTCTCTCTCTCTCTCTCTCTCTCTCTCTCTCTCTCTTTCTTTCTTTCTTTCTATTTTGTTGTTGTTGTTGTTGTTTTGGGGTTCTTTTTTTGTTTTGTTTTGTTTTTCAAGACAGGATTTCTCTGAGTAACAGCCCTAGTTGTTCTGGAACTAACTCTGTGAGTTCAAGGCACTTGAACTCACAGAGATTCGCCCACCTCTGCCTCCCAAGTACTGGGAATTAAAGGAGAGTGCCATCACTACATGGCAATAAATTCTTTCTTACTTAAGATGTTTTGGACAAAGCAAAAAGGAAAATAACTAACTTTGTTATTTGTATAAGGTAAGACTCAGAACAGTATCTTTGGGAGGCCTTCCTTGTTTGAACTGAGCACTTATTCAATATCACCAATAAAATTCATATACAATATTAAAGATTTTTTAAATTAGATTGCATGTGGGAAGCTGAGACTGGAGGATCTTTCTGAATTAGAAGCCAGTGTGGGCTAGGTAGTGAGTTCCAGGTCAGCCTGGGTAACAGAGACACTATCTCAAAACAAAACAGAATCAGATTGTATGCACAAATACATATTGAATTGTGTGCATGAGATTTAATACAAGGTTGCCTGGATTTGGATTCTAATTGTGCTGTTTGCTAACACTGAGATCTGGGGCTGTAGTTTTCACTGATAGAAAGTGAGTATGAAAACAACAAACCCTGCATGTTGAAGTGAGACTCAAACGAGGATACCCATATTTAGCCATGTAGAAAAGAAGCGGCGAGGATGCAGACTCAGCTCAGTTAGCTTACTCAGCAAGTTAGCATGAAGAACTGGTATCAACACGGCTGACAAGATGGCTCAGTGGGCAAAGGCTCTTGCCGCTCAGTCTCATGACCTGAATTTGATCCCTGGAAACCATACAGTGGAAAATGGGAACAATAGACCAAAGAAAGTTGTTCTCCGATTTCTACCTGTGCATGGTGACATGGCTGCACCTACACATATGCACATATACATAATACAAAATAAATAAATGCAATAATTTTTTTAAAAGTAAACATAAGCAGAAATAACTAAAGTACATCTCAAGGCTGTATGTTTCAAGCATTTGCTGATGCTTACAATTTTGCTCATTTGAAATCTGGTCCTCAGCAGGGAATACAATGCAGTTGCTAGAGTGTTTGTCTAGCAGTGTGAAGCCTTGGGTTCCAGTTCCAGCGTTGGAAAAATTATTTGTGGTGGTACGTGCCCGACATCCTAACAGTTGAGTGGTAGAGACAGGAGGATCAGAGACTTAAAGCTACACTCCGCAGCTGGGCAGTGGTGG
Source organism: Myodes glareolus (assembly GCF_982192425.1). Classification (NCBI taxonomy): domain Eukaryota; kingdom Metazoa; phylum Chordata; class Mammalia; order Rodentia; family Cricetidae; genus Myodes; species Myodes glareolus. The sequence goes on from NC_142031.1 coordinate 61,713,722, forward strand.
CTCTTGCCTTTGATCCCAGCACTTGGGAAGGAGAGACAGGTGGAACTCTGTGAGTTCGAGGTCAAGGCCAGTCTGGTCTGTAAAGAGAGTCCTAGGAAAGCCAGAGCTGGTACACAGAGAAACCCTTCTTGAAAAGAGCTATGCTCTACTACACCGCCAGATTAAAGCTAGTTCAGAAAGAAAGAAACAGAGGAAGGAAGGCAGGAAAAGAAAACTGATAATCAAGATAATGTATGGATAAGACAATTGTGCAGCTGAGGCAGGAGGATTTAGCACAATCCTATTTCTAAAAAGAAATAGACAAGTAAGCAAACACTGCCCTTGAAGAGACCCTCTTAAAGACAGTTTTTAGAGAAGCCAAGCTGTTAAGTTTGATTGAAAATTTCAACCTGATCTCTAATTTTCTCATCTCGAATGGCAGATAGAAGACAGCAGAGGGGAAAATAATTCAAATAAGACCATTAAAGGATTAGGAATGATCAGGGATAGTTTTTGTGTGATTGATACTGTAGAGTAACAAGTGGTTCTGTTATTTATCTAATAGTGGGCCCTGGGCCTAGTCGTAGGCACCAATCGTACATAGAATGAGAGAGAGACATTATTGTCCCAGAATCCTGGCATCTCCTTCATCTTCGTGTCTCCTTTCGCATTGCTACACAGTGGCCTCTCGGGACCTCCGAGCAGAGGATCGGCTGTGCCTGTCTTGAGGGACGTTCTGGAACCTGGATGCGAGTCTCCATGACCTCCTTGCTCTGACGTCATCAGAGCCTTCACCTGATCTCCTGGACCACGGTTGCAGAGGTTGCCGTGGCACTGAGGTTCTAATTCTCGGGCATGTTTTCCTGGGCGGTTGTTTTCCAGTAGAGAAGCCCTGAGGTAGAAGTCTCAGTTCGGGCTCTCTCCTTTCTAATGTATATTTTACAAGTTAGAGCGTCAAGTGGGTGGGGTTTTGTAGGGGGCGGGGCACCTTTCCTGTTGTGCAGTCAATCAAGAGCTCACAATGTCACTCTAATGTCATTAATCTCTTCACCACACCCTGCTGCCCGGTCTGCTTCCTCCTCTTCTGCAGCCTTACACTTGCTCACCACGCTTTCCTCACCAAATCGCTCATTTTCATGTCTTTCTGTTCTCTCTTGTTGCGTAATTGAGAAAGAGCAGCAAACAGTAACCGTGCCACAACCAGAATGTTATGCTATCTTAAGAATTTCCTCCACCAAAACATTTAGTCCACGATTTTTTAAACCAGTCTCCTTCAGGTTCTCAGGACACACAGAGAGTGAAGCCGTAGTCCTCGCTAGAATACAACATGGATGACCTATAGTCCATTCATTCACGATAGGGTTCTCATTGCCACCTGAAACCTCATGAGCGAGCCTCTACTCCTTTTCTCTTGGCATTTCAGCCTTCTGAACTCTCACTATGGTGACTCATTAAGCTCTATTTACAGCATTCTGTAGTTTCTCTAGTCCACGTCCCCGAACTCCGCATTCCTCTCCTATAGACCAAAGGCCATGCACAGCACAGGTTTATCACAGCAACAGCCTCACAACTCAGCACCAACTTTCCGTGTTACTCGCTTTTCTCGTTGTCACCAGAAAAGAAGCAATGTAAGGGAGGAAAGACTGGCTCTGGCTCACAGTTCTAAGGCATCCAGTCCATCATGGATGGGAAGGTATGGCAGCTAGAGCGAGAGGTGTCTGTTTACCCTTCCTCCTCAATCTGAAAGCAGAGGAAGATGAATTCTGCCACTCAGTTCCTTTTCTCTTTTTTGTTCAGTCCACAGCCCTGCCCCATCAATGCCACTGCCCACATTCAGGGAAGACCATCCCTCTCCTGTAGAAACCCTATCATAGACACACTCAGAAGTGTGTTCCCATGGGAGTCCTAAGTCTAGTCAAGTTGATAATGAAGATTTAGCATCCCACGCTTTCTGTTGGGCAGGTTTTTCATGGTGCCCGCAGTTCCCCTTGGGAGGTGGAGAATGCTGTTCTTATCTCTGTCTTCCAGGGTTTCCATTTTAGGGTCAGTCCCAAGCATCCCTCTGTTGTAGTTGTTTGCAGAGATTCCAGTCCTGCATTACACTTCCCAGTTGCTCAGTCTTTCCTTCAAATCTTAGAAGAAGCTGACCCAATTTCATCACACTCATGTTCTATATGTCTATAAAACCGACCATGGTTTTGTCGTGCAGATGACATTAGATCTGCCACCAGAACACGCTGCAGATCAGCCCGCTTGAATCTGTAGCCTCTGCTGATGTGGCCTCTGAGTGTTTTGTAGGCTGACCACAGAGAAACAAACCTTGAGGCAATGATGTGTAAACTGTACCACTTTGAGTGATGTACTCAAGCATAAAACACATCAACTCGGCCCCTGTGCTAATGTAGTGTCTTGTGCTTTTCTACTGGTATGACAGAACACCACAACCAAAGAAATGTATAAAAACAAAGCATTTAATTAGGGACTCACAGTTCCAGAGGATGAGAGTCCGTGACCCACGGCCATCGTAGCCGAGAGAATGGCAGCAGGTAGGCAAGTATAGCCCTGGAGCAGCATCTGGGAACTTAACATGCAATCCACAAGCATGGAAGAGCAAGGGATGGGGAGAGAGAGAGAGACAGAGAGAGAGAGAGAGAGAGAGAGAGAGAGAGAGAGAGAGAGAGAGAGAGAGAGAACTAACCTGAAATGGTATGGGCTTTTGAAATCTCAAAGCCCACTCCCCAATGATACAGTTCCCCCAACAAGACCACACTTTCTAATCCTCATAGTTCCACAAACTGGTGAAGCAATCATTCAAACACTTAGTCTATAGGGCCATTCTCATTCAGATCACATATATGTGATTTCTGAGATGCTCTCAAGCATCTCTCCTTTTAGCCCATTGTAGAGCACACGACCTCTTTTTATTAGTAACAGCACCCATACCACACGTGACTGCACTATGTCTGTCTCAGCTCTTTCTGTTTTTGACGCTCTTTGGGCCCAGCTAAAGATAGCTGGTGATATGTTTGTAACATTCATGTTTGTTTGTTTTCTTCCTTGAAGGATCCTCAGTGTGAAAAGGAATGGATCAACTTTAAATTTGACCTCCAGCCAAGTGTTGGGGCATGGATGATTCGCTTTCCAGTTCTTTGCCACATTGTAACAAAAGTGGACTTCATTTGAGTCCCTTGTAAAGACCATATTTCCATAGAAACTTTCATCAGCACAACCTTTACTGTCCACATTCCCAAGAGCTTCTCAGTGGTTTGAACGGGAATGTCCCCACAGGCTCAATATTTAAACACTTGGTCCCTCATTGGTGACACAATTTGGTGAGGTTTAGGAGGTATGGTCTTGACATAGGATATAGTCACTGGGGGTAGGCTTTGAGAGTTTAAAGCCTTGGGCTGCTTGCAGTTTGCTTTCTCTGCTTCATGCTTGTATTTGAAGACATGGGCTCAACTTCCTGCCTTTGGCACCATGCCTGCTGCTAGCTGCCATGGCTCTTTCCAGGAAAGATTCCTAACCGTCCGGGACTATAAGTCACATAAACTCTTCCTTCAATACATTGTCCTGGTCACGGTGCTTTATCACAACAACAGAAAAGCAACCAATAAAGCCCCAATGACAATCAGACTCACTCACCTCTACTATTCCAGACTTCCTCTCCTCAGGTCCTCCAGGACATTCCTCCACACCACAAGGAGCGCTGTCACGAACAGCTTCACTTCCCAGCACCGAGGTTGCTGGCAGATTTCTGTCAAATAAGAAAATGCCAGAGGCAATCAATTTTATAAAGAGAAAGATTTATTTTGGCTCATGACGTTAGGGGCAGCAGTGGTGGTGATACCAGAAGACAACGGTTACCATGTAGCACCTGTCCATCTCTTAGACAGGAAGAAAAAGAAAAGATGTCCAGGAGCCCCAAGTTTCCTTTGAAGTGAGCCAAGGACCTCCTAAGATTCCTATGATACCTTAAATTTTTCAGCAGTGCCACCCTAAGGATTGTGTCTCTAACACATGGGCATTTAGGAAACATTCAACCATAGTACTCACGTGAAAATTTAATCCCTATTATGAGCTATTAAGAAGAGAACCATATTTTTAAGAGGTGATTAATGCTCTGGCCTCATGAATGGATTGATCCATTGATGGGCTAATAGATTATCTCATTAATAGATGACTTAATAGATTAGTGAGTTAATAGATTATCTCAAAAGTATGTCTGCTATAAAAATGAGTTTTACTGGGTTACCCGGCCACTCACTCCTTGTCTCTTAGCCTGTGATGTCCTTCACTTCCAAGGGATGTTCCTGGCAGGAAAGTAGCAACAGGTGCGGCCCTTCTCTCTTGGAAGGAAAAAAACCACAAGCAAAACTGAATTCTTTACTATACGAAGTACTCAGTTTCAGGTATCTGTTATGGAAACCCAAAAATGGGAAATACCTTCCGCTCTGGAATTCCACCTCCCCTCTGTGGTAGGAAAGCAGCATGCAGGAGTTGGGGTGGGGGTGGGATCATGTTTCCCATCGATGAAACCAGAAAACTGAGGCCAAGAGATGTTCAATGACTCATGCATGATTTTTCAAAAATAAGAATCCAAGCTAGGCTCGAAGAACTCTAGTCCTGGCCCCTGTGGTCTCCTGCTTGTGTTACCAGCTTACACTTTGATTTTCTTGTTTCACGTTGAGGTCTAAAGTTACTTGGTGTTAAGAAGGAGTGCAGCCCGGGAGAGGTCCTGGCTGGAGAGTGGATTCCTAGCCAGTAACTTTTACACAGAACCATTGCAGTCACAGCTGAATTCTGGGATAGGCTTCCTAGAGACCCTGCCGGAGGACTAGGGCTGGAAGGGAGGGAGGGAGGCAGCCAAATCAGGGGTTCTGATTCACATCAGTTACTAATTCTTATGAAGAAATAAGGGCTCAGCAGTGGAAATCTTGCCCGGCGTCTGCTATGTGCAAGGTCCTGGGTTCCATCACTAATACTAAAAACAATCAAATAAATAACACAAAAATACATTGTGATGATCCAAGATCCCAGGTCTGGGTTCTTGCCACCCACCATTTGCTTCTGTTGCTAGGGTGGAAGATACCAAGACAGGAAGGAGGTGGAGAGCTCCCAGGCTCGGAACCGCAGGTCCTGTGAAGGGAGCTACACATTCATGAACCCAATAACAAAGGTAACAGAAGAGTTAGATGTGGGAGAAGAGACAGCAAGGCTGGAGAAGGGGGCCACGTCTCTTTTAGAAGAGAAGAGCCTCGGGCTGAGCTCTGAAAAAAAGAATTTGAATAAGCAGAGAAGAAAGAGAAAGGGTTCCTGGGCCAGAAGCCACAGTTTCTGGAGATGAACTGAAGGAGTCACTGATACCGATCATCAATCATGACTGAAACTCAGAAAACAGCTGGAAGGTTCCCGAGCTGGTTCTACTGATTCCATCCAATTGCTCTGAGGGCCTGGGTCATCTCTCCAGGGAAGGAGTCCTATATCCAGCCTGAGGCACAGCAGGAGTGAAGTCAGCAAGAAGCCTTGGGTGGGACTGGGCATCTAATGTGATAACCTCTGGAAGAGAAAACAGGAGCCGGCAGGCAAAGCCAGGCAGACCAAGCTGGACCAGACCCTGCAAAGGCGCCAGGGGAATAATCGCATAAGGAACACAGGTGGAGGAGGGCTGCTCCTCCCGGGAGATTTCGAGAAAGAGATTGGAAGTTCAGATCTGGAATCAGAATTGCTTGTAGCCCTTAGGATCTCTATGTGAGACCAGAACCAGAGCATAACCCTTTCTGGCGCTCTACCAGGGAAAGCCTGAGGCTCTCCACACATACATAAAGGCTGCAGGGCCACCCTGTACCCCGACCCTCACCTCCAAAAGCTGCCTGTCTCCAGGGACATCTTTTAGCTTTTAGCTTCAAGAAAATGGGGATATAGAAATTCCAGCCCTCCAACAAAATTGCCGTCCAACCACTTAGCTTTCCACAGTGCCTACCCCCTTGTCTCTGCCTTCTTCCTAAGTGTCTGGAATGTTCTGAGATTGAGAGAAGGCTTCACTGTGTGTGTGTTGGGGTGGGGGGCGTCTCTTAAAGCTTCCATTCAGAAAACAGAGCTCTTGAGTACATAGCAGGCTGGACTCTGCCACTTTTAAATCCGTAAAATGAATGAAGATAAGGCTGGAGGGATTTTGTTGGTGTTGTTTTTTTTTTTCATTATATTTTAATTCCTTTCATCCTCTGAAAGCCAAATGACTAGGTCTATGAAATAAACTGATATTAGCTCAGTTCAAGGAGATAACAGGCTTGCTTGCTTGCAGTTTAGTGTGTGTTTGGGAAAATCACAAGATCGGATTATGAATGGCCAACGACCCAGTGAAATTCTGAAGCTTACAGGCTTTTCCTAGTGAAGAGAGCAAGCTGACACCTTGGTAGAGAACAAAGGATGGCCGGGGGAACAGAAGGTTAAATGGGTCCGATGAACAGGTAAGAGCCCATGACTACGGTGGGGGCGTGGTATTCACTATCCCAGTGATGTAATCCAGTCTCCCTCATGAGGAAGGTCCAGGAGAGGGGTCCCAGACAGTTAGATTCATCCAGAAGAATCTTGCCTAAGCTGGGTAAAGGGGATTCGGAGTAAGCTGGGAGGGCAGGGGGAAAAATCAGTAAGATCTTATTTCTTAGTGCAAATTGCTCAGCAAGCCAAACGCCACATTTTAGGGTGTCCTGTCCTCAACCCAATGTATTCTAAAGAGACATATGTGCCTCCTCAATTCCCCTAGCAGCGTCATGCTAGGGGAAGGAAAAGCCCCGGGTTCTGGTTCTAGCCGGAGAGGGCGCTTATCTTCACGGCAGTGGGCTCGCAGGTCCCACACGGTCCTTCCAAATTGTTAGGTCACTTTACAAGAAAAACTGGAGCTGACCCAATGACAGCGCAATGATGAGTAGAAACACATTGACCTCTGTCCCTCCGTTCAATCCTAAACTTGTCAGGACCTCAAAGATGAACTGGGCAGTTGGTGGGGGACAAACTGGACCTCTTTATCTGTTTCTCTTCCCAATGTGACTCCTCTTCTATCTGCTTCCCACTATATTACTGGGCTGTGTCATTGGCCTTTGGTCTTGGTGTTAGGGTTGCCTTACAACTCAGGTAGGAACCAGCATTAAAGATACTGTTACCAATACAACTCCTCACCCACCCACTCCTCACCACCCTCACTCACAACCCAGCCCCACTACTGCCACCACTACCACTCCCCACTAAAATCTCTCAATGCTGGCTTTGAAATTTTCCTCCAGTCGCCAAAAACCAAGACTATGCACCTAGTTTGGGATACCGCTGTGCCTTAGTTTGGGTTTCTATTGCTATGAAGAGATACTGGGACACTGCAACCCTAATAAAGGAAAACATTAATTGGGGCTGGGTTACAGGACAGAGGTTCAGTCTATTATCATCATGGTGGGGAACATGGAGGCATGCAGGCTGTCATGGTGCCGGAGAGGTAGCCGAGGTCCTACATCTTGATCCACAGACAGCAAAAGGAGACTTTGTGCCATACCGGGCTTGGCTTGAGCATATAAAATCTCAAAGCCCACCGCCACAGTGGCACACTTCCTCCAACAAGGCCACACCTACTCCAACGAGGCCATACTTCCTCATAGTGCCATTCCTTGTGGGCCAAGCATTCAGACACATGAGTCTATGGGGGCCATTCCTATTTAAACCAACACACTCTAACATTATATACTTTACTTGGCTGTGCTCTCCTTGTTGATGCAAATTTGACCACCAGCTAATTAGCCTCACCTCAGCCTCTCTGAACCCTCAACAGTGAGTTCAGTGGCAGGTGGTCAGAGAGAATAACAAGAAATCTGAGTGAGAAAAACAGACTTTAGGGAGAGTTTAGGCTTTGTGAAGGGATCCTTTGCTTCACATAAATGATTAACTATGCAAGTAAGTTGTTTTTTTTTTTTGAAAAATAATTAAACTTAGAGGGACTGGAAAGAAATGACTCAAGGGTTAAGAGTGCATTCTGCTCTTGAAGGGAATCCAAGCTCAGTTCCTCATACCCTCATCAGGTGGCTCACAACTGCCTGTAACTCCAGATCCAAGGGATTCGTGCCCCTTTCTGTCCTTTGTGGTCTTTTGCACTCCTGTAGCATGAACCAACAGGCAAGATATACACATAACATAGATATTTAAAAAATCATTTAAAATGTTTAAATCTACTACTAACTCCACCATTGTGAAAAGATTGCATCAAGAGAAGCCCCCTCCCACCCCCACACATACATAACAGTTTAGTTTTATTATATTCAAAGCAAAACAAAACACCCCAAACATCCACTCAGGTGAGAATCGGAGTTAGCTCACGATTCCATGGTACAGTCCAACATAGCAGGGAAGTCGAGGGCAGCAAGAAGCTCAACCAGCTGATCCTTCCGTAGCCAAGAGCGGAGAGAGAATGGCTGCGTGCGTGTTTACCCTCTAGTTCACCCTCTCCACTCATACAGTTAAGGAACCTCGGCTTAGGGAATGGTGCCACCCACACTGCGGTAGGTCTCCCCACATCAATTAAAGCAATCACTCGCAGACATGCCCACAGGCCAGCCTGATCTAGACAACCTCTCATTGCAACTCTCTTCCCAGACGAGGCCAGTTTGTGTCGCATTCATAATTAATCTAGCCATCACAGATATTATAGACAGATAGAAAGACACATATATTTCAAACACCAGACGCGTTGACCCATGCCTTACTCCTTGCCTGTTTACTCTTAATGACATTTATTTATTGCGGGTGTATCGTGGGGACTGCGTGTGGCTACACCACCCAGATTAACCTTCCACACACTATATATAACCTATGCTGGTCTTGGTAGTTAGCTCAGTATGACATCAACTTTGCACTTCTTTGGACCCAGCTTTCGTAGTGCTAAGATTTTAGGCAAAGCACCCAGCTTGTTGATAGACACTGGGAAGTCTCACAGCGTTTTTGCTGTTGACAACCTTGGGACAGTGCTTATTCTTGATGATATATCTTAATCTCTCTCTCTCTTTCTCTCTCTCTCCCTCTTTCCCTCCCTCCCTCTCTCTCTCTCCTAGAATATATCTCAGTGTATAGATGAGACTAACCTCAAATTTACAGAGATCTACCTACTTCTGCCTCCCCAATGCTGAGTATCGCGATTGAAAGTGTTTGCCACTAACCTAGACTCAGTTTGTTTTTTGTTTTGTTTTTGTTTTTGAGACAGGATCTAGCTATAGACACCACACTAGCCTAAACTTGAGTATCCTCCAGATTCTCTCTCCCAAGTGCTGATGTCACACATAGGTTCCACCATCCACAGTCTTTTTAAAAACTAGTTTACATTATATTTTTATCTATTTTGTTGGGGATGGGACCAGATCAGGGGACAACTTTAGTTTTCTCCTTCCACAATGTAGGACCCAGGGATCAAGCTCAAGGTGTTAGGCTTGGTCACAGGTGCATTTACCCACTCAGCCGTTTCAACAGCCCTGGCTTTATTATCATTTATTGGGTGAGTTTGAGGGTGGAATTATTTCTACTCTCGGGGCAGAAGCACCAACGGCACAAGAAAGGGTTCCAATCGCCCACTCTCCAGCCTCACCATCACTTGGAGGTAACACGCTAGACCCGAACTGTTAGTCTTGAGATTTCATTTGTGTTGTCTAGACTCTGGGGAATTTGTACCTCTCACGTTGTACTCACTTTTCATTTCCTGTTTGGGAAATTACCTGTTCATCTCCTGGAAGATTTCTCTCTGTTTCCCCACCGTCACTCAGTTTAGAGGAGCCCTCAAGCACAGGGAATACAGTCTTGACTTCCGAGGGCACTTGTGAAGTACCATCCCAAATACGACACTTTTGAGTGTGGATGCACTCAAGGGTAATGGAGCGGTAAATTGCAAGCGTGGGCACGGCTTGTTCTGTGTACCCCTTATCTCCATAAAGACAGCCTCCAAAGGTAACTCAGCTGTTCTGAATCTACACTCCAGGCTTATCTCCCAGTGGAGATTAATTCCGTGACACCCAGCCAAGGTAGACTTTCCGTGACCTACTCTGTGGGCCGCTTCCAGACAGTATTAATAATACCTGAGACTTTATCGGTCTGAAGACGGCGTTACTAGACCAGGTTTCCTTCCCTCGGCTCCTCAGAACCCCAGGTAGCTCAAGGACGCTGCATGCGGTTGTGTCTTCTGACCTCTCTGCAAGCCTCATATTTTGTGAGATTCCTACACATTCCTATTTAATGAAGTCTATTTCCTATTCTGAATCTATCTTCTTTGGTAGTTTTATTTTGAAATTAAATCTTAAATCTGAACTATTTTCATAGTTTACTTTTTGTGTGCAATACAGATGCCAATTTTCTTTTCTCCTCTTCCTCCTCTTTTTTTCCATATAACACTCCCTCATCTTCCACCTAATCTTTCCTCCAACCTTTGAAAAAAAAAAATGAACGGACAATTAATCCAAATAATCGGCAGGTTTTTTTTAAATTGAGTATGTGTATATGCGTGACCCATATATAACTAAATGCCTGTAGAGGTCAGAGGACAATGTGCAGGAATCTGTTCTCTCCTTCCACCATGAGTGTGGGTCCTGGAGATTGAACTGAGGTAGTTAGACATGGCAGCAAGCACCCTTAGTCGCTAAGCCATCTTAGCAGCCTGTTCCCAGGGATTTAAAAATTATTTAATAAGCGAACTATACAGGGCTGTGTTTTGTGTTGTTGGGACAGCGTCTTGGGAATAGTCCAGGCTGGCTTTGAACTCCCAGTCTTCCTGACCCAGCCCCAGAATGCTGAAGTGTTAAGTATGCACCATCACAAAGGACTATACCTTTATTTAGGCAGGGAAAGTTAGGACCCAATAAGATGCTCCTAGCTATGAGAAACCTTTTATGAGATCCTATCATGAGATCCATCAAGCTATCATCCTGATCCATGTTGGTTCTCAAGATGTGGACTAAGCCTTGGCTTCGAAGCCTGCCAAGGATTCCTTTCATTTATGTGCGTCCCTTGGAATCTTAGAGTGCTTCTCCGTTTATCTGTAAGAGGAATGGCTGGGCTTCTCAGTGAGTCCACCAAGAATGGCTATTAGGTAATTTTTCTCCATGAACAGTCTTTTATCTTTCTACCTGCCAATGAAGGTACCAATAAATACTTGCTGACTTTTATCATTCTTCTAACCTTCAGATTCAGACTTGCTGGTAATTTCAGTAATTGCTGGTTTGCCTTAAGAGCAGGAGATTCGAGATTAAGGCCCAAGAAAGATAAACGATTTGCTCAGAGGCATGCAGAGTAACCAGGTCACGTCTCCCTGTTCCCTCTTTTCTGAAACATCCTATCTTTTAACGGTGGAGAGGAGGACTTTTATCCATACTAACCGGGCCGTCTTGGCCTGTTTTCCTCACCCTTCTGCTACTTGAGGGAGTTCAGGCAGCCATGTCTGAGTGTCCTTTATGCGGCTGGCTGCTGAGGTTCTGAAGAAGATTCTGGAAGCCAGATGTGAAGGCACAGGCTGGTACTCCTAGATTTTGGGTGATGGCAAGAGGACCAGGAGGAGTTCAGGGTCATCCTCACTAAAACATGGAGTTCGAGGCAATCTTGGGTAATACGAGACCCCATTTCAAAAACAGAAAGTCACCCCACCACACACACACACACACACACACACACACACACACACACACAAGCCAGCAAACAACAACAACAACAAAAAGAGAAACAAAAATTTAAAAAGAGCTAGTTCTGGAGTCACACCTATCTCTCTCCCGCTGTGTCTCTAATAAACAAAACTAACCTGCCAGATCTGGCTTCCTAAAAGGGTCCCTTTCGGTGACACCCTCCGCCAACAACATCCAGGAGCACTTACCATACAGCTCCTGCTGTGTGCGTCTAATTACAAACGGAGGCAAAGGTTTCAGAAAGCCAACACCTTGGGGGAGAATGCCGTGGGAGGGCTTGGAATGGAAAAGGCCAGGGGTGTGGAAATGAGAGTGTTAAAGGCTTTTGCAAGGGTAAATGGCTTTTTACATATGTGATCCAAATAATAAAGGAGCTCGGAAGGGAGATTCCCCCCTCATTCATGGGCCACTTCCTAGAATCTGCCCTGGTCCCCAGAATTATGTAGGCATTCAGGGGCAGATGGGGAAACCTTCACACATGCTAATACACAGCATTTTGAACTTGATTCACTAGCATTCTCTTCTTCCTCGGTGGAGGTGAATGAGGGGTGTCATTTCCAATTTAGAGGGAAATGGAGAAGCTTCCCCACAAACAAGCTTAAGGGAATGTTTTTTAAGAGTGAATCGCACCCCACTGGGAATGTGGCAGGGAAAGAGGCGCCACAGGAGGCCCGGGCCATTATTGGAAAGTTTTGGGGGACAGGAGCGGTTATTTTTAACCCCATCCTTTCGGAAAGAAATAGAATGTTTGCCTGAACGGAAGTGAGACTGGAGGGAGGGAAACGTCCCCCACGGGGCGAATGAAAACTGCATACACCCGATTAGGTCTTAATAAGATGTCACGCTTTTTCTGTTAACACCACTTGGTAAGTGAGGCAACGGGGACACAAAGAAGCCAAGTTGATGGTGGCTTTCCTTGATGCCATCAATGTGAACTCAAGGTTTACTGAGAGGTACTTTGGGCGATGTTCCTTCTATTTGCACCGAGTCCAGCTGTCCGGAATTTCAGTGAACGCTGACTTCGGAAAGGCAGGTTGGAAAAGGTGGGGGACGAGTCTCCTAGCATTTCACAATCCCTCCCGCGTTACCGAGGATTCGCTAACTATCTCGCGGGGGTGGCCCCACTTCGAGGCCGGGCGGTGCGACTCCGCTTTCTGCTCCGTCTCCGCGAGGTGTCGCCTTCGGCCGAAGAAAGCGATGCGGCGCCACCCTCGTAGCCCGCACTTATTTATTTTCAAACAAGGGGGGCGCCTCTTCCTTTCAATTTGAAACTAGAAACCTCCTGCGGTCTCATTCCTACGTGGGCGCGTCCTCGGCCTCCCATTTTGCACTCCCGTCGCCTTCTTTCGAGATCACACACGAACAGCCCCTCTGCCAGGCCTTGTTCCATTTTGGCCTGGAGCTCAGCTTGCACACACACACAAAAAGGCAGTGCAAGCAGGGACCAGGCTAGAACCCCCCCCCCCCAACACACACCCAGGGGTTTAAAAGAAAGAAAAAAAAGAAAAGCCAAGTAATGCCCAGGTTCATGGGGTGGGTGCTGCGCAACAACGCTCGGCGCGAAGCTGGTTCGCCGAGAGCGTCGGGTGCAAGCCCGGGGGTCCAAAAGGGCGGGAGGAGCACGCCCCGGGTTTCCCAGCTTTGCAGCCTGCAGTCTGCAAAAAGGAAGAAAAAAAAAAAAAAAGCAAATGGCTTTTGGCGCGAAAGGCTTTGGCGCCTCCCCTGATTTTTATGGAAATCAAGAGGGCGGGGTAAAGGCGCTTGCCTCTGCCTTTCTCCCTCCCCCTCGTCTGCGCCACAGCCCCCTTCTCTCCCCGCCCCCCGGGTGTGTCAGATTTTTTTCAGTTAATAATATCCCCCGAGCTTCAAAGCGCAGCCAGTGACAGTCATCTGTCTGGACGCGCTGGGTGGATGCGGGGGGCTCCTGGGAACTGGGTTGGAGCTGAACGAGCGCTAGCCAGGCGTAAGCGCGCACACACTGCAGCCGCCCGAGGACAACCCCCTCCCGCCGCCGCCCCCTCAGCCCACCCGGAGACCCCAGCGCCGAGTCGCCTCCGGATCCCCGGCAGTCTGCGGGAGGTAAGAAGCGGTACTCTTAAAGCTCCGAGCGCCGGGGGAACGCCGGAGCGCTGCGGCTAGGCGAACCCCTGAACCGGGCTCTGCACCCGGCGCCCAAATATGCCGGGTTTTTTCTTTTCTTTATTTTATTTTATTTTTTAATGTGTGTGGATCTGCTTTCGAAACAAAACCATCTGGGGGCTTTCCCTGAAAAGCTAATTCAGCACCCGTAGGTACCCTGGCTGGGAGAGACCCGCCCTAATCCTTTTTACAGCCCTGGCCCGGGCAGAGAGATAGCTTTAGCGAAAAGAAATTCGCCAGGCTCTACAAGATTAGCCTGAGTGTGAGCTGACTGGGAGCCGGTGCGTCCTCACCCGAAGCTGGGTTTCTCCAAAAGGTGCCGCGGGAAGGAAGGAAAAGGGGTTAGGCGAAGCTAGGGCGCCTGAGTGATAATGTAGGTCACGGCTGCCCCCGCTTAGGGGACGCGATTCTCTCCGGCGACCCTCATCGCGCGGGCGCCCTTGCACTGTTCTTAGGAATGGGGTTCAGCCTCTTTTCGGTGGAAGAGACTGGGGGTTCCAAAGGGAGAAAATTGCAAAGGGTCAAAATAAGATATAGGCATAAGATGAGCACCAAGGGTATCTGCCGGAATTAAGGCGCTGTGTGGAAGGGGCTTGTATGTAAGAGTCTGTGTTGATCTGTTTGGAGAAAGGCCCTTAATAATTAATAAAGTTTCCCGAACCCCGTTAGCGTTTGCGCTCCCGCATCTTATTTCTGCAAAAATGGAAGGTAGTAGTCCAGTCTCGTGCACGGTAACTGGACTTCCTTTGAGCAGTTGGGTCCTGCACTGGTGCTAGAGGGGCTATCGAGCTAGTAAGAACTAGGATCTGTAGCTTGAACTACCCCCTCCCCCAGGCAGTGCCTTGTGTGAATGAAACGGCAGTTTCCAAAGTTGCCGAGCCACACCACCCCCTGCATCTGCAAGCCCCCTCCCACCCACAGTCTTAGACAGCTTGTACACAAAAGGAGGGAGTGGAGGAGAGGCTCAACTTCCTCCACCTTCTCGAGCAGTGAGTGGGAAAGGCTGGGAAGCTTGTAGGCGAGATTGGGGGGGGGGCGCCCACTGCCTGTCCCCACCAGTCCACCCCCCTTGGCTCATTCTCTCTTGGTCTGTCTGTTGGTTGTAGTGTTGGAGGTTGGCGCGACTCTGTGCTCCCCACGGGAAGGAAGCACTCCCCCACATTAGAAAGAGCGGAGAGGAAAGTGGTCAGTCACCGCCCGGGAGGCGAACAGATGCCCAGCTGCACCGCGTCCACCATGCCGGGGATGATCTGCAAGAACCCAGACCTCGAGTTTGACTCGCTGCAGCCCTGCTTCTATCCGGACGAAGATGACTTCTACTTCGGCGGTCCCGATTCGACCCCACCGGGGGAGGACATCTGGAAGAAGTTTGAGCTGCTGCCCACGCCCCCGTTGTCGCCCAGCCGCGCCTTCCCAGAGCACAGCCCGGAGCCCTCGAATTGGGCTACGGAGATGCTGCTGCCGGAGGCCGATCTGTGGGGCAATCCGGCAGAGGAGGATGCATTCGGTCTGGGGGGACTGAGTAGTCTCACCCCTAACCCGGTCATCCTTCAGGACTGTATGTGGAGCGGCTTCTCCGCCCGCGAGAAGCTGGAGCGTGCGGTGAATGAGAAGCTGCAGCACGGCCACGGGCCCCCGGGCGCCGGCACAGCCTGCCCGGCTCCGGGAGTGAGTGCCAGCAGCCCCGGGGGCCGTGCCCTTAGCGGGACGGCGAGTGCTGGCCGCACCGGGGCCACCCTGCCCACCGACCTCTCCCACCCGGCTGCCGAGTGTGTGGACCCCGCCGTGGTCTTCCCCTTCCCGGTGAATAAGCGTGAGCCGGCACCAGTGTCCGCTGCCCCCATCAGTGCCCCTGCGACCAGCGCTTTGGTCACTACTGTGTCTGCTCCGGCTGCTGCCCCGGTGGCCGCTCCTGCTCGTGCAGGCGGCCGTCCTGCCAACAGTGGCGAGCACAAGGCCCTCAGTACCTCCGGAGAGGATACCTTGAGCGACTCAGGTAAAGGCTGGTTCAGGGTCCTTGTTGCCTCCTTGGGATCCTGGGGCGGGGAGTGTATGTCGGGGAGACTGCGGTCCCTTTGTTATCGTAGGTTCGTGCCGGTGGTCCTATTCTACTCATCTGTCCCCGGACAGAGGCTGGAAACCCCAGCTACACCTTCCTTTAAATTTGATCTATCCTCTGCGGAAATCCTTGCTCTAGGCTTGCCGGTGGGAAAAGTTGGTGGCCAGCACAATCAGAATGTGGGCTCGGAAATCTACCTAGGCTGAAACCTGTTAGTGTGTTGGAAAGGTCCCTCTAGGCTAGGACAGGGAAGGGGAAAGATTTCCCAAAAGATGAGGGCTGTGCACAATCCCACTTAGGCTTCCAAAAGTTAGGAGAATGCCTGGCTCCCATTCCCCCCCCCCCACCTCCAGGACTGTGGGCCCTCCGTGGGTGGTGGGTTATTTGCGCTTGGTGCGTGGCCAGCAGGCGGCGTTGTGCCTGACGCAAGTCAGGATCAGAAAGACCTAGTGGTGGTGGGGGCACCCCCCACACACACACCCACACACTTCAGTTCAGCAGCTGGCAGCAAGTGCATTAGTGGTTGTGTACATTTTCAGGGATCCTCTTTCCGGTTTTGGGTGAGGGCTGGTCCAGTTGCGTTTCCTAGTTGGAATTTCTGACCTAATTGAGTTGAGTTGTGTTCCACAACCCAGTGCCCTTGAAGGTGAGGGCGGGTCTTTTCCGCAGCCGCTCCTTAGGAATGTACACAACCCGCAAGCATTCAGCGGTTCTATTGTGTGCATTTATCTGGGTCTTCTTCGGAAGGAGGTGGGGGCGCTACTTAAGGTTTTTCCTTGGGGCTGAGGAAGTACCACCAACAATTTACTTAAATCCTGTGTGCCCTTGTCCTTGGAGCTGTAACTAACCCTCTTTTTAGACCTTGAAAGCCAGTGTTTTTCACCATAAAAAGTCTAAATTTCCTTCTGGGCTGTGGAGGGTTTGTTCTGAGGCTCCCGGGAGGAAACTTGGTGATAAGCCTGCACTTTGAAAGGGCTCGGTCCCTTTAATGTCTGTGCCTTGACAGCTTTCGGTGAGGAAACACTTCCTTCCAACAGCTGTCTTCTTGGCTGAAAACCAAAACACTGGCTTAAAGGGACCCACAGACTGGAACAGCCTAACATTTCGGCTTCAGAAGAAACCTCCCAATTGTTCAGCTTTCCGGTCCTAGCTAGATCAAGCAGAAGATGTTTTGATTTGCATGCTTGCATTTTTTTTAAAACCATAATTTTCTCTCCTAGCATGCTAGTCAACGAGGAGTCAGAAAACACATAGGATTTTGTTGTTGCTGCTTGGGCGCTGCTCCCGTTGGGATGATGTGTAGCTACTGTGGATTAGAGCTTTATAACTGAGATTTGATCTTTGCCGAGATGAAAAACTGCTTCCTGTGTAGAGCTCCTAGAGCAAAGGTTGTTTATTCGTAGTCAATGAAATTGTTCCTCGAGTTTAAGGATGGAAAAATCAAACCCAGCCATGTGTTTGCACCAAATGAGGAGCCTCCAGTCTGAAGGGTGGCTGTGGAAGTGTGTATAAATAAATCCACGGGGCAGACTGGCTGGTGATTATGCTAAAAGCTCCTATTACAGAGCATCTGTCGCCAAGTCTACACATTGTCTGCCAAACTCGAACGCTGTGCTATTACCCCCATTGAATAGCTGGGGAAACTGAGGATGGAGGAAGGTTAGGTAGCTTTTTGCAGAATCCCACTGCCCATTGTTTCTCATTACTCAAGCCCAGGTTCTTGGAGTTCTGTCACTTGGTCAAAGTTTTTTGGTCTTATTTTTGACACCAGTGATGGAACTGTGTGGAGGGTTGGGGGGGCGTGTCCTCCCACGATAGGCAAGTGTTCTGCTGGCCCCACCTCACTTGCTAAAAGCCTTCCATAGAACATAGAAATTGAGAATAGAACCCTGGGGAAGGAATATTGTGTGTGTGTGTGTGTGTGTGTGTGTGTGCATCTTGCCCAAACCTATTGAGGTTCTGTCTCTAGACCCAAATAATGGTGTGTATGTTAATGTTTTACCTTAAGTTTTTTTTTTTACCTTAAAGATGATGAAGATGACGAGGAGGAAGATGACGAGGAGGAAATAGATGTGGTCACCGTGGAGAAGAGACGTTCCTCCTCTAACAACAAGGCTGTCACCACCTTCACCATTACTGTGCGTCCCAAGACCTCAGCTCTGGGTGTGGGGCGAGCACAGGCTGGCGAGCTGATCCTCAAGCGCTGTGTTCCCATCCATCAGCAGCACAATTATGCTGCGCCCTCACCCTATGTCGAGAGCGAGGACGCACCACCGCAGAAGAAACTCAAGAGCGAGGCTTCTCCACGCCCCCTCAAGAATGTTGTCCCAGCGAAAGCTAAGAACTTGAGTCCCCGAAACTCGGACTCGGAGGACAGCGAGCGTCGCCGCAACCACAACATCCTGGAGCGCCAGCGCCGCAACGACCTGCGCTCCAGCTTCCTGACGCTCAGGGACCATGTGCCTGAGCTGGTGAAGAACGAGAAGGCTGCCAAGGTGGTCATCTTGAAAAAAGCCACCGAGTACGTCCACGCCCTGCAGGCCAACGAGCACCAGCTCCTGCTGGAAAAGGAGAAACTGCAGGCCAGGCAGCAGCAGTTGCTAAAGAAGATCGAACATGCTCGGACTTGCTAAACGCTTCTCACACGGACAGTCACTGCCACTTTGCACATTTTGATTTTTTTTTTTTAAACAAACATTGTGTTGACATTAAGAATGTTGGTTTACTTTCAAATCGGTCCCCTGTCGAGTTTGGATCTGGGTAGGGGGCAGGACGCGGGGTTCTGCCATGACCTTGGGGAGGGTGGGGAAACTGAGTTCTGGGATGCTGGGTGACTTGTTTCCTCCTCCACATCACCTGGTGACAGCCATGGAAGTTCCGGGACAGTTGAGAGCTTCAGGAGGCTGTGAAGTCACCTTGTTCCGGTCCAAGTTTCCAAACAGTCATTCCTTCTTTTTACAATGGTGCTTAAGTTCCAGAAGATGCCACAGAAGGGGGTTTGCCATTCGATGCCCCTGGGAACACTTGTGTAAATACCATTGATACACCGCCTTTTGTATACGTCCTGGGTAATGAGAGGTGGCTCTTGCGGCCAGTATTAGACTGGAAGTTCACACCTAAGTACTGTAAGAATACCTCAATGTTTGAGGAGCATGTTTTGTATACAAATATATTGTTAATCTGTTATGTACTGTACTAATTCCTACACGGCCTGTATACTTTAATATGATGCTGATACATAACTAAATTTGATACTTATATTTTCGTATGAAAATGAGTTGTGAAAGTTTTGAGTAGATATTACTTTATCACTTTTTGAACTAAGAAACTTTTGTAAAGAAATTTTACTATATATATATTCCTTTTTTTTTCCTAGCCTGTTTCTTCCTTGTTACTGTATTTGTTCATGTTTGGTGCATAGAACTGGGTAAAATGGCAAAGTTCTGTGTTTAATTTCTTCAAATGTATATATTTAGTGCTGCACCTTATAGCACTTTGAAATACCTCATGTTTATGAAAATAAATAGCAGTTAAATGATGCAAGTCTCCGTTTTCCTCCCTAGGTAGACTTCTGGGCCTTTGGAATTCTGGTGGGGGAGGGTGCTATTCCCACTTGGTAGAAGGAGATGGATTTGTGGGCTCTACAGGTTAGCAACCGCTTCTTAAAACAGTTAACATTAAGATAACTGGCCCTAACCTGTGGGATAATAATCAATCGGTGTTGTGAAAGCCCTTCAAAGTTACTTTGACTGAGTGTGCCCTGGATCTGGAGTGAAAGGCGAGGAACCAAGCACAGGTTCTCTGCAAAAGCAGCAAGTGCTTTTAACCCTAGAGCCCCTCTATTTGAGAGCTCTTCAGAATCATCTGGTCTATGGAACCTAGGATGAGCTTGGATAGCCTTCCTCTCCCAAATGCTGGGATTATAGGTGTGTGCCAATCATGTCCAATTATCAAATCACTTTCATATACATTGATTCTTAAATTATTTTAGGTGAGATGTGGATACCAACACAACATTCGGAATAAGCTGTGAAACTGGCAAGCGATTTAACTTGCCTATATTTTACACAAATACTTGCCCGGTTGGTAGGTGACTTTTACATTTTAATAGAGAATAGTTTTCTCTGAGAGGAGCTAAATGCCTAAAGATTCCCCAGGAGGAGCTGGGCACAGTGGTTTGTTGGATGCCTTCAGGTGGCTGACACTCTGAGCCCAGCCAGCTTCTCTCTTGTGAGTCCAAGGCTGCAGAGTGATATCCTGTCCAAGAAAGAAATTTAGGACCAGTACAAGATTCTGGGCTAAGCACTGCTGTGGGATGAACACGTAGGCGTTCCTTACCTTCAACGGCCTCAGTCCCGATTCACCGAACAGTTTTCCCATGGTTTGCAGAGGGCTGAAGATGAAGGAGGAGGCAGGAAAGCTGCCTATTGACCTTTTAGACTCTGGGTTTCAGTTAGGCTCTTACAAGGAAGGCAGAGCTACAGACCCTGGAAAGCACAAAGGGCTGGGAGACTTTTCCTCAGCCGATTGTGGAGAAGTTTTGAAGTGGGTGGTGTGAGGCAATCCACCTCTCACTTTTGAGTTGGACATCTTTCTCTTTGGGGTAACAGGTGACACACAGGATTTCCCTAAGGTTTCATTCATCAGGTTTTCAATTTCAAGTTGGGGGGAAAAAAAGTTTGGCTTTATAGAGAAATGGAGCCCCAAGGAAGGCTCAGAGAGCTTAGTGTGTGGTTATGTCGTCAGGGGCCGGTGAGAACTCTCCAGCTGCTTAGGTGGTTCCTGGGTCCTTGGACAGACTGGTGTGAGGTTAGCCATGGGGGTCCTTATTCTGGGTGATACCCACACATGCTGTTTTAATGATTGCTGTGGTATTGTGGCACTCCCTAGCTTCTCTCTCGTGGTGTGAGAAGGTTGAAAATTGAGCAGAATGCCCTTTACTGTCCCATAGAGTCCCCAATCCCAAACTAGAAAGTAGCAACCCTTTATGAAGGTTCTACCCAACAAATCCACAAGCCCCAAGTCACAACCTCAGAACCTCATCTGTATACCCAGGAACAAAATGAAAGTTACATGACCTTAGATTAATTGCACACCTCAGTCAAATGAATTGCTCTGTTTGTGTCCCCTTCCCAAAGGGGGTCTGAGTGTGCCCTAGTATGTAAACTAGAACTCTAGTATGTAAAAAGAAATAGAACAGAACGGAAGCCATTGAGCTGAAGTTCCTACTGCGTTCTTGTTTTGATGATTTCTGGGAAGCCTATACATAAAGCCCACGCTCTCTTTCGTCTCCGGGGTCCATTCCTGCCTCCAAAGTTTTTTGACCATTTCTTTATGTCACATAACATAAAAAATAAGTAAATAAACCTTTCTGCATTTGGTGCATCATACATACACATCAGGGCTGAGGAGGTGGCTCAGTGGTTAAGAATATCTATTGCTCTTCCAGAGGACCTGAAGTTACCAGCATCCCACGTCGGATGACTGAGCTGCCTGTACTGATCTCCAGGGGATCTGAGGCTCCGACATCTCTGAACTTCATTGACTTACACACACACACACACACACACACACACACACACACACACACATAAAAATAAACTTAAATCAAAACTCGCTAAAAATTGACCCTTAGCTTGAGACACATTTGCCTTTCCTCACCCAGCTGAAGGAAAGTGTTCCTGTCTGAACTCTTCAGTTATCTGTACAAAACTGTAGCGAGAGAAGAGCTGAAGCAATTGTCTGAATACCGGAAGACTGCAGTATCAAAACTGAGAAACTTCACCTGGTAGGGAAAATTAGGTCAGAGTTTATATTTCAATCACGTCCCTTTCTCAGAACGCAGGTAGGGCAACCTCGGACCAACGCAGAACACAGGACCGGCATTGAGGTCCTCATAGCCCAGTGCTTTGGGTCTCTCGTAGCCTAGACTGGCCTCCATCTCAATATGTATCTGAGGATAATTTTGATCCCCTGGCTTTCATCTCTAGGGGACCGCTTAACAGAAGTGAGCCAATACTCCTAGCTATCTATATGCGGGGTTGGGGATAGAACCAAAGACATTGTGCTTGCTACTTAGTGACACCCAGAGCCCTCTTGCCAACAGAATTCTCCAGCTCTTTCCTCTCAACTAATGTTACTAACTTAGATGCTAACATGTGTCAGGAGTGGCGGTGCTTGGGAGAGATAAGCGAACCAAAGAGACAACATCACAAACTGCACCCCCATCCTGCCTCCTTGTTGTTTATAATCTAGGAGACAGGGAGAGCAGCCATACAAACAAAACAAAACAAAAAAGCATCAAAACAGTGGCGAGCGCTATAAAAAAAGAAGTTAACCAGTGTAGAGGAAGTCAAGAATGTCTCAGAGGATGGCGGAAGCAAGCTAGTGCAGGTGTACCTGGTCCGGTCCTTGGGCCTGTGGGGAAAAATCCAAGATGACTGATAAAACTGTTCCACCACCAGAACAAGGGCACTTGGGTTCTCCATTCAGAGTCTGTCTTCCTTCCTCTCACCCTGGACATGAATAAGTGCTTCCCACTAATTCCTTTGCCCGTCTTCTCAAAGAGAATCATCCGAACATGATGGATCTGCAGAACCGAGTCTGACTCTCACACTCACAAGTTCTGGGTTGAAGAGTTCCCCACTCGTACAGGGGAATGATGATCAGGCTGTCAGACTAAATCACCTCAAGTCCACCCAACATTTACCATCATGCTTGACGGATGAAGAGAGTACGAGAAGCTTATTGAATAACACCACTGGAGGAGGAGAGGGGGCTCATTCGGTCGCACTTGCTGGAAGCATAAGGGCCCGAGTTGAGGTCCTTGGCATGTATATAAAAAGGTGGCCGTGTCTATAACCCAAGTATGGCGGGTATTTAGGGGCAGACAGATGGATCCCTGGAACTCATGGTCCTCAACTTTAGTCATTGCTCAGCTCTGGGTTCAGGGAGGAAACCCTGCCTCAAAATATGGCAAAAAAAAAAAAATGATAGAGCAGTGGTTCTCAGCCTTCCTAATGGCGTGACCCTTTAACACACCACACCTCATGTTGTGGGAACCATCTAACTATAAGATTATTCTTGGTGCTACTTCATAACTGTAACTTTGCTACTGTTATGAGTCATAATGTAAATATCTGATATGCAGCATCTCTGACCTGTGGCCCCTGTAAAAGGGTTGTTCAACTCTTGAGGGGTCGCAACCCACAGATTGAGAACCACTGTTATAGAGGAAAGAGAGAGGGGGGGGGGAGACAAAGAGAGAGAGATTTGGTATCAATAGGATTTTTCCTTTGTTTCCTCTGTATGTTACTAGAAAAAATTATTTAAAAAAAATGACTAAAGCAAACTTACAAGCCTGACCTCAATGAGAACGTTGCAGACTTTTGTTCCCAAAAAGAGGCCGTATGAAACCTAAAAATGGGCGCCAAGGAAAGAAGTGAATATAAGCTTTGGCTATTTTAAGACAGAGACAGAGCCTAGGCATCTGAGTGCCTCGGAACATCTACACCTCCGACAATGGTTTATTAGTTCTCTCTGCTTGTAAAGGAAATCTCTTCATAGGCCACTGACCAGGGCCACCTGATCTCTTTTGATACTGGCGGATCATAATACAAGGCATCCATCCTGAAACCTTTGACCAGAAGTAACAGAGCCTTTTTTATGGTGGAAGCATGGGCACTGGCTGGGACAATGAATATTTGGGGAACACACACACAGCCCGGGCTGCTGGAATAAAAGTGATTGACAGGAGCATGTGTGCTGAGCTGAGGTGGGGCAAGGCCTTCCCTTTGCTGTTTAGCAGGCTTGAGATTTTTCAGACCATTAGGGTTAAAAGATTTTATTTTAAGGATTGTGTGTGTGTGCGCGCGCGCGCGCGTGTGTGTATGTGCGCGCATGCGCGTGCACACACAAGCACAGCACACATTCTCAGATGCCAGGAGAAGGGATCAGATCTCCTGGAGCTGATTTCCAGGTAGTTGTGAGGCACTCGATGTGGGTGTTGGGAATTGAACTCAGGTCCCCTAGGAAAAACAGCAAGGGCTCTTAACTGTTGAGATCTATCCTATGATCTTTTTAGCGTGTTTATTTATTCATTTTGTATGTGTATGTGGTGGGGGGGTGCACGCCACACTGGGAGTACAGAGGGCAGAGGGACAACCTGAGGGGCTCAGCTCATGATTTCCATCAGGTGAGTCTTGGGAATGGAACTCGGGCCACCCTGCTCAGGGTAAGAGCCTGTTGTTGCTGAGACAACCATCTCCCTGGCCTGTGTTAAAGAATCTGTGAGGGATAGGAAAGCAAGCAGAGCTCTTTATAAAGTTTCTCTGAAGCAAGAGAGAGAGAGTGTGTGTGTTTCGATACTGGAAGTTGGACCTAAAACCTAGAACTTCGTGTATGCCCAACTATCATGCTGAGCTGTCTGGGAGGCAGGCCTGTGGGAGACAGTGTGGAAGTAGAAACTGGACTTGACTCATGGCCCAGCTCCTCTGCATTTTACTCTTGGGCTGGGAAATTCACTCGGATCGTGTCAGTTCCTCGACTGGGAGTGGAACAGGTCGGAGCTGGTGAGCTCCGAGTCCCAGTTTGCAACCCTGAGGAATGAGAGTCATTCACCCTGACGGATGGCTACAGCCTTCAAGATCATTTCAGGATGCTGTTAATCCCAGCACTGGGAAGGCAGAGGCAGGGGGATCTCTGTGAATTGAAGCATAGCCTGCTCTCTATATAATAAGTTCCAGGATCGCCAGTGCTACATAGAGAGATGCTACCTTAAAAATAAAAGACGACTGAGAAGGACGTAGCTCAGCTGGTAGAATATTTGACTAGAGTGCTGGAAACATAACTCCAGATTGAGGTGCAAACATGTAATCCTAGGTAGAGGCAGAAGGATCAGGTGTTCAAGCTTGGTTATCCTTGAACATAACAAGATGAAGAAGTCAGCCGGAGCTTTACATTTAAAAACAAACAAACAAACAAACAACCCACAAATGTCTGCAGTGCTGGTGAACAGCGACACCACGGTTCTGCTGGTCACCTTCTCCCGAAAGGAAGGTCATTCCCTTCCCTCTGAGGCCCGTGCTGTTTTCAATTCTTAAAGAGTTAAGAGAGTTGTTGGGCATGTTTTTCATCCATGGAGTGTCTCCCTAGCTTTGCAGAGGAGCCGTGGTCCAATCCCCAGTGTTAAAAATACAAAAAGTCATAACTTTGCAAGATTCTTGCAAGGATCAAGTGCCATAAACCATGTGAGGGATACGACAGACTTCGGAAACAAGAATGCCATCCATGAGCTCTCACTGGGGGCCGGATTCAGCCCCTGCTTCGGCTGCAAGGCAGCAACCCTTTCTCTTTACAGCTTGCTTTTGGGATTCCAACTTCAGTGGGTTTCTCTGGACAACAAACTCCTTTCTATACACAGTAGGCTTCTTCTGGTTGACCCACTGTCCCTAGATCAGCGCTTTGCTTGGTACAGTGGTTCCTCATTAGTCTAACTGCTATTACTATACGGGAAACTTGGTTAGTTATTTTAAGCCAGCTAGAGCCATTGTTGTAATCTGCGGGCGTGCCCCCTCAGCTGGGTACCAAGTCCCTTTAAGAGACAAGCCCCGCCCACTCCCAATCTCCCCTCCCCCTTCCCTGCCCGCCTAGGCAAGTGGGTCTCCAACCCACTTCATCACTTCCTCCCCCTCCTCGTCTCTGTCCCTTTCTGCTCCCCCCCATCCTTCTTCTGAAGAGGTAGCTTCTGCCTCTCTTCCTTCTCCCTTTTTTCGTCTCTTTTTCCTCTCTCTTCCTCTCTTTCTCTATCCCACCATGTCTTTCTCCCCTCCCTTACTCTTACACTGTCCACAAATACCCGCTAAATAAACTCTGTACCCGAGCTCCCTCTGCATGGTGGTGTCTCTGTATGTGTCCCACCCACCCAGCTTTGAATCACCCGTCACCCCTCGTGGAACAACAGCCATCATTTGTACAAACGACCCGGGTCCACAGGTTTGTTTCCTCTGAAACTGGAGAGAAGTATGGTCAAGCCGATGTTTAATTCA
This sequence comes from Myodes glareolus, assembly GCF_982192425.1. Classification (NCBI taxonomy): domain Eukaryota; kingdom Metazoa; phylum Chordata; class Mammalia; order Rodentia; family Cricetidae; genus Myodes; species Myodes glareolus. Next base: position 61,739,638 of record NC_142031.1, read on the forward strand.
GTTACTCCAATGAAAACAGAATATGGCAACAAATACTTCATACCTTGAGTCTTTGCTTGGGTTGAGTTAGCCGCTTCTTTTTGGCACAAAGCCAGAAAGAAGAAGGACTTTAAAAAGAGAGTAGAGATATGAGATGTGGAAGCTTTTCTTAGGTGTCTTTTTATTGGAAAGGAAGGCAGGGTTTGGGGACAAGTCTGTCCCCTACCCTACCCATCCCCCACTGTGAGAAAAAAGGAGAAAGAAGCCCCCAGAGTGGGAGAAGCACTAAGAAAGGACACCCCAAGTTTACTTTTGTAAATGATTTAACTGCAAAGAAATCTTTGACATTTGGCATGGAGAAGCATATCTATAATCCCGGCGCTTGGGAGGCTGAGGCAGGAGAATTGCTCAGACTGGTCTATGTGTGATTTCTAGGCCAGCTGGGACTAGCACGTAATGAGACTGCATCACCAACAGAACAAAGAAAGGAAATCTTTCCCGGGGTTTGCTGAACTAGTAGTTTATGATCTATCTTGGCGGAACACGTCTCTCCGCCTGAAAGCCCTGAATTAGCATTAGAATACATTAGAATACTGAAGTCAGAGATTTTCTTGAGTGTCTTTAAAAGCAAACTTCCAGGTTGGCTATGGTGGCTGTTTTATTTGACACCTCTGGCAGGTGATCTTTCCAAGAGTGCAGCCTCACTTGGTAATTCCCCTGGGTAAGAAAGGTACCCAGGCCTGTCTGTCTGTCTGTCAGCCCCAGCCTCCTGCTGGAAGTGCAGGCTACTGCTTGCTACCCTCTTGCCTGATCAACTATGCAAAGTCACTGATGCTGGCGGAGCAACCAGGCAGTAGTGTTCCTTGTCCATTGTGACGAATCACAAGGCAGAAATGCTGGCAAAAAGAAAGCACTTCATCCAAGTACAAAGTAAACCCTGGATTCACTGGAGGCAGTGCCTACCTGAGAGCTGGCTTCGTGGCGAGGAAAACACCGCACAATGCTTGAAAGACTTAAGGGTGAAGAGGGTGGGCAGCTCTTGTAGAAGAGCCAAGCTTGGGTCCCAGCACGCACATGGGGTGGTTCACAACTGCCTACAGCTCAAGCTCCAGGGAATCTGGCACCCTCTTCTGTCTTCTGATTTCATTTAAATAAAAAGTCACAGAAACCAGAAGAAATGATTCTATGTTTCAGCAACTTAGTAAAACACCAGGCTCCCCAACCACTCTGGAACCACTTCTCGCTTCCTTCTGAAACAGGCTTAAGAGAGATTAGTAAACCCCAAGCTCCACTCTTCAACCCTGCTAGGGAAGGTGGGGTGTGATCCTGTGAATGAGGTGGGTAGGGGTGGGGGAGAGGGGAGAAGGGCCTTGGTGTCACTGCTGACTTGACTCTGCCAATCTCTTGGTGTCCTAGTTCGGGTCACTATTGCTGTGATGAAACACCATGACCAAAGCAACTTGGGGAGGAAACAATTTTTGATTTATGTTTCTCCATCACTGTTTGTCATCGAAGAAAGTCAGGACAGGAACTCAAACAGGTCAGAATCCTGGAGGCAGGAGCTGATACAAAGAGCATGAAGGGGGCCCTCCTTTCCTGGCTTATTCCTCACGGGTTGATCAACCTGCTTTCTTACAACACCCAGGACCACCAACCCAAGAGTGGCCCCACCCATAATGGACTGGGTCCTCCCCCATCAACCACCAATTAAGAAAATACCCTACAGACTTGCCTACAAGCCTGATCTTTGGGAGTCATTTTCTCAGTTGAGGTTCCTTCTTCTCTGGTCACTCTACCTTGTGTCAAATTGATATAAAACTAGCCAACATACTTGGGGAAGGTGAAGCTGCAAAACAGAAGCTGGATCCAGAGAGTCTTGCCATGGCAGGAGTGAGCGTGAGTAGGCCTTGGGAGTGGGGCAGAAGGGGCCTGGTGGGTGGAGAGGCAGACTCGACGTAGGGGCATGGACTTCAGCGTGTGTTCGAGGCACAAGTAAGTCCCAGAGAGGCAGAAAGAGATGAATGTGCTCATAGGTCCTCCTAGTCGGCAAGAGGATCGTTCTGAGCAAAAGCAAGGCGCCCCTTGATGCTGTGGTGGAATTTGCTGCAGCACAGATCTGTTTCATCTCCATACCATTGCCTCACTGGTGCTCGGGGGTCTCCAGCAAGGAGGCATTGCGCCTCTTTCTAGGGCTGCAGGTGGGCCATCCCCAGTCACAGTGGAGAGATGCAGACGCGCCTCCTTCTAGGGGTGTGGGTGGGTCATCCCCAGTCACAGTGGGGAGATCCAGATGTGCCTCCTTCTAGGGGTGCGGGTGGGTCATCCCCAGTCACAGTGGGGAGATGCAGATGTGGGTGTCAGGCGCCCTGGGGGGTGGGTTTGACCACCGCAGAGTTTCTGCTTTCCTAAGGCTTGGCCCATGCTGTGCTCATCTGAAGGCGTAAGTCACAGACAATCCCACACCAGTTTGGAATTATGATTAATAGAATGGTTATTTATTCAAAGGGGAAAAAACTTACAGATTACCGTCCCAGACAACAGCCCCTCCGTGCGAACAGGAAAGGAGTCCAGGGGCCGGAAACGGAGCCGGAAGACAAAGAGAGAGTGGAGGACAGCCGCTGCTTTTTTTTAAAGGGAGAGACCACGCCCCAATGGGCTGGTAACTCAGCGGCGATTGGCTGAAGGAGCTGAAGGAACTCCCACAGCATCTCCCCCTTTTGTTTAAGTAAGAGAGTTCTAAGCCTACTACGCAATTATATACAATAAGTACAAACCTACGAAATTATAGACAATAAATACAAATATCCTATTCTAACTAGCTTAAGTCTTGTATAACAAATAACTTGGCCAAGTCATGAAAGGAAAGTAACTACATTTATATAATCTTCAATCCCATCGAAGATCTGAGAAGGGAAATAATGTTATCTGAGTAATTAGGAAGTGCAATCAAACAACTTCCAGAACATGTACCAAATCGCAGAGACAACTGGCTACCTGGACAAACACCCAAAGTCACATTTGCAGCGTTGAAGCAACCAACTTTGGCTAAGGCCTGATGTAACTGACATACCATTTTCAAAGGCAAGAAACTTCAAAACTATCTTACCCTGTCTTGGCAGGATATGACAGTCTTGTTTTATCCATTTACGGATATTCTGTAACTCTGTCAGTAGTTGAGGTATGAGCATTTTTTTACCCAAAGGCCAGTTCTGCCAAGAAGAAAGGCTCCAGGTGGAGTGTCTTTGGTGCTCAACATTCTCTCGGGCATAGATCAGTGTTGCCAGGAGTGATTGTGTCTCCCTACCATAGAACTCTGAATTAGATTAAAGGCCATTTTCTACAGCTCTTTGAAGAGGTTGAAGATTATCTATCTATACTGAATATAATCTCTATATATCTAAAGAACCTGATTAGTCTAATTATAAATGACAAACTTAGATGACTGTTGATCTATATAATTCTCAATATCTATCTAACTTAAAGACTGAGATAATAAACAAGTGTGCAATAAATGAGGACAATGAGACCTCCAAATATAAACAATGTGCAAGTATACATTGCAATATGGTAAATATATATCAATACATAAACAATATATAAGTATCTTAATCAGAGGTAGAAGTGTACAATGCAATATGGTAAATATACATATATCAATACAATATATATATACAAATACATAAAAATGTTTTAAACAGAGGTAGAAGCATGAAGCATGCATGCATAAAATAGTCAACATAATTTAACTTTGTATCAATATATAAGAATCGATACCAATATGTTTGTCTAAAAGCAATAACTCACAAGTACAAATCTATTTATCCCATAATCCAATTATCCCTCCTTTTTTTTTTTTTTTTTTTTTTTTTTAGGATTCCTGTGCTTATAAAATTCCTCCCCCAACCCTCAACCGTATACTAATTATAACCAACCCCTAAATGATGTCCCTAAACCCAAGGACAAACTTTATTGGGAGAGGGGACGTCGTTCTCTAGAATTACTTCCAGCTGTCATGGGGGCGACGTTCTTTCTGGGGGATCCTGTGAAAGTAAAATGATGGTTAAATTTCAAGATCAATGTCTTTTAAAATTGCAAATAGTCTCTGAGTATTTTGTGGAGGTCTGGCCAGAATGTTGTACAAGATGTGCACCATTTCAGCACGTTGGAACCGTCTTGTGCAGCTGGTACCCAAAACAGGTCTTGTAGTAGCGCTATCAGTATCATGACGTCATATCAACCAGGTGGAGTTGTTGTTATGGGGCCCCATCTTCTTCCTGGAAACTTCAAATGTCACTGTAGGAAAAACTCATTGTTCATTGTGGAAAACTTAAACATTAATTATATAGACATATACATGAATACCTATATTCAATGAGAGACATGATAGATATATTTAATGAAGGTATGATAGATATGAAGAAAAGTAAAGATGTTTTCTAAACTCATATTTCTTTCTGTCCCATATCATGGCTCTTGACATGAGACAGAAACTCCAGAAACTCTGGGTTTTTCTTTAAACAACAGGCTTGGAATTAGAGAGGGACTGAGCCAGAGTTCAACTCTAAAACCAGCTCTATAAATTTAGAAATATGATTTAGTATATGGTACTTACAGAACCTATTCAGTTTTCTTGATAGTCCCTATTGGGCCGTTATTTTCCATCTGTCAGTATTCAAATATCCAGGGTCCCTTGAACTTTTCAAAGATCAGTGTTTTCCTGTGGAGATAAGAACAGAACCCTGCCCCCATTCTATATGCTTTTCTTACCACCTGTATGGTTATCATCATTGTAGATGCTGTCATTTCTCCTTTCCAAGAGGTTTCTCCTCTTCAAATCGAACCTTTATTAATTTTGATGGTATCCACAATTTTTCTTCTCCTGTGGAAACAAGAGCAAAACCCCTTCCCCAACGTAGCACATCTCCTGGCTTCCATTGAGAGGTCAGCACGTCTTTGAAATAAACAGGTTGGTTTAGTTCAGAAGTTTTTTCCATTATCCAATGCCTCTCTGCTGCTGTTGTTCCTTTCTCATTAGCATTAAGAAAATTCAAGGTTAATAAAGCATTATGCAATCTATTTCTGGGGGTATCTTTCATCCCTTTCTGTTTGTTTAGCATATCCTTTATAGTACGATTTGATCTTTCTATAACTGCCTGACCTGTAGGATTATTTGGTATACCTGTAACGTGTTTTATATTATAATAAGCAAAGAAGCGTTTCATTTTCTTAGATACATATGCTGGACCATTGTCTGTCTTTATTTGTGCAGGTATACCCATGATGGCCATAACTTCCAATAAATGTGTGATTACCGAATCAGCCTTTTCTGAGCTCAGGGCAGTTGCCCATTGAAAACCTGAATACGTGTCTATGGTGTGGTGTACATATTTTAATTTACCAAATTCCATAAAGTGGAACACATCCATCTGCCAGATTTCATTCCTTTGAGTACCCTTTGGGTTACTCCCTGCAGGCAATGGTGTTTGATTATAGAAAGAACAAGTAGGACATCTCTTTATAATGTCCTTAGCTTGTTGCCATGTAATGGAAAACTCTTTCTTTAAGCCTTTACTATTGACATGATGTTTTTTATGAAATTCTGAGGCCTGCAGAACGCTTCCAATCAATAATTGGTCAATTTCAGCGTTACCTTGTGCTAGAGGCCCAGGCAGACCGGTATGGGACCGGATGTGTGTTATGTACATTGGACAAAGCCTATTCCTAATTATGTCCTGTACCTCGATAAACAATGAAGTCAACTCTGTGTCATCTGGTATGAATTCAGCGGTTTCAATATGCAAGATAACTCTTTCTGCATATTGTGAATCTGTAACTATATTAAGAGGTTCTTTAAAATCCCTTAGCACCATAAGAATGGCATATAATTCTGCCTTCTGGACAGAATTATAAGGGCTTTGTTCCACCTTACTCAATTCTTCTGATTTATAACCTGCTTTCCCTGATTTATTTGCATCGGTATAAAATGTCCGAGCTCCAGTTATTGGAGCATCACGTACAATTCTAGGAAGAATCCAAGAAGTTCTCTTTATGAGGTTAAGTCTATCACTTTTGGGATAGTTGCTGCTAATTTCTCCCAAAAAATTAGCACAAGCTCTTTGCCATGGTTCATTATCTTCCCATAACTTTCTTATTTCCTCAGTAGTAAAAGGCACTATAATTTCTGCTGGGTCTATACCTGCTAGTTGACGAAGTCTCAGTTTACCTTTTATAATTAATTCTGAAACCTTTTCTACATAAGTTTTTAATTTTTTACTTGGTTTATGAGGTATAAATATCCACTCTAAAATAATATCTTCCCTCTGCATTAAAATCCCTGTAGGAGAAATTCTGGAAGGCAGTATGACTAGGATGGAACTAAGATTCGGGTTGACCCTATCCACATGTGCCTCCTGTAATTTTTCCTCAATCATTGTCAGTTCCTTTTCTGCTTCAACTGTCAATTTTCTGGGACTATTCAAATCCTTATCACCATCTAAGGTTTTGTTTAAATGAACTATTAGATCAGGTGTTATCCCAACAGCTGGTCGTAGACTGGAAATATCTCCTAACAATCTTTGGAAGTCATTAAGAGTCCGTAACCGGTCTCTCCTAATTTGTGCCTTTTGTGTTCGAATTTTCTCTAACCCTATTCTGTAGCCTAGGTAATTAATAGAATCTCCTCTTTGAATCTTTTCAGGGGCAATTTGTAATCCCCACCTAGGCAAAACTTTCTTTACTTCTTCAAACATACTTTCCAAAATATCTTTATTTGAATCAGATAATAAAATGTCATCCATGTAATGATAAATTATGGACTTGGGAAATTGCTTACGAATTATTTCCAGTGGCTTATTAACAAAATATTGACACAATGTGGGACTATTGAGCATCCCCTGTGGGAGGACAGTCCATTGATATCTCCTAGTAGGCTGAGAATTATTATAAGTAGGCACTGTGAAGGCAAATTTTTCTCTATCCTTTTTTTGCAAAGGTATAGTGAAAAAACAATCTTTCAAATCAATAACTATAAGAGGCCATCCTCTTGGTAATAGAGAAGGCAAAGGAATTCCAGATTGTAGCGGACCCATAGGCTGAATTACCTTGTTGACAGCTCTTAGATCTGTCACCATTCTCCATTTACCAGATTTCTTTTTTACAACAAACACAGGAGAATTCCAAGGGCTGGTTGATTCTTCAATATGGTTAGCATCTAGTTGCTCTTGTACCAGCTGTTCCAAAGCCTGTAACTTATCTTCAGCTAGAGGCCACTGCTTGATCCATATTGGCTTCTCAGCCATTTTAAAGGTAGGGCTGTTGGTACCTCTAAAGGTTTGCTATTGGCTGTGTGTTCTTGTACAGCCTGAATGGCTGGTGACCTTTTTCCATAATACCTCATTATATCCTTCCCAGAATTGTGAGTTCCTGGAACTACAGGAATGTTAATCTGGGTATTCCATTGCTGTAGCAGGTCACGGCCCCATAAATTTATTGCAATATTTGCTATATATGGCCTTAATCTTCCTATTTGCCCTTCAGGCCCTATGCATTCCACCCATCTTGTGCTTTGTTTTACACGAGATAGGGTTCCAATTCCCAGGAACTGAACATCTACCTCATGAAGAGGCCAATTCGGATGCCAGGATTCTGGAGTAATTATACTTACATCCGCACCTGTGTCTAATAAGCCTTCAATAAAAATGCCATTTATACAGACTCTTAGCTTTGGTCTTTGATCGTTAATATACGTTTGCCAAAATATACGTTTACTCTGTCCTCCTGAATTTTTTGACTCATTCTCCACATGTAATTCATCATTTAGACCAGTATTACTTTTTACGGCAGACATTGGAGTTTTTAATTTTCTTGGTGAGACACATTTTCGACTGTAACTGGGAATGACTGGGCCACTTTTGGCTTGGGGGCCTGCGAGAGGCCCCTCAAGGAGTTTCCCGATGGTATCGGGTTGCCTTGTCTGTCTGTTGTTGACCTGCATTCGTTGGACCAATGTCGGCCTTTACCGCATCTTCTGCATATACCTGAAGGCTGAGATCTCCTACTTTTGTCATTCCCAGAGGAGATATTATTCCTAGGATTTCTTTGCCTGCAATCCCTTTTCAGATGTCCTAATTTACCACAATTAAAACACCTGGTAGTTTGATGTCTCCTCATAGCTTTGGAAATCGCTTCTCCTACCCAGGATTCATCGTTATAGCTAAACATCTCAACATTCATTGTATGCTGTATCCATTCTTCCATTGGTGCTGATCTAGATCTTAAAGGCCCAATTATCTTTTTACATTCAGTATTTGCATTTTCAAAAGCTAGAGATTCAAGAAGTATTCGTCTAGCTTCTGGGTCTGTTACCCCTATGTCCAGAGCCTTAATTAATCTTTGCACAAAGTCAGTAAAGGGTTCTCTCTGTCCCTGCCTAACCCTGGTATATGATTCAACCCTTTTTGCTGGATCTTGTATTCTATTCAAAGCATTCAAGGCTGCTTTGTGACATAAGGACAGCACTTCTTCATCATAAAGAGCTTGGACCTGTGGATCAGCATATGCTCCTACACCAAGAATTTGATCTTGGGAAACCTCCACACCTTTTGCTCTTCCTTGCTGTTCCATATGTTTGGATTCTTCTCTGAAATAAATTCCAAACATCAAGGAAGGCCCATCATCTAAAACTGCAGACACTAGCTGAGAGAAATCATGGGGGGTAGCTCTGACATTAGAAGCCCAAGTCCTTATCATTTCCTTAACAAATGCAGAGTGCAAGCCAAAGTTAACGACAGCTTGCTTAATTTCTTTTAAATCATTCATTGCTATTGGTGTCCATCTAGCTTCTTTAACTCCCTTTGAGCCTTTGGAAGTTAACCCTTTGTCAGAATAAATTACAGGGTATGTTGTTAGGACCCTGGGTAAGCCAGTTCTAACAGCTGGTGGTGGCATTGTATCCTGTCCTTGTGCCTTCTTACTCTGTTCACCAGCTCCAATAGTTTCTTCAATCATTTCTAATCTTTTTATCATTGTATCCCTTAAATCCTGAATCTCCTGACCTACCCGTGTTTCTAGTAATTTCACTAAGGTATCAGTTTTTTGGTTCCCATTCTGGAGGTTCATTCTATCTGTTACCTTATCAAAACTTTGTGGTAACATCTGAACGTCAAATTCAACAGCCTGTACCCTTTCAGGTAACTTCCTAGTACCCTTGGACATGGAGTCAATTTTGTCTATCATAGTATCCACTTGTTCAGATAACCCCTGATTTTCAATAATTTTAATCCTTTCAACTAGTTGTTCAATATTAGTCCGTAAAAATCGTATCTTTCTTAATGATAAAATATTGAAAAGAAAACTGAAACCTAGCAACAAGTAAATTAATATATTCCCATAGTCATATAAACCTTGCATGACATAATCCATTGTATTAATAAAGAAAACAGTAAAATTGGCGTTGGAAACAAAAACTGCCATATTACCTCTTGTCTAGTTGGCGGCGCTGTTGCCAAGTTGCGACTAGAACCACTGCAAAGGTGACTTAAACAGGTCCTGTTTCAGTGTCTGCCTTAGTATTTGTTAAAAACTAGGAAATATAAGTTGCTCAAGAAAGAAAGTTTAATTAAATCAATTCCATACACGGAACCAGAAACCCAGAATCCAGGGGTAGAAAAGAGCAACCCGGAAGCCGCGTATGCCTCCACGTGACCGAGTCGTTCTGATTCACGCCACTAAAGCACCGCACTTACAAGGGAAATTTAAAAACAACTCAGAAAAGAGCAAACCAGGCAGGCAGAGACTGTCCCGAGCCTGTGGAGCTTGGGAGGCGTGGGGTTTAACTGAACTGCTGGCTCCACACACAGGGCACAGGCCGCAGCTGAGGGAGGTCTCGTGACTAGCCGAGCTGGTAGCAAACAGTTGAGTGGGGGGGAAGGGGGGGTTCTACAACCAAACGTGGGGCGCCAGATGAAGGCGTAAGTCACAGACAATCCCACACCAGTTTGGAATTATGATTAATAGAATGGTTATTTATTCAAAGGGGAAAAAACTTACAGATTACCGTCCCAGACAACAGCCCCTCCGCGCGAACAGGAAAGGAGTCCAGGGGCCGGAAACGGAGCCGGAAGACAAAGAGAGAGTGGAGGACAGCCGCTGCTTTTTTTTAAAGGGAGAGACCACGCCCCAATGGGCTGGTAACTCAGCGGCGATTGGCTGAAGGAGCTGAAGGAACTCCCACAGCACTCATCTCTTCTTTCTGCTCCACCCTTATCTCAGGGGACCCTTTGCCCTTCCATCTTCTACAGATCAGGTGAAGGACACCAACTCCACCAAGTCCTCATGCTTCCCAAGAAGCTTTGCTCTCTTCTGAGCACTAACTCTGCCAAGTGCTTTTTCTGTAGGTCTCTGTGTCTGGAAAAATGAGAGTTCCCCCTCCTCTGTCCTCTGGTCATTACAAAAAATCCGGACAGTGCAATATTGAAAAAAGAGAAAGGAAACTGTCGCTAGTAACTCACCCTCAGAGATACCTACTGTTGATATTTTGGTGTCAGTCTTTCTAGATTTTTCCATATCCACACAAACACATATAAAAACATCTGTTCTGTATCTGTGGAAGGTCAGTCCTTAATATTCTGAAAGTAATTATATGGGGGTTTAATCTCTCATTAAGAATAAAGGGGTTGGTCGAGCAGTGGTGGCACACACCTTTAATTCCAGCACTGGGGAGGTGAGGCAGGAGGATCTCTGTGAGTTCAAGGCCAGCCTCAAGCACAGAGCAAGTTCCAGGATAGGCTCCAAGGTGACACAGAGAAACCCTGTCTCAAACAAAACAAAACAAAAAGAATCAAGGGGTATTGGCTGACAGGGACTCATAGGGCTCACAGAGACTGAAGCAGCCCTCATGGAGCCTACATGGGTCTGCACTAGGCCCTCTGTGTCTATGTTATGTTTATGTAGCTTGGTGTTCTTGTGGGACTCCTAATAGTGGGAGCAGGGGTGTTTCTGACTCTTCTGTCTGCTCTTGGGACCCATTTCTTCCTACAGGGTTGCCTCCGCTAGCCTTGATATGAGGGTCTGTGCCCAGTCTTATTGTATCTTGCTTTATTGTGACTCTCCCTGGGAGACCTGCTCTTTTCTGAAGGGAAACAGAGGAGGGGTAGATCTTTGAGACAGGGAAGTGGGTGGGGAGGTGTGGAGGGAGGGGAAATTGTGGTCAGGATGTATGGATGGAAAACAAAAACAAACAAACAAACAAACAAATAAGAATAAAGGGACCCTCATCTTTGTGTATTCTGTATCCTCTGGAATAGGTTATGTGCAACAGTAAGTGACGAAGAAATGATTAAATAAGTTTGGGGCTAGTTTTTTGCTTTGAGTTAATCTTTCACGTAACCAGGGATGATTGCCAACTCACTGTAGGCCTGGTCTTGAACTCCTGATATACAGAAGGTTACCAGGCTGGCTTTGAATTCACTATGCAGCCAAGGATGATCCTGAACTTTCTGATCTCCCTGCCTTCCCTACTCCTCTTAGGAGGAAGGGGTGTTATTGCTTGTTTGTTTGTTTCTTGAGACAGGGTTTTTCTGTGTAGCCCAGGCTGTCCTGGAACTCACTCTGTAGACCAGGCTCGTCTCGAACTCATGGAGATCCAACTGCTCTGACTCAACTTGTTTGTTTGGCACAGCATTTCTTTCTATATATACACCAGCTGGTCTGGAGTTCGCTGTGTATCCCAGACTGGTCTTGAATTCCCAGAAACCTCCTTCCATAGCCTACCAAACATTGGGATTATAGAGGTGCATCTCCGGGTTTTTTTTTTTTTTTAATATCAACTTGAAAAAAGAGAATGTATTGCGCTGTGTATGGGACCCTTTCCTATTCCAGACATCCAAAAGCTTCTGAGGATCGCCATAGAGGGAGGGGAGGAGGAGAGAGAAGGAAAAGTGTGGGCGGGGAGGAATGAGTGTGTTCACTCATTTTTCTCCTTTTGCCTTACTCCAACTTGAAGTCCACAGAATGGTTCCGCTCCCGTTCAGTGTGCATCATCTCCCTCCCACAGAGATTCTGAATCCAGTCAAGTAGAAATCAAAGATTAATCCGTCAAAACTATCTACCCACCCACATCAATGAGACCATCCTTGGGAGAATGAGCTGCCCTCTCCCGTGGCCTTGTATGTGGCCTGCCACCATGGAGCAAGAGATGCCATCCCAACATTTGTGTGGCTGGTGCAAGAACACATGTGATGCCCCCGCCTCTCTTACCTTCTTTTCCTCTATCATGAATGTCAACCTGAATCTCAGAGGCAGATGCTCTGGGCTCCTGGGGAGTCGGGGGCAGGTGTACCTGGAGGGGGGTCCAACACAGGGTTCTAAGTGTTAGGTGTTAAAGTGGTACCCAAGAGAGGTAGGTTTGGCCAAGCACATAAGAAAGCTTTAATCCACTCTCTCATCTGTCAGAGTCCCCAACCAAGCTCACCTGCTCACTGGACAGCGCTGTTTTCTCTACTTTCTCCTGGGTGAAGGAATCTTGACTCTTCATAGGGCCTCCCTTCTACTCTCTGCAGCCACATGGGGCAGAACTACTTCTCCCCAGAGTATACTCACATGGCACCCCACTCAACAGTCTCTGTGGTCTTCCGGTCTTGAGATCCTGTGCTTGTTGTCTTCTTCAGGTGGACTACGAGCTTCTTGAGGGCAGGGTGGCGGTACAACCCGATTTGTTGCCGATAAACGAGATTTTTATCCCTTCCGGGTTCTGTCTGTCTTCTGTTTGTTGAGTGCTTCTGTGCGGCGTGTTGACCCGTGCAGTTGTAACAGGAGGATGGCTGCCTGTCCCCTCATGCATTGCTGCCTTTCTGAAGGTGAAGGCCACAGGCTTAGCTGCTGTTAAACGGCTCAGACCAGTATTTCCAATGCTGCCTCCGGCTCTTCTGTGTTAAAGTAACGGCTGGAGATGCCGCTCATGTAGCAGGGTGCTTGCGGACACCCCAAAGAGAGGGGCCTGCAGCAACTAATAGTGCTTGTTCATGCAGCCGCCCTGCAGGAAGAAGGTAAGCTTGGTTGGGTGTTCTGAACCATAGACCAGAGAACTGATTAGCCAGTACTTCATGGTATCCCGAGCCTGTAATCTCCACACTTGGGTGGAAACAGTGAGGTGAGCTAAGGTCCAGGGTCATCTACTTCATAAGGGACTGCAGAGCCAGCCTGGGTTACATAAAAACCTGTCAAGATAAATGAGAGAGAGAAAAAGAGAGAGAGAGAGAGACAGAGACAGAGACAGAGACAGAGACAGAGACAGAGAGACAGAGAACCTAGTAGATTTGAATTATTGTGAGGAGATGAATTAGTACAGTGGCAACATTCGCAATAAGCATTCTCTCTCTCAATCAATGCTGCTGATTATTTTGACAATGTTTAAAATAACCTAGCTAACCTGGCAAGAATGTGCAGAAACGACCCAAGTAGATGCAGCCAAAACTTGGGGATCCCATACCTGCCAGGTATGTGGCCTCTTTCACTGTCCCATTAATTTATGTCTATCCTCCGACCAGGCCCTGGACAAGGAGATGGGAGAGGCCCCAGCCAGCTCAGAGCCTCTGCAGCAGGTGGTCCAGAGCTGCGAGGATGATACGGCAGGACTATATGGCACTGACAAGCTCTTTGCTCTTTCTTCCAGCCTCGCGCATTAGAGCACTCTTGAGCCAGGGGCCTTTTCTCTAAAAGGCATAGGAATTCCAACCTCACATGAGTAAATAGAATAAGGGACCTAAGGTAAATTGCAAATGCTAACAAATGCAATGGGTTATGTGAGTTATTAGCTCAGTTTGCATAATCTTCTCCTGAGATGGGGAGAGGTATTATTCCAAGGCAGAACTTGCAGCCTCCCTGCTCTCAGAACTTCCCAACTTTCCCTCTTCTGCCTTTGAGCCCTGAAACTAGACAGGCTGAAACAGACCTAAGTAGACATTTCTAGAGGGCCTCGTGTACACCTTTCCCAGGGAGACTCTTTCTTAGACACTCTCCGAGGGTGGGTGGACAGGCCTCTGTCCACCTCTTCAGGGTGACTCGGTCTGGGACTATCGTCTCTTCCTGCCCCCGGGCCCAAGCCCTAATCGCTTCTTTCACAGCCTTTGTGTTGCTGTCTTTCATTGGGGCCCGACACAAAGCCCGGGTGAGCTGAGGTCAGATTTTCAACCTTTGGCTCTGGATTTCCTGTCTTTTGTGGCGTGGACGATAGATTATACCACCCAGTTTCCTGTCATTTCAGCACGGGGGCTTCCCTGTCCTGGCACCAGCCCACTCCAGGAGGCTGGGAAATCCTTTTTGGAACAGGAAGACAGAGGATCTGCCTTCATGCCCAACTGCTCAGACCCTCCTATTGTGGAACATTTTTTTGAGGTCTCCTGGTCGTTGCAAATGAATTGTAAAGGCTGGGCAGATGGCTGAGTACGGAAAGTGTTTGCGGTCTAAGCACGAGAGCCCGAGTTTGGCTACCCCTCACCCATACAGAGCCAGACTTGGTAGCATGCCTCTGTAATCCTGAACTCATATGATAAGAGGAGAGGAGACAGGATAAGCCCCCAAAGCTAGAAGCTCAAAAGGCAAGCGGCCTTGGTGAATGCAGTGCCAGCCAAGAGACTGTGTCTCAAAACAAGGTAGAAAGTGTGCCGTGACACCAGGGGTTATCTCTGACATGTGTGGGTGCTGTCGCAAATACACAGCTGCCCTCTCACACACATAAACACACACCACCACATACACAAACAACCTTGTCCACACCACACAAACACACACACACATTCACTGGTTTTGTTTGTTTATTTGTTTTTTAATGCCTTTTCAAGACAGGGTTTCTCTGTGTAACAGTCTTGGCTGTCCTGGATCTCACTTTGTAGGCCAGGCTGACCCCAGACTCAGAGAGATCCGCCTGCCTCTGCCTTTGCCTCTGCCTCCTCTGCTGGGATGAATGGTGTTCACCGCCATTACCTGGCCACAAATGATGTTTTTGTTTGTTTGCTTTTAGACGCAAATATTTTTTTTAAAAAACTATTTCTTACAGGATTTGATGTCTAAAAGCATGCTAAATGTAACTCAAAATAATATATATATATTCATATATACATGAAAAAGGAAAAGAAAAGAAGATCAATTCTGTGGCTCAGCAGGTGAGTGCTCTTGCTATTCAAAAACCTGACAACCTGTATTTATTCCCCAGATCCATAGTGGAAGGAACAAACAGATTCCCAAAGCTGTCTTCTGACTTTGACAAACATACCATGACACGTGTGTATCTTCCATCATGCACACACACACTCCTAATCATAATAAATTAGTGTTTACATAAATTAGAGATAGATAGATAGATAGATAGATAGATTCCATGAAACCACACTCAAACGCCAGTCTCCTTCACCTCATTTACATCCCAGGTTATGCAACACAAAAGAACAGTGACTAAGTTTTTGGTAGTAGGAAGGAACTAGGAAATGAAGAATATAGAGAGAATGCCCTGCTAAGGGAAGGAACTGGGTTGATGTGGGGCATGTATGGGAGGTAGCATTAATTCCTTAGAGATACTGTAACAAAATGCCTCAAGTGGCAAGACATAAAAGCCAGAAATTCAGTCTTCATCCTTCTGGGGACTGGACATCTGCAGTCAGGGAGTCTGAGGGAGGTCGCTCCTTGAAGGCTGGAGGGACAGTCTGTTGCAGCCTTCTCCTCCTTCTGTGGGCAGCTGGTAATCCCTAGTGTCCTTGGCTTGTGTTTCCACCTTTGCCTCTGTCATCTGGTGGCGTTTTCCCCAAATATAACTTCACTGTTTAGATCCAGATTTCTTCCTTCCTTTTTTCTTTTAAGGATGCCAGTCATACCACATTAGGGGCCAACCCTACCCCAGTTTGACCTCATCTTAAATGATTTAGCTGCAACCACCCTAAGGTCTTGGGGCTAGGGCTTCATTGAAGATCCATTCCATAGCAGAGGTTCAGGTTAGTGACTTGCTGTTTGCTGTCTATTCTTGACAAGCTCTGGGCCGAATTCTTTAGCTACAGGCCTGCTGAAGACAGTCATAAGCCTTCAGTACTTCTGGTCTAGGAGGAAGAGACAGAGGCCGGAAACAAGTGTCGTTGTACAGGACAACACAGTGTGCTGGACATCTGAGGGTTCAACTTGGCTGACAAGGATCCTTGAAAGGGTCCTCTACCCATTGCATGGTGACTGGCGTTTCTCAGAGAAGGTGTCAGCCTTAAAGAGAAAGGCAATGACTTAAAGGGGCAGGAATAGGAGCGAGACAGAAGTGTCTTTTGGCTGGGCATGGTTACACACCTCCGTGCTCTCAGCAGTTACTTGTAAGCCCCAGGCGAGAGGGCTGCCTCGGATTTGAAGTCAGCCTGGCTACATAATGAAACTCTGTTTCAAACAAAATGAAAAGCATGCTCCCGACTCTGAGGGCAAACTTTGCAGGGGGCTTAGGAGGACCACTTCCACCCAGATCCATTCCATATTTGAGCTAAATATCTCTTTAAAAAAAAAAAGAAAGAAAAAGGAACAAAACATAATAAAACAAACAAACAAAAAAACCTGAGGGGAGAAAGGGTTTACGCTGTTTACAATTCCAGATGGCAAATGGTCATCAAGGCAGGAACTTAAAGCAGCTAGTCACTTCCCACCCTAAAGTAGGACAGAAATAAACACATGCACGCTTCCTGCTTCCCTTGCCCTCCTCACTCTTACACCATTTAGGGTCCAATTAAGAAAGCCGCCCATCCCAAACTCTCACCGGTATGACTACAGGCCATGATCTAGGCAGCTTCTCACTGTTCCTCTCCTCCAAGGTGGTTTTAAGTTATGCCAAATGGACAGTTTAGACTATCTGACCCCAAGAAGCCTTGTGGGGTTCACAGCCTGTGAGTTGCGACCCCTTTTGGGGGGGTCAAATGACCCTTTCACAGGGATTGCCTATGAGACAATCAGAAAACACAGATATTTGCATTATGGTTCACAACAGTAGCAAAATTACAGTTATGAACTACCAAGAAAAAATAATTTTATAGCTGGGGGCCACCACAACCTGAGGAACTGTATTAGAGGGTCACAGCAGTAGGAAGGTTGAGAGCCACTACTTCAAAAAGAGGGAAATTTCTGTCTACTGGGTGACCTAGGGATGGATCACTTCCCTCTAACATCTTGCTTTTCTTCCCCGCTCTTCCTCCTCCTCCTCTTCCTCCCTCCCTTCTGTTGCTCTTGCTTTCTTTGCAGTGCTGAGTAAGGAACAAACTCAGAGCCCACAGACCGTCCTTGTACGCGGAACTCCACCCCTAGCCCCTTTGTTCTTTACTGTCCCACCTACCTAATCCATCTCCAGTCCCACTACGTTGGCCTTGGGTCTGGGCAGACACTTCTCTCACCCCTCTAAAGTCCATTCCCCAAGGGAAAAGGGGGTTGAAACTGCAGCACCCAAGTTGGATGTGATATTCCCACAATCGCCTTAATGAATTCCTCTGATCCTTTTTTTGGAGCTGTGAACGATGACTCATTCCACACGTGGAAATCAGTGGCGTGTCTACCTGGAAATAGATGGTGTTCTGCTTACTGGCGAGGTGGTAACAGTGTGTCAGGGCAGAGGAGCAGAGCGACACGGAGTGAAAGGCTGGGACTGGAACCACCCCAGTTGTAGGCGGGACTTGACACGTTTCCTACCAGAAAACCAGATGCCTCAGGACTGGGTTAGCCTTGTCCTAGAATTGTTAACTGAAGTTATGAATCATTTTATCCAGAGCCGTGTTTAGTTGGTTCCTGGATAGGGAGTTGGGGGTCTAACAAAGTGAGGAGGGTCTGTTCTGATCCTTTGGAAAAGGATCCCGTGCCCTAACCACCCAGCTGTCTCCACAGGCCCATGCATTGGCTACACTTCTGAACGTGGTGGGAGGTAGGCTGAAAACTGGATACATCTGAGTTTATCCCCTGGAGCAGAGTTGAGAGCCTCTCGACAGAGTTAGGACAACAAGATCAGGTTCAGAAGGTAACATTTAAGAAATATATACACATAAAAACATACACAGGACTGGGTGGGTACGGTTGGGTAGTAGAACTCCCGCCTAGCATGAGGGAGGACTGTCTTCAATACCTGGCACATAAAAACACAAAAGCTGACGGAAACAATTATCACAAGACCCAGGAAATCTGTGCTGGGTTTATTTAGTTGTTCAGTGGGGGGGGGGGGGGGGCGGAGCGTGTGGGCGGGGGTGGCGAATGTGCGTATATAGAGCCCTACCTCAGGTGTTGTTCCCCAGGAGCAATCCACACTGTCTTCTGGGACAGAACCCCTCACATGACTTGGAGATAGACCAATCTGCTAAACTGGCTGGCCAGGAAGCCCCAAGGATTTACTTGTCTCTGCCTCCCCAGTGCTGTGATTACAAATGCATAGTGCCACACCTAGCTTTTTATATGGGCCCTTGGGCTCAAACTCAGGCCTTGCCAAAAGAGTTACCTTGCCAACTCTTTATTTTTATTACATGTATTTTTTTTCTCAGTATGTGTATGTGTGTGTTTCTCCTATGCTGGGGATTGAACCCACTCCTTTACACATGCTAGGCAAGTGTTCTACCATTTTGAGATATCCCAACCTTTTAAAATGCATACATACATACATACGAAGAGACAGTCATCTTAGTCAGTTTCCCTGGTTGATCTTGCATTGACATTCCGCCTTCCTCAGCCCCTAAGTAGCTGGAATTACAGGCATTCACACCAAGTTGACTGTGATATATCTTTTTCATTTGTTTAGTTGGCTCTTTTTGAGATAGGTTCTAACTATGTAAGCCAGGCTGGCCTTACACTAGCAGCAAATTCTCTTGCCTCTGCTTCCTTAGTGCTGGGATTACAGGTGTGTGTAACCATGCCCAGTTGTATGTCATCTGTCCCAAAATATTTCTTACATGAGGGGTGGGCGCCTCTTTACGTGACAACAATTTTGTAGTAATATTCCCCATAGAGTACTGTGGGATAGTGCTCTTGTACACTGTAAAGATTTGGCACTCGTATTAGTTTTTTTTTGTTTTTTGTTTTTTTAAATTGATTGACCATCAGCTAGGCAGGAAGTAGGCAGGGCAATCAGACTAGGAGAATTCTGGGAAGATGAAAAGCAGAGACGCAGTTACCAACCAGATGCAGAAGAAGCAAGATGAGAGTGCCTTACTGAGAAAAGGTACCAAGCCACGTGGCTAAACATAGATAAGAATTATGGGTTAATTTAAGTTCTGAGAGTTGGTTAGTAATAAGCCTGAGCAATAGGACAAATAGTTTATAATTAATATAAGCCTCTGTATGTTTCTTTGGGGCTGAACAGCTGCAGGACCACGCAGGACAGAAACTTCCATCTACAATAGAGGCTGTAAAGGAAGTGCAATCTTTTCTCAAGTACGAAATAGATAATCTTTCTTGAGTAAGATATGTACTTTACAAAAGTGTTTAACAATTGAAATTTTTGGAAAAACCTCTCCCAGGCGTCTTTCCTGGAATAGCTGTTAGATTTCAAGGTGTTCCGTACCTCGATTAATCTCCAATACTCTAGGTTGTTAACTTTTATTAACAAGTTTACACTAGTATCATTTTTGTAGTGGTGTGATAAAAGTTTGGGACTCTCAATGGAGTAAATATTTCATATCAATTTGTCATATGGCAAAAAAATCTGGTGACCCATGCACCCATGCCAGAGGAGTTACCATGTGTTTGAAAGAAAATTGGCCCTAGAAGGAACTATTAGGAGGCGTGGCTTCGGCTAGAGTAGGTGTGGTCTTATTGGAGGAAGTGTGTCATTATGAAGGTGGGTTTTGAGGTCTCCTTTGCCGAAGCTTCACCCAGTGTAACAGTCAGTCCACTTGTTGCCTTCTGATCAAGATGTAGCCAACACCATGTCTGCCTGCACACCTCTTATGCTGATAATGGATTGAAACTCTGAAATTGTAAGCAAGCCACTCCGATTAAATTTTTTTCTTCATAAGAGTTGCTGTGGTCATGGTGTCTCTTCATAACAACAGAAGTCCTAACTAAGACATTGGGTGTGGTTAAAGTCACTTCTATTATTGTTGTTGTTATTTGGCTTCTTGAGACAGTGTTTCTTTATGTAACTCTAGTCCTCCTGAAACTAGCTCTGTACATTAGACTGGCCTCAAACTCACAGAGATCTGATGTGGTTTTTCCCTCTGTGTGCTGTGACTATGTTTTATTACCATTGGTTAATGAATAAAGCTGTTTCGGCCAATGGCTTAGCAGAGCAAAACTGGGTGAGAAACCAAAACAGAGATATAGAGAGAAAGTAGGCGGAGTCCGTCATGTAGCTGCCCAAGGAAACAGATGCCCAGGAACCTTACCAGTAGGCCACAGGAATGGGTTAATTTAAGAGTTAGTTAAAAAGAAGCATGAGCTAATAGGTCAAACAGTGTTGTGATTAGTATAGCTTCTGTGCGATTATTCGGGTCTGGGCAGCCAGGAGCAAACGAGCAGTCTCCTACTACAGAGTCTGCCTGCCTCTGCTGAGATTGAAGGCACGCACCACTGTTGCTGACTTATTGTTTTTTAAACACTGGGTCTCGTGTAGTCTAGGATGACTTTAAACTACTCGAGGATGGCCTTGAACTCCTGATTCTCTGTCCTCTGCCTCCCAAGTGTTGGAATTCCAGGCATTGCCTGGCATCCCTGAACTTCTGATCTTCCTGCTTCCAATTCTATAGTGCTGGGAGTCTAGGCATGCCCCACTGTGCCCATCTTGTTTTGTCTTTTCGTAACAGCATCTTCCTATCTATCCCAGGCTAGTCTTAAACATTCAGTCCTCCTGTCTCAGTCTCCTATGTCCTGAGAATGAGGAAACAAGCCTTCACCCTTCATAAAATTGCTTCCTTCTGGGAGGATAATAACCCACGTGAGTCCATTGCTGAGGCCTTGGAAGGGGGGCGGGGACAATAAGGACTCTAGCTTAATTCATTAAGATAATGCTCAGTAGAGCAGCTACTCTGCTTAAGGAAGAGATGGACCAACTGTTGCTAGTCACTTATTTTCTTCCCAGTCCTGATTGCACTCCTTTGAGGGACAGTAGAATCAGTCTGCAGTGTATGTGATGTGGGTGACACATCATGGGCTCACTGTTCACAGACCAAAAAACGTGAAAAAACATCGAGTTGCCAGGACTGAGCATGTCCCGCCTGCTAACCTTGTCTCTGAACGTGTGAGGTCTCATAGTCCCTTACACGGCCTTTCCGCTGTGTTAGCGCAGTGGTTCGGCTCTGGCTCGTCCCGGTCCGCTGACATGTGCAAGAGCTGAGGCTATGAAGAAGTGGGACATTTATGGGAAGGGTATTTAGAGGTAGAGTGTTTGGAAAGCGATTAGGGTTAGGTTAAGCCCATAGCATGAACCCCTCATGATGGAATCCCGCTGGCTTCACAACAAGAGGGAAACACAAATGTCACATTTCATGTCTCTGACCATGGGATGCTCTATGCTGCCTCTGGACTCTGCCAGCAATAAGCCAGACAAGAGATTTTGATTTTATACTCTGGAACCTCTTTTCTTTGCAATGAAGCCTGCCTCTGGCATTTTGTGGTAGTTATAAAGAGCACACAAGTGAGCACTGTAAGTAAAGTGACGCGATTTCAAGTATGTGGGAGGATGTGCAGAGGTTGTATGCAAATATGTGTGGGTGTGTGTGCATGTGTGTATGTGTGCGTGTGTGCACACGCACGTATTCGTATGTGTGCGTGTGTGTGCGCGCACATATTCGTATGTGTGCATGTGTGCATGCGTGTGTGTTGCATGTGTGTATGTGTATGCATGCGTGTGCATGTGTGCGTGTGTGTGTTTGTGTGTGTTTAAGAGTTTTTAGCTGATTGTGATGGAGAAGGCATGGTGGCCCAATGAGCTCCTATCCATGGTGGTGACAGCATGAAACAGAGTGTGCACACATCAGTGAAGCAACGATTCCCCACATCCAGGAAGCAAAGAGCCTGTGCCATCTTATATGAAGTCCTTAATGTGCAAGGAGTTCATTATCTGCAGGGTCCCGGAACTATTCCCCTATGGTTATATGGGACAGAGAGTGTGTCCTCTGTCACTGGCCATCAGATCAGCACTTCCCTTTCCTGTCCCTTGGTTTTCCTTTCAGCATCCTATCCCAGCTTCCCCATCTTGGCCTCCACTGAACTCTTCTAGAACAGAGGCTGTCACTTATTTCCTGTTCCTGCTCCCAGGTCCCATCCGGCCCTCTCACATTTAGTACCTGGCTGTCCTAATGCCACCTACCCCACCGCTTCCAGGATTCCCTCACACATTGCTTACTCCAGTCCCAAGTGTTGTTCCTCCTGTAGCATGTCGTTGTCACTCGAATGACTTGCATTTTTTTTTCCTCTCCTGCATTCTAGACCCTGGGGGCACCCGGGTCCCACACTGACCATCTCTGGTTCCACGGACCATCGGCTTCTCAAGGGCTCCCTGTGGGAGCTCTTTCAAGAGCGTCACACATCACAGCATCAGGGCTCCTCTAAAATGATTTTTTCCTCTAAGTAGCCCACAGCCAATTAGGGTCCGTCAGATAAATATTTACGGGGCAGTTCCTTCCCAGTACACATTGCAGATTATACCAGTGCCTGCGCCTAAATAAACACAGAGGAGGCATGGGAGGCTTTTAAGGGTTCACTTCGACTTAAAATGAGATTATAAATAATTCTAAAAGCCCTGCAACTTTATGTCAGGGAGCTGGAAGAGCAATTGGAAAGGAGGAAGGAAACGAAATAAAACCCAAGCCTGGGATGAAAGCATACTCCCGACATCCTTGTGACCCTTCCCCTGCGCAATTAGAAACTGATACAACGGGAAAGACATGCTCACTTACGGACATCCAGATCCCTTTAAAGCTGGCCCTCTGCTAAGCCTCGAGCAGAGGAAATACTACCCTGGTGCTCCGTGGGCCCCTCCGTGGAGGGTGCTGGGTAGGCTTGGGATTCACCAGTTGCAAATGGAGGTGCATGCTTCTTTGGCGCAGTACTGCATGAGGCTGTGTATGGGCACATTTATGCACCTGCGCATAAGCACGAGGGGAGGCAGAGGACAACCTCTGCCTGTCATTTCTTAGGTGCCCCCACCTTGCTTTTTGAGATACAGCCTCTTATTTGCCCGGAACTCACTAAATGGGCTTGTCTGGCTGGCCGGAGCCTCTCAGGGATCCACCTGTTTCTGCCTTTCCTTCAACTGGACAGCAAGTACATACTCTGGAGAGATGGGTTAGCATTTAACAGCACATATTGCTTCTGCAGAAGACCTAAGTGTGGCTCCCCGTGTTGACGTCAGGCAGCTCACAACTGCCCGTAACTCTAGAGCCAAGAACACTTGGTACTTCCGATTTCCACAGGCACCCGCACTAGTGTACACATACGCACATATATACACATTATTAAAAATAACAAAACCAGCTGGGCGGTAGTGGCACACACCTTTAATTCCAGCACTCAGGAGGCAGAGGCTGGCAGATCTATGTGAGTTCGAGGCCAGCCTAAGCCACTGAGTGAGTTCCAGGTCAACCAGGACTGCCCAGAGAAACCCTGCTTCAAAAAAAGAAAAAGAATAAATAGGAAAACAAATCTATTTTTAAAAAGGGTTCAATGGAAGCGTGGGCTAGGACCTTGATTCAGTCCCAAGCAATGGAAAGAATTTGCTGACAGAAAGATCAGAGAGGGGCTCCACCCTGTGAAAAATGGAGACTCCTCACCTCCGCATGCTCCTGGATGGCTTTCTGAGAGGAAAAGGTGTTGAGTTGGGAATCTCTTTGGCAATGACTGGCCATCACCTAGGTTGCACATTTCGCAGTTCCCAGTCTCCTCTCCCACACCCTGCACGATGCTGGCGTCATGTGTTTCCTAACGAAAGCTTTCAGACTTCATGCACGCTTTTCTTCTCACTGAACCTGCGACACCTGTGTCACCCCAAGGCCCTGACACCGCCTGTACCTCTCCTGCTAGTCAGTTACTGAGGGGGTGCTCTCATGTGGGCCAGGAGAAGTCAGAGCAAGGCAGGTGGGAAAGACGTGGCTGTGCCTTTCCTGTGAGTTTCACGGTCTGTTCTCACCTGGCTCTGTTTTCTCTCAGGAGGAGCTATGGTCTGAGCTACATTTCCACATTTGCCAAAGGTAATAATGCCAAGATGCCTTTTAAAGGGGAGGTCTCCTTTGGGTCCCTCCCCTCGGAGATCGGGGAGCCCCATGGAAGAGGGGGAGAAAAGATTGTAGGAGTCATAGGGGGTGGAGGATACCAGGAGAACATGGTCCACAGAATCAGCTAAGCAGGGCTCACATGGGCTCCCAGAGACAGAAGCGGCTAGTACAGGGCCCACAAGGGTTTGCCCCAGGTTCTGTATGTTATGGCTGTTAGCGTGGTGTTTTTGTGGAACTCCTAATAGTGGGAACAGGTGCGTCTTTGATTCCTTTGTCTGTTCTTGGACTCTTTTCCTTCTAGTGGGTTGCCTTGTCCAGCCTGTACGTGGGGGCTTTTGCCTTGTCTTATTGTACCTGAGTTTGTCCTGTTTGGTTGTTGTCTTTTGGAGGCCTGCTCTTTTCTGAAGCGGAAACAGAGAAGGAGTGGATCTGGGGAAGAGGGGAGCTTGGAGGCGTGGAGGAAGGGAAAACTGTGGTCAGGATACACTGCATGAGAGAATGTATTGTATTTTCAATTTAAAAATCATTATTATTTTGCATGCATGTGCGTGCACATAGGCAGAGAACAAAGGTCGGAGGGCAACTTTGAGGGCTGGGATTTTACTTTCTGTCTTTTCCCGTCTCTCTTGTTTCTGCTCTTGTGCTGCGAACTCAAGGCTAACAGGCCCATGAGCAGACAGGTGATTCTCCCGTCTCTGTCTCCCATCTCACCATAGAAGTGCTGGGATTACAGATGTGCACCATCACATCTGCCTTTCTATATGGGCTCAAGAGATCAAACTCAGGTTGTCAAACTTGCACAGCAAGCTCCCTTTACCTGCTGAGCACCCCCCCCCAGTCCCACATCCTTACTAATAAGACTTCCTGTCTGCCCCCCAACTCCCCCAGCACTAACTTGAATCTTTCCGCCTGGTTCTCTCCACTGATGATCAGAAGCTTCCACTCTTCCCTGTTGCCTCTTCTCACCACGAAAGTGCATTCACACATCCTGAGTGTTGACCTAAGTCTTGGCAACCCTTTGTTCATTTCAGTTTCTGCCTGTGATGTGATCAAACAACTTCCATAGCACTCCACGATCACCCGCTTGGGGTGTTCTTGCCCTCTGCCAGATGTTGGGTGGGTATCTTTCATGAAGACCTGCCTGCAACTGACTCGAATCCCTCACTTGGCAGAAGAGCAGCCGTTTTTCTAGGTTCAGCAACATTCTTGAGGAAGACCACAGTTTCCTGCCTCTCCTGTGTCAATCAGTCTGGAGAATGATCACTCAGCCACTGTGATTTGACTGTACCGGAAGCAGGATTCTACAAGGGTACTACTTTGTGTGCCATGCTTGTCAACATGGGCCTGGGAGGACAAGCCATGGATTGTAAAAATAGAACCAGTCCCTAATCAGGGACTCACTAAAAGAAGACCTTAACTATCCTTGTTGTAGAGTGAGGGCTTTCTCCTGAACATTTAAAAATGGTTAGCTGGGTGTGATGGCACATACCTTTGATCTCAGGACTCCGGAGGCAGAGGCAGATGAATCTCTATGAGTTCAACGCCTTGTGTACATAGGAGTTCCAAGTAAAACAGACAGAGCTACATAGTAAGACCCTGTCTCAAACAAACAAACAAACAAACAAATAAGATAAAATGAGGGATAGAGAAATGACTCAGGAGTTAAGAGCATTTGCTATTCTCTCTCTCTCTCTCTCTCTCTCTTTCTATCTGGTTTTTCAAGACAGGGTTTCTCAGTAGCTTTGGAGCCTGTCCTGGAATGCATTCTGTAGACCAGACTGGCCTCAAACTCACAGAGATCCACCTGTCTCAGGCCCCTGAGTGCTGGGATTAAAGGCATGCGCCACCACTGCCCAACTGCACCTACTGCTCTTACAGAGGACCTTTGTTCAGTTCCCATCATGGCTCCCTACCATCTATGTAACTCTAGTACCAAGAGATCTGATACCTTCTGGCCTTTGTGAACCTCACATATGGACGATACACAAAATATTAATGCAAGTAAAATAGTCACATGTACCAAAATAAATAAGAAATATCTTTTTTAAAGGATTAAAAAGATAATGTTGGGGAGGTGGGCAGAGATTCTCTGTATAACAGCTCTGCCTGTCCTGGAACCCGCTCTAAATGAGGCTGGTCTCGAACTTACAGAGAGATTTGCCTGTCTCTGCCTTCCGAGTGCTGTAATTAAAGCTGTGCACCACCCCCACCTGGCTGGTAAATTTTATGTTGTACATATTTCACCCCAAGAAAAATTCAAACTCTGTCTGGGAATGGTAGTACATGCCTTTACTCTTGGGAGGCAGAAGCAGGAAGATTTTTGTGAGCTCACAGGCAGCCTGAGCTATAGTAGACTAAGACCCTGTCTGCAAACCAAAACAAAGAAGGGTAAAAGCCACCCCCTCGGTCTCACATGCTGTGACAGACACTCGGAGGTACTGTATTCTTCACCACTGCGGAAGCTTCTAGTAGAAGGTTAGCAAGGTGCTTCAGAGGGTAAAGGCAATTATTGTTCAACTGTGCAAACCTGGTGGCCTGAGTTTGCTCTCTAAAATCCATATAAACGTGGAAGAAGAGGGGGGCCTGTTTATTATTTATCCATGGAAAATAACAGGGCAC
Organism: Myodes glareolus; assembly: GCF_982192425.1. Taxonomy (NCBI): domain Eukaryota; kingdom Metazoa; phylum Chordata; class Mammalia; order Rodentia; family Cricetidae; genus Myodes; species Myodes glareolus. The sequence continues at coordinate 61,766,427 of NC_142031.1, forward strand.
GGAGCTTCTAGAATCATCCATTCTTTTAGGGGAACCTATTTGATTAGGGCCCATTCGTTTGCTAGGGACTGGAGGGACGGTAGGACCAGCATGCTCAGATATTTGAAACTTCCTACAGCCCTCCACTGGCATGCAATTTTGCCTGGAAGTCATTCAAGTAGACATGCAATGCCATGCCATACAACGAAGAGCAGGATAAAACCTGGAAAGAGGGAAACACAATTCCAAGAATCCCAAGGAGGGAATAATCACACTGATGGAGCTTCGAGGAAAATTCTAAGACGGAAGTGGGCCTAGAAGGATCGGGAACAATCCTGTCCATTGGAACAATTTTTTTAACTGTGTAGTAGTGCATGGTCACATGTCTGTTTGAATATGGGCATTCACGTGGAGGTCCAAAGTTGATGTCCAGAACCTTCCTTGAACAACACTCTACCTTCATTTATGTATTTATTATTTATATGTTTGTGAGCATGTGCCTCTGTAAGTGTACATGTTTAGACATATGTGTGTGTGTGTATGTGTGTGTGCATGTACATATTTAGGTGTACATGTATATCTGCCTCCATTTTTTTTTTTTTAACCGAGACAGGCTTTCTCAGTTGAACCCAGAGATATACTGCTATCTCTAGTCTGGCTAGCCAGCTTGCTCCAAGGGTCCAGTCTCCACTTTGAATCATGGATAAGTGAACCTAGGTTCTGGGTATTCAAATTCCAGCCCTCACACTTTCAAGAGAAGTTCTCTAACCATGAAACCATTTCCCCAGCCCCTGAGTGAGACAGGGTCTTGCTATATGTAGCCCCATCTGACCTGATACTCAACTATGTAGCCTAGGCTGCCTTACAATGTGGCAGTCCTTCTCTGCTTGCAGGGATTACAGATACACATCACCACACACAGTTAAAATTCCACCTTGTACATCTCAGGAATCATCTGAAGGTGGCCTATTTGTCTTCCATGAAGAAATTTGTATCACATCGTTAAGCCATGAATTACACATCTTCCATGAACTCTCCTGGGGACAGAGGGAGCACTGTTTGGGAACTTTGGTAAATTAGATAGAAATTTGTCCTGTGCATGTGTGAAGCCACTTTCCAACGGAGGACCGAACGGCACTGCCAAGTCTTTCCTCAGAAACAAATGGCGAGATTGCTTTGTTTTCTGTAACACAAACCCCCTGCAAAAAAATAGCGTCCTTTCCTGCTCATTATCTTGTCATTAAAACCTCTGGCTTGGTGCATTTCCCTATAAAATAAACCTGAGACCTTATTCATATGGAGGGAAATGCAGAGGCGGGCTCTACTGTGTATAAAAGGACCCAGTGTAAAGGGAGCTTTCTCCTGCCTCTTCAGTTTGATGATGGGATCTCGTGGCCAGACAACATTTTTTGACTGGTAAGTGCAGAAACCACCCTCTTGAGTTACTGTTGAGTGAATGAGGGCCTTTGTTCCCCCCCAAAGAATTAAAAACCTATGGGCCTCCCCCCACACAAGCAGGAATAGGTTTCACACAGCGGTGTTGGGATTAAATGACTGCATCATGAAGGAGCCAGAACAATGTCTGCTCACATTTTAATCATTTACCAGGCATTCCAGCCTCCCTCTAAGTTTTACCCACAACTCGATGACTCGGTCAAGAACGGCTTGCTCTAGCTTTCCCGTACTGTAAAAACCTTCCCCACACGAAAATAAAGGAAACTGCCCCACCAGGGGAATCCAAAGATGGACACAGAGTCTGCAAGCCGGAAGGGACTCCTGGCTGGCTCTAGCGTGTGTGGTCCTCCTCCGTCATCCTGTAGGAGCGAAGTAAGGCTAAGAGGGGAATGACCTGCATAGGCTCACACCAGGGCCAGAGCCACACAGAGGTCAGCATGTTCCTGGCTCATGGAGACTCCAGGTTGGCATTTTTTTTCAATGGCCAGTTTTGCCATTCCTCAGACTCAAAACGATATTCCTTCTGCCTTTCTGCAAAGTGATTCATGATGCCTGATTTTTCGTTTTTGTTTGTTTGTTTGTTTGTTTTTCTGTTTGTTTTTTGAGATAGGGTCTCCTGTAGCCTACCTAGGCTGGCCTCAAACTTCTTAATGCAGTCAAAGAGGACCTTTAAAAAAAATTAATTCCGTCTTAAAAACCATTTGTTTAAGCTGGGCAGTGGTGGCGCATGCCTTTAATCCCAGCACTTGGGAGGCAGAGGCAGGTGGATTTCTATGAGTTCAAGGCCAGCTTGGTCTGTAGATGGAGTTCTTGGACAGCCAGGGCTACACAGAGAAACCCTATAATGAAAAACAAAAACAAACAAAAAAATAATATTTGTGTGTGTGTGTGTGCGCTTGTGTGTATGTGTGTGTGTGTGTGTGTGTGTGTGTGTGAAGTCAGAGGACAATTTTTGGAGTTCAAGTCATGAGTTCAGGTGTGTAAACTCAGGCTGTCAAGCTTGGAGACAAACAACGTTGCTCACTGAGTCATCTTCAGGACTTAGCCTCTTGCTTCCCATGCTGAGGTAGGGCCCTCGTGTTCAGCTCGTTGTGTTTAGAGTTGAACCCGGGGCTTTGGGGACTCTAGCAAAGCATTCTCCTAACTGAACTACAGGTCTGCATGTTATTCCTCCTTTGAAATAAGGCTCCAGAGAAAGACTGTAAAGTATAGGAGAGAAAATGTCCCCAAGTTCTTCACCCAGGCACCAGGCTGACATTTCCGTGTGACACTTCCGCCTTTCCTTCTTTCATGCGGAAGTGGGGTTGCTGTTGACCTCTTGGACTCGTTAGCATAGCGCAAGGTAATAGAGGTGAGAGCACCGGGAAGCTTCAGGAGTGCTGAGCGGAGGCAAAGCATGATTGTGCACATGACAACTGCTGCTTCGCTCAGTGTAAAGCAGGGAAAATCAATGGGAAGGCTGGTGAGGTGCCCCAGAGGAGGGACTGAGAAGCTGCCCATGGGTAGGGGGATACTGGAACCAAGATATTACTCAGAAGGCAGTGGCAGGGACAGTGACCTTCTCAGAGGTGAACAGGGAGGAGGGAGTGAATGCAAGAACAACCGCACAGACTTGGAATGAGAAGACCATGGAGCACGGCCCTGTCCCACACTGGTTGTGTCTCTGATGTACAGAATTCATTAGAGCCTTGGCTTGTCCGCTTTAAGATGGGCCCCCTGAGTCTGCTCTATGTGCCTTTTGTGAACTAGGAGGCTGACCTTGTAGGTAATGAGGTTAGGGAGCAAGACAGCCTGTTAATAGCTACCCGAGACTTTGGGAAAAGCCCTAGGCCTCAGTTTCCTTCTTTAAATGAGGGGACAGAAGACACCTGAGGGACCCAACCTTGGGAGGAGCCTAGTAGAGAATCTGAGAGAAATGAGAGCCAGGACTGGGGCCTTTCCTTCCTTCCTCTTCAGTACCTCAGGTCCCCAGTGCCAGCAGAACCATAGGGCTGCTGACGGTTGTGTGGAGAGTGAGTTCCGTTCCGCTGTGTGTGATTGTTCTGCACCCGCGTGGTGTTATGAGAACTTGGACAGGGTGTGGAGGGAAAATCACAGCCATGGTGCTCTGCCATTTCCTCCCCACAACCTAGGAAACTTAGGGAAGATTCCTTGCACACGTGATGGAATGGAAGGCACAGGATTTCAGGCTGGGATGGATCTTGTGCTCCGGCTTTTTCAATTGTTCGATTCTTGGCGCCTTCTGCAAGCATAGATAGAGACCTTCTCTGTGTCCAGAGCTTTATGGACTTTCTGACTATGTGGTCTTTAAGACAAACCTAGGAGGTCTCTGAATTGCTGCTGCTCCTATTGCAGAGACAAGAAAATGAGAACATAGAAAAAGGAACTATTTGACAAAAAGACGCGCGGTTAAAGGCTGTGGAGTCGGGACTTTGATATGGGTCAGTCAGAGGTCTTGCACTCCTTCAAAATATGACCTGCCTTGGTCCTTCATGGGAGGAACAGGTTCATCAAATTGGCAGTACTGGTGTCCTTTCAATGGCCTTTCTTACTGTGTGTGTGTGTGTGTGTGTGTGTGTGTGTGTGTGTGTGTGTGTATTCTGCATGAACATGTATTATGAGGCCCACCAGAGATGACAGCTTATAGCCAACTGAAAGTCTTTATTCCAGCCGACTGGGACTATACACAGTTATTCCAGACCAAAGCATAGATAGCGAGTATTTTGGGTAAGTTTTTTGTTATTGTTGTTTTGGTTTTTGCTTTTGTTTTGAAACAGAGTTTCTCAGTGCAACAACTCTAACTGTCCTGAAACTCACTTTGTAGACCAGGTTAGCCTCAAACTCACAGAGATCCACCTGCTTCTGCCTCCCAAGTACTAGGATTAAAGGTGTATGCTGTTACCCGCCCCACCCCCAACATGGGTAAGAGATTTTGAAAGGGGAAAACCACACCTTGGTGTGTCACTTGGCAACTCCAGTGGGAGGTTTGCATAAATAGGCAATTTAAGAGAAGTTAAGGTAAGTTAGCTGGGTCATCCTGACCTCAAGTTCCTAAAATAGAGTTGGGTAATTTTCTACGGGATGCTCCATCAAGGAGATCAAATCCTAATTAAACCTGAAATGGCCTCAGCAAGAATATTAGATGGAGGAAACTCTGCACTGTCTTACCCTGTTACGGATGGTGCGTGAGCATTTTGTTCAGATACTCATGCCCAGACACATGTTTGGAGGTTAGGAGATGTCGGGTGTTTTTCTCTCTTTTCCTTTACCTTGTTCCTTTGCTCTTTCTGAACTTGGAGTTAGACTGACCTCCAATCAACAAACCTCAGCAACTCTTCTGTTTCTGCCCTCTACAGCTTGGGGGCTGTAAGTATATGAGAGGTCACATCCAGCTTTTTAGGGATGGAGAGCTGAGCTCTCACCCACTGAGCCGTCTCCACAGCTCCATCCCTTTCTAACATGCTATAAGGCTTTGGTATTGAGGGTTTTACCTTCTTGGGGTAAACCAACCCAAGCTGGATTGTGTATTTGTAGAGGGAGTTAGGGTGTGTGTGTGTGTGTGTGTGTGTGTGTGTGTGTGTGTGTGTGTAGGGGTTGCTGCTGGATATTGTATGTGAGTATGGGAGCAGGGACTGTGGACATTGTATGTGTGGAAGGGGTGTGGGGGGGATGCTGTAGATAGTGTTTTCTGTGCTGATAGAGATCTGAATTAGGAGGGAATCGAACCCTCCTAATTTTTATATTCCCAACATTTATATTCTCTTCCCACTGACTTTAAGGGTGTCTAGGGAAGGAAGGGGCCCCCGGTATTTGCATTGCAGTCTAGAGGGTCTGCAAATCTCCTTACAGCACAGCATAGTACCCATACTGTACTTAACCCTGGGTCGAACACATTCTGTTCAGTTGGAGACACCCTTGAACTTCGAGTTGCATGATGTTTTGCTCTTGCCCCCTGTGTACCAGTTCACAGATGCTTCACAGTTTCTTGTAGAAAAATTTCAAATACTGGGTCTTGCCGATTGCTAAAGATGAGAGACGATTGCTAAAGATGAGAGCCGTGCCCTGTTCGGCATCCGGGTCTCTGGTGCCTGACCCCAGCTGAACCTCAGCACCATTCCTTCCCCTGGGAGGAGCTCCTACTCTGATCACATCAGGACATCCCACTGTTTCCTCTAATCCCCTTGGTCCCAGTTGCCCACCACCACCACATCCCCTGCGGAATACAACCATGGGCCCTAGTAAGCTGCTCAGCTTCCATGGCCAGGCATTCCTCAGCATCTACTCACTCCTGTGTCCCAGCATAGTGCCAAGCCCAGTGTGCTGCTCACGGTTGGGGCTCGCTGGGGTTGAATCCAATGCACTCTACCCGAGTGGAAACAAGAACTGAGTTTCATGACACTCTGCAGTTTCCACTGCTGTAGGTGGGGTGGGAAGAATCAATCCCTGCCTTGGCCCAAAGCCAAGGCCAGTACAATCTTTTCACTTTGATTGCTTCCTTATTTCCTGTTGGGGAAGAGCTGCTCCTTCACCCACCCACTTACCCACTAGGTCTGGCTTAACAATGTGGACTTCTGTTGGGGTGGGGGTGGCTTACACCTTTAATCCCAGCATTTGGGAGGCAGAGACAGGCAGATCTCTGTGAGTTTGAGGCCAGCCTCGTCTACAAAGTGAGACACAGAGAAACCCTGTGTCTCTCTGTCTCAAACCAGAGAGAGAGAGAGAGAGAGAGAGAGAGAGTGAGAGAGAGAGAGAGAGAGAGGAATTTGGACTTCTTATTTCACCTGGCTCTAGGCAGTCTTTTATAAAAGTCACACTTGAGAATCTTAGCTCCCCACAAGTCTTTTCTCCTCTGAGCCTCCCAAGGATAAAGATCTATTTGTCTCTCTGCGTGTGTGTGTGTGTGTGTGTGTGTGTGTGTGTGTGTATGTTACAAAAAAATGAATGGGGATTTAATTACAGCAGCTCATTTCCTAAAAGGAAGTCCTATTTACGACGTACCATATGTTTAGCCAGCGGCCATACCCCCAGGGCTGCCGTCCTGTCAGATCCCCTTAGATAAGCAGGGTCCTGTTGGCCTGGCCTAGCAGGGACCCTGGGAGGACCAGCAACTGTTTGTGAGTGTTGGGGGTGGGTGGGTCAAGGTGTCCTGGCTGGGTTAAGCTTGGACTACGGCTGAGTACCAGCCTGAGCGGAATCTGCCTCAGCTTCCAAGGAGATGAGAATTTCAAGTTTAAGCAATTCACCATGATTAAAAATCACCTGACTTTTTTCTTCATCTACTAAGGCAGTTCTTGAGGGAGAGCAAGTCTTTCTTGCTGGTCCTTTCCCGTTTTAATTCCTCCGTTGCCTTGTCTGAGCCAGTGCAGATGGCTCCCCCTGAGCTTGAGACTCTTCTAGAAAGGATGGATCCTGAAAGGGGAGGGGATGCAGGGTGTTGGGGGAAGAGCCTGGCTCCAGCCAACTGTGCTTTTGATGTCTACTGCTGTTTATCTGTCATGATGCCTCGTGGAGTAGATGCTGGGAGACTGGTCCTGCTGTGTGCTGTGCTTGCTATCTGGGGATGCTTGGGACCTCCTAGTCCCTGATCGGCTTTCTGGGCTCATGGCTTCTTTTTCTACCCAGTCTTCCTTTCTCTTCCCAAGCCTTCCCTTGTTCCCAGTGTGCTCTGTTACTTTTGTTTCCTCTCTGCATTTGCTTTCTAAAAAACTCTTATGTCCAGAAAAATATTCAGGCCCTTTCTTTGCCCCTAGCCTTGGAACTACGCGGCTGTCAGTGTCCTGGGTTCTCCTCCTTGGTAGCAGCATTACTTCCTCAGAGTCTGTTCTTTCTGGACTGGAGGTGGGTGTAGACACCACCCCAGGTCCGCGGCTGAGTGTTCTTAGTTTCAACTGAACAGATCCAGCAGGGACTTCAGGATACCTATCTCCCTGGGGGCACTCACCTGCTCAGAAGGAAGAAAAGTCCAGAAAAATCAAGTAGCCTGCTGGGAGGTTAAGGTGCTGAGGAGAAGGAATCCGGTTTCCATTGTAGATCCTCTGCTGGAGGAATAGGGCATCTTCATTCTACTGCTGGGTCTGTGTAGTGAGTTCCCGCTGCCCAGAACTGAAATAATCACACAGGAATCATAGTATTTAAAACACTGCTTGGCTCATTAGCTCTAGCTTCTTATTGGCTAACACTTATATCTTAATTTAACCCATTTCTAGCAATCGCCAATGTGGTTGTGGCTTACTGGGTAAAGTTCTGTCTGACTCCGGCAGGTCTCCATGGCTTCTCTCTGACTCCACTTTCTTTCTCCCAGCATTCCGTTTAGTTTTCCCCATCTAGCTCTCTGTTCCCCTATAACTCTGCTATAGGCCCAACGCAGTTCCTTTATTAACCAATGATATTCACAGCATACAGAGGGAATCCCACATTATGTCTGCTTGCTCTTTTCCCCCCTTCTCTTCTTTTCTTTCTTTTATGCTTTTTGAGACAAGGTCTCATTTTGTGACCCAGGCTGGGCTTGAACTCATGGTATTCCCCTTGCCTCTGTTTCTCCAGTATTGGTATAGCCTTCTGCTTGTTCTTCTGAGTGGCAGGAGCCAGTACTCACTGGGGATCTTGGAGTTCCTGGGGACAGGACTTCACCAGTCCTCAGAAGAGAAACTTGCACAAAAGAGGTGATGGCTCAGCGGTTAAGAGCACTGGCTGCTCTTCAAGAGGTCCTGAGTTCAATTCCCAGCAACCACATGGTGGCTCACAACTGTCTGTAATGAGATCTGGTGCCCTTTTCTGGCCTGCAGGCAAACATAAAGGCAGAACACTGTGTATACGTAGTGAAATATATATAAAGAGGTGCTCAAAAGGTACCCATGACCGATGCCCACTCAAGCCGATGCCCACCGACCTTCCCCACCTAGGACTCTGGGTACCACTGCCTACTCTTCCTTGAAGGACTTGGACCAGATGTTTCTCAGGCTCATCTCCAGCCCATGGCTGAGCCGGTCAGCCTACTTTCGGCATCTTCTCAGAGAGCGGGATCACAGGGGATTTAGGCCCATTTTTAAAATGTATCCTCATTTCCAGGGACTAACAGCTTTGTGAGGCTCTCTCAGCAGCGCCTGTCTAAGAAGGTGGTTTGACTCAAGATGCCTTTTGCTAATTAGAACCCCTTCAACTCTCCTGTTACACAAGAATCCAGGGCACCACATGACCCTCTGGAAAGCTTTTTTTTTAAAGGTATTTTTAGGCAGAATCAAAGGGTGAAATATTTATTTATTTATATTTATCTATCTATCTATCTATCTATCTATCTATCTATCTATCTATCTATCTATCTATCTATTTATTGTTCAACTTTACAGCCCTGAAACTGTGAACTCCTTAGCTCCCCATCTCAGGCTTTTTCCTTCCCTGTGGACTCTTCTGTCCTTATCTTGTTTCTCCATTTCCTTCTCCTTCCTGCAACCCTGTGTGCAATGTGTGCACACATGTGCATGTCCTTGCATGTATGAATGCATGCATACATGAGTGTGAGTGTATGAGCTCCTGTGTGTAGGTGTGAGGGCCTGGTGGGAGTGTGGCCACAGTGCCAGGCAGCCATGCTGCATTTCTGGCTGCTCATTGTTCAGTTCTGTCTCCATGGCGACCGGAGCAGCTGCTTCATTCTGGGCCTTGGCTTGGCTGTGCAGGGCGGCCTGCCCGCCCGTCTGCCTGCCCCGTCCGCCCTCCCATCCTCCTGCCCAGCCGTGGGAGCTGCCAGCTCTACGCCCTCCCGCTGCCCACAGGCCTTGCCAGGCTGGGCGCAAGAAAGCGTGTTTACTAACACCATCCACATGGCTCCTGGGGCACTGTGGCTCTGCCCAGAAGATGTCAGGCCCAGGGCACCGGGAGGTGGGCCTGGAGCCAGGCTGTCTGTAGCCCAGGGAAATCAGGCTGGCCGGCTGCTACCCGGGCCTGCCAGCACTCCCAGTCTCCAGGCAGGGTTGCAGGCACTCGGTTAAGGGGCCTCACAGAGACTCTCTCCAAAGTGTTCTTTCCCCTTCCTGGCATACTTTACAGTTCTCTTCTCAGTGTGACTGGGTGCCGTGGTACCCCACCTGGTCATATTACTCCTGGCAGTCTCCTCTGCTCCCCACAGTGGGATTATCTTATCCAATACCTTCACAAGCATAAATTAGGAACTGTCAAGTGGGAGTGACCCAATGGCCGTAGTCAGGAGGGAGGGCAGGGTTGTAGCCACACCCTATCTGCCCTGGGAGGCCTGGGTGGGCTGTCCTGTGTGGCCCCTTTGAGTTTTGAGATCTCCCCAGCCGTTTTCCTTTATGTGTGTCTGTGTGTCCATATGTGCTTGTGTGTGTCTGTCCACTTGTGTATGAGTGTTCTTGTGTGTATGTCTGTCTCCATCTGTGCATGTGTCGGCATTCCATGTGCATCTCCATCTGGGTGTGTCCTTGTTCCTGTGTGTATCTTTGTGTGTGTTTCTAGCTCTATGTGTGTGTCGATGTGTGTGTGTTTCTCTCTCTCTCTCTCTGTGTAAATTATTTACATCTCCGTCTGAGTCTGTCTGCGCAAATGAGAGAAAGTCAGGGACACCCACAGGAGGTTAAGGACAGACAGTCCTTCTTGGAAATCTCCCCACAGACCCTTGTTGAGGTCCAGTTCCCAAAGGCTGCTCTCAGAATCTTGGAACTATAGCCCACCTTCAATGCCTCTCTTCCTCCAGTCCTCTTGGTGACTCCACCCGCCTGGGACCCTCAGGGACTATGAGGCCTGCTCTTTCTTCTCAGCAGGAGAAAGGTAGCTTTCTTAGAGTCTATGGTTCTCTGCTGTGCACACTGCAAACCTTCACACGACCTGACCTTGCGAAACATCTTCCCTAAGAAATTGGTGTTGGCCACAAACCTGAGGGCAAGTGACAATAAGATCACATCCATACATCTAGCAAGCTCATGACAGGGTCAAGCACGCACTGGGGACTCACTGAGAACCCTGACATACCAAGGTCATCCCGCCAATTCCTGGCCACACGCTGCTGCAGACGGCATCTCCATCTCTCCTTCAGACAAAGATGTGTGACCCGCTAGTGCTCTGTTGGAAGAGATCTAAGCTCAGACACTAGCAAGCCACAGAGAATGCAGCCTATGGCTCTGCCATCTCTTATCACATTGGCACTCAAACGCTGGTTTCTGCAGGGAGTGAGGAGGTGCCTGTGTTCTGAGAAGAGTCCTCAGGCCCCAGCAAACACAAGGGAATATTTCTTTAGGGGATTCTAAGGTTCTGAATATCTTGGATAAAGTCATAGGTTCAGCATAGGGAGCTGTGAGTGAGGCCCCACTCAAAGTGCTGACTAAGGTTGGGAATGAAAAGAAAGAATTCATTTTGAGGTCCTCTGGCAGCGGGGCTTGGTGCAAGCGTTTACCCAGTACTGAAACATGCTAGGAGTAGGAGAAGGTTCTATTCATACCAGATATTTAAAAAAAAAAATTAAAAAAAAACCCTGCCACCAGGGATGCTATATGATAGAAATGACCATATTTTGCAAGTAGAAAATGGAGGATCAGAGAGTTTAAGTGACTTACCCAAGACCACCCAGCTATGGTACAGAACCCACCTGTGGTAGCCACCTCTCCTTCCTGGATCATCTTACCTCACAGAATGATTTGTTGTCCCTTTGAAACGGCACAGCTCAGAAGCAGCTCTCACCTGGGGGACTCCAGGCTACTTCAAATCTCCCTTCCCCACAGCTGCTGCCCTAGGCACGCCAGCCCATCTTTTGACTGGAGTCTGAGAGCAGTCCCCATCTCCAAGTTTCCATTTTTCTCCTGTCTCTGGCTTATTTTGTATGTCAAGGGGGAGCCCTATAACCCCGAGCACTCAAGCACAACCAAGCAAAAAGCACTATCATATATTCCAAGCGTTCGTGAAGACAGAGGCAGAAAGACTTGTGAGTTCAAGGCCAGCCTAGGCTATAAAAATTGTTGTCTCAAATAAAATGTTAGTAATAATTACCTAGTATATTTGACATTACCAACTTATACAAAATAGTTATGTTTGTAAAAGTATCTCCCCTAGAGACAGAGGGAGATCAGTGATTTAGATACGCCATTCTGCAGTGTAGAGTTAAATGAATCAAGCCACTGAGGGAAATGAACAGAGTGGTTCTTTTTCTATCGCAAACTGAGCATCGCCATATATAAGTGTATGTCGTAAAATGTTGAAATCAAAAAGAAAGCCCTATCAAACTCTTGGGCATTCGAGGATGTCAATGGCAGTCACCTGGGGGTGGGGGACAGGAGAGACTTGGTAAAAAGACAGATCGTTTTTTTTTCTTAATTTATCTCTGTATTATTTCATTTGTTAACACCTATATATTCTACTTTTAAAGTTATTGTTATTATTTGCGGTAGGGTCTCATTTAGCCTAGGCTGGCATCAAACTCACTCTTTAGCTAGCCTGGTCTTGAACTCCCCACCCTTCTGCCTCTGCCTTCCATACCTGGCTGTATGCAGTGCAGGGAGTCAAGTCCAGTACTTCAATTCATGATAGTGCTGTATAAACTGAGTTATAGTCTCAGGTACTAAAATGTGCATTTTATTTCTTTTTCCTTCCTTCCTTCCTTCCTTCCTTCCTTCCTTCCTTCCTTCCTCCCTCCCTCCCCCCTCCCTTCCTTCTTTCCTACCTTCTTTCTTTTCTTCCTTTCTTTTTGGGACACATTCTTACTATGTAGCTGAAGTTGACCTTGAAATCACATTCTCCTACTTCCCAAATACAGAAGTGACAGGTATGTGCTGACATACTCAGCTTTACCTGCCGTTTTAGTAACTTTAAAAATTGTAAAGACCAATCTCATTTTGTGCCTTGTTATTTAATGCTCCCATAGCCCCCACAGTTGACAGGATACCATCCAAACTCAACATGGATCACAGGGCTTTTTGGACTCGGCTTCCAGCTGCTGTTTGCGTCACCATGCCTGATTATCAAGCCTTCTCTAACCAGAGTAAATTCCGTCAGTGACTTTACTGTGTCTGGCTGTCGTTCCCCAGTGCCATAGTCATAGCCTCCTGAGGACTTTTCCTTCTTTGCCTCTTCCTGATAACTGTGGTTATGTTTATCTGAGATGGGGGGAGATGTGAGTTGAAAGACATTGTTGGTTGGGGAGGAAAGATGTTTAGGGAAGGTGTCTTATGTGAGGAAAAACACTGAAAAGAATTTTTTATCTTCCTTGTTTGAGGGGTTTTGTTTGCTTGTTTAACTGTTGTTTTGTTTTTTGAGACAGGGTTTCACCCTGTGGCCCAGGCTAGACTTGAAATCACAATTGTCTACTGTGACCCTCCTGGGTGATGATATTGCAGACATAAATCATCATAGACAGTTTGTGCAGAATTGGTTTTTGCGCAGTGTCGTGCTAGAAGGACCAGATGGCCAGCCAATGATATAGGGACAGTTCTGAAGACAAAGCATGAGGTATCTGAATTCAGCAGATGTCCCAGATTACGGTCCCGTAGCTGGGCAACTCTAGCGCCAGAATGGGGTTATCTGTGGTGTTATACACTAAACAACGATGACTTCTGTGTAAAAGCAGTCAATGTTTTCAAGCAAAGGGTAAAAACAACATGATGAAGGCCCCAGGGGCTAGAAATGGCTCCGTAGCTAAAGGCGTGTGTAGCTTTTGTAGAGGACCTGAGTTTGGTTCCCAGCACCCATATCAAGTACCTCAAAACTGTCTATACCTCCAGACCCAGAGGTGAATAGCTGCACGTGCGTGCATGCGCACACACACGCACACATACACACACACACACACACACGCACGCACGCATGCTAACATAATAAGTCTTTTTTGAAAGGTGTCACCTGTCGTGTCTGCATCAGCATTGACAGAAGAAAACCCTGCAACTCCTTTAATAAAAAGGAGATGGAATTAAAGCAAATAACTTGACAATGAGGCACAGACCGGAGGACCACCTGCATAATGGAGCCAGTCAGCAACTTGCCTTGGAAGCAAAGGTGTGTTTTCACACAGGAATATTGAAATCATTCCAGAATGCTGTAAGAGTTTAGGGAGGAAGTGAGCCAACTGTCGGCATATGTGAGTGTGTGTGTGTGTGTGTGTGTGTGTGTTAAAGTACTTACATTATACATCTATATATATTTTGGTTGTTACTATTCAAAGTGAGCTGGCATCATGTGTGGAACTGGGAGACATTGCAGTTGGTATATAAACTGAAAGAAATCAATCCAGGGAATATAGTGTTCATTCTTATTGATAGGAAAATCTTTTTTAACTAACTTTGAAGTCAAATTTTTAGGAAAAACAGAAACAAAACAAACCACCAACCAACCAACAAACAAACAGCAAAAACTCCCAAACTTTCACTGCGACAGGTCACAGCCAGTGAACACTGTTTCCAGTTGTTTCCCTGCTATGTCTTTTTTTTTACCTGAAACACATAAAGAAAATGAGATTATACTAAAAAAAAAATGTTTGAAATTTCTACAAGAGGAATCACCTTCCTCTTGCCTGCTGATCAGGTGTTGCTACAGCTTGAGTTCTAAAGGACCTTTTTAAAATTATTATTATTAAAGTGGTTGTTGGTGGGTGGGGAAGACCCCTGGGGACTTGATTCTTGTGGCCAAGAAGCCCTTTGGCAAGGAGCCTTCGAGGAAATCTCACCCAGGCATTTTCTTTCTTGTGAGGTTTGGAAGGCCCAAGAGTTCCCACAATACCGGTCAGGCGACATTCTCGAAGCCTGCTGTGCTAACCGCTACTGTGGCTGGTCACAGCCACTGAACACTGTTTCCAGTTGGTGAACTGGGGTGGGGTGGGGCGACAACTTAGAAATATCTAAACCAAGCCCTTAGTTTAGGAAAGTGTGTGTGTGTGTGTGTGTGTGTGTGTGTGTGTGTGTGAGAGAGAGAGAGAGAGAGAGAGAGAGAGAGAGAGAGAGAGAGAGAGAGAAAGAGAGAGAGAGAGAGAGCGCGTGCCCAGGAGACCAAGCTGGTTGGGACCCATGCCATGGATGCTCTTCTCCCTCCATGGGGTGTGGGTAGAGGACTGTGATGTTAGGGACAGGAGCCAGACAGTCATGAAGATTTCTGGCATTCTCTACTAGGGACAAAGCTGGGTCCAGTTTCAGAGTCAGGCTTAGGGTTCCCTGAAGAGAAATCACCAAGTGGCCATGCTGTTACTGCATGGGTGGGGAGGGAGAACAGTGAGGGGGGTGGGAGGTGGGGCACGCAGCAATGCCAGGAGCAGAAGCCTGAGGGAAGGGGCTGCTGTGCACAGGAAGAGTAGGAGGAAAAGTGTTTTCTTCCATGCTGGGGTGTGTGTGTGTGTGTGTGCGTGTGCGTGTGCGTGTGTGTGTGTGAGAGGGGGGGGGCAGGAGCTTGGAGATGGGGGGCTACATCGATGACCTGGTTGTGTGGCCTGCTCAGGGACAACCTAGGGAAGCTGGGGACTTCTCCAGGCTTGGGGACGGGGAGCAGGATGGTGTCATGATGTATCCACACAGTGGGTATCCACACTGGAGACCTATAACCATCTGGGATGTCATTTGCGGTCTTCTGCAGTAGATGAAAGGTTTGCGGTCGCAAAGGCATCTGCTGATATCCCAATCCCAGTACGGTTGCGTCTGGAGATGGGTCCTTTGATGGGTACCCAGGAGGGCTGAGACTCACAAATGATCCTAAGAAGAGGACAGAGAGCTTGGCCAGTCCTGTTTGCCAGGACTTTCCCAGACCTCAGACTTTCTTGTCACTTGATTTTCAACTTTCAGATTTGACAAATGTGAGGGAGAAACGGTCGCCACATTAATTGTTCAGCCTATCATAATTTGTCATAACAGATCACCTTTTTACAAGAAAAACAGAACAGCTAGACACTGGTGGTATAGTAAAGATTCATGGGGGAGCCAGGCAGTGGTGGCACACGCCTTTAATCCCAGCACTCTGGAGGCAGAGGCAGGCGGATCTCTATGAGTTTGAGGCCAGCCTGGTCTACGAGAGCTGGTTCCAGGGCAGGCTCCCTAGCGACTCAGAGAAACTCTGTCTTGAAACAAACAAACAAACAAAAACTAAAATAATTCGGGGGTGGGGGGTGACCCTGGCAGGTCCCCTGGTGGTGGGACATCATGGCGGGTGGAAGACAGATATAGGCTGTACAGAGAGAGCTTGGGTATAGAGTTTATTTCATAAGTAAGGGGATTATGGAGGAAAGAAATATATATATGTGTGTGTGTGTCACACACACACACACACATACACACACATGCACGCGTGCGCGCACACACACATATATGTATACAGAGAGAGAGAGAGAGAGAGAGAGAGAGAGAAGGGTAAAAGGGGGAAAGGGAGAGGCCTCTTCAGAGGTAGGACAGAAAGAGAGAGAGAGAGTGTTATGAGCTTGTAAGGACAAACATGTCCAGGAGAAACGAAACTAACTGAAACGTGCAAAACATAGATAAGAATGACATGTGCAGAATGATAACCAGACATGCGTGCTAATCAAAAGTGTGACGCAAAAAAACAGTGAGGTAATGCTGAAGAGCAGTATAAACACGAGGCACAAACGACCAGAAGACGTTCTCAAGATGACCTGCTAGACACGCTGTCAGAGGCCGTCAAAGCCAAAGACCAGACTAACAACATCTATAGAGAATCCAACGAACCATCGCCAACCAGCCACTCAACAGCTGAGATCTTCCAAGAGCCAGAGAACTAACCCTTGTCAGCGGATCAAGGCTTGCTGATTCCACGAGGTCTATGTTGAGAGCCACAAACCGTGATCAGGTCGTATACCCCAGTGCCTCAGCAGAATAGAGAAGAATGCCTTGCCTAGGATCTAGAGATATTTACTGGCCGGGGAATGCCACCTCGGTGTGATAGGATTGAAGTGGAAGTGGATGTGTGCTGGGGTGATATTATACCTTTATTTATGAGAGTGATACTTGCTTATTGGCTGTGCCAGAACGATTGTAAGATCTTGAAGTGCCTATGCAATAAACTTAGTTCGGACAAAGCAGAGAACTGCTATCCTGAGTGTCATTTACTTGCAGACCTCCAAGTAAGGCCAGAAGGCCCGCTCAGTAGTGCTCACGACAGAGAGAGAGAGAGAGAGAGAGAGAGAGAGAGAGAGAGAGAGAGAGAGAGAGAGAGATCTTGCCTCAGCTGGGAAGGGGTGGGGAGATTTGGGAGATTTGGGCGGAGCTTGTCTCTTAAAGGGACAGAGTACCCAGGTGACAGGGAAGTTCAGCAGAATAACAGCCTGTGCCTTTAATCCCAGCACTTGGGAGGCAGAGGCAGGCAGATCTCTGTGAATTCGAGGCCAACGTGGTCTAAAGAGCGAGTTCCAGGACAGCTAGGGCTATGCAGAGAAATCCTGTCTCAGAAAAACAAAAACATAAACAACAAACAAGCATATCCAGGGCCCAATGAGACAGCTCAGCAGCTAAGAGCACTTATTCTTATAGAGGACCTACATACAATTCCCAGCATCCACACAGCACCTCCCAACCATCTGTAACTCCAAGTTCAAGGGATCCCACACCTTGTTCTGACCTTTGCTTTCAGCAGGCATGAATATGGTGCTCAGGAAAACACACAGGCAAAACATGTATACATAAACACACACACAAAGCCTAAAATGACGAACATAAACCTTCAAGCTGGAGTTTGACATGGAAAGCCTGTATGATTCAGAGACAAAGGTGAACTGGGAGGGCGGTGACCCTCTTCTTGAACTCCCAGCCTTTTGGGCACAGCTCTCTTGCCTTCAGCCTTATGCCCTTCACCCATGGACAGATTTATTGATCCAAGAGGAATGCCTCAGAGGAACACTAACTGTGTCCTCTCAGTTTCCAGTGTGTAAGCAGATGCCCTCGGTCCCCAAGAACAGAAGGACAAGATCAGGCTGGGATTTGGCGCTGGCCCCTGCAGCTAGACCTGCGCGGAGACTTAGAATTGACAGCCACCTAAGGCTCAGTGGGTTCAAGGCCCTCAGTTCAAGAAGATGATTCTTTCTCTTACACACTGCGTTTCGGAAGGCAGAGGGATTACCCAGAGGAGCCCAGAGTTCTGCAACGAGGTCTGCTCTGTGTTATGGGGTGAGTTGTGTAACTTCTTTGCTCCTGTAGGTTCTGTGTAGAGGGACAGAGGAAGTCATCCTCAAGGGCCGGGAGTGCAGACAGCAGGCAAGAGCCGGGTGTGGGCACATGCTCATGAGGCTCCTTTGCCTACATCACATTATGGGGTGAGCTGTTTCCCAGCAAGTCAGTCTTCCCTGGCCCCTTCTGGTTCTTACCATTCATCTGGCTGAGGTGACCCTTGGCCCCAGGTCTGTGAAATATCCCTCAGGACTGAGACCTGGCTTCAGTCACCCATCCTTGCTTCCCTAAGGAACAGAATCTGGGGTGCGTCCAGGCCATGTGGGGTGAGGCAGTCATCCCCTCATGGCATCACCTCCTCTCACCATCTTGTTTTCTGGTGGAAAGGAAAGGAAATAGCCCTGGCTCCAAACGCTGGCCTTTAATCTCCGTGTCATGTGAGCACGGTACATACTCACCCCACCTGTCTCGTGTCTATTTCCTCCTCTTAAAATGAAGATGATGGTAAGGACCTTCCACAGAAACTAGACTAAAACCATGTGTGAAGCAGTGTCTGACCCCAAATGGTCACTCAGTAAATGCCTGTTATAAATTTTATGACATTTATGAATGTGTGTGTGTGTATGTGTGTATGTGTGTGCACATGTGCATGCATACCGAAGTTTGCATGTGGACTTCAGAAACCATCTGGTGGGAGTCACTTCCCTCTCTCTACCACATGGGTCCCAGGGATCGAACTCAGGCAGGAAAGCTGGGTGGCAAACGCCTTGACTGACTGAGTCAACTCACCAGCCCTGTTATTATTTTACAGTGTGTTTTGTCTACACATGTACAGTGTGTGTGTGTGTGTGTGTGTGTGTGTGTGTGTGTGAGAGAGAGAGAGAGAGAGAGAGAGAGAGAGAGAGAGAGAGCTTCTGATTTAATTCCTCAGGTGCCACACACTTGGCTCTTTTGAGACAAAGTTTCTCACTTTTACTGGGGACATACCAATTGGTGATAGTGACTGACCAGAGATTCCCAGGGATCCTGTTGTGTTCAGCTCTTCAACACTGAATTACTAGGCACACTAGAGGATTTAAATCTGGTCCTAAACTTAATTGGCAAGCCTGAAATGAGGGAGCCCTCTCCCACCTATTATCATTCTGATTGGACTCTAGGTGTTCAGAAAGGGGAGGGTGGGGTCTGTAGTGTTTGCTTGTTGTTGAATTAGCAGGCAGGAAAGGTTACCTGAGGGTGAACAGGGTATGGAACAAAGCCATGAGCAATGTTATCAGAAAACAGGCATCAGGAATCCAAAAGCTGGGGAAGCAGGTTTACTTGGGTCCGAATGTTAGGACTGACTCTTATCTACTATGTGCCTGTGAGCAGCTCCATCACTTGTCTCAGGCTCTTGACCTGGAAATCCAGATACTGATGCCAACCTCCCAAGTGGAAGCCTACGTAAGCCCACTCTGAGTAGTCTAGACAACAGCCTGGACAATTACAGTGGCCGTGTTTTACTTCTGTTTTCCTTTAGTTCCTTTTGTGGGGATTCCAACACTGGCCATAGAGGGAGTGATGAGCTGGGAACAGGCGAGGCCCAAGGCTGTTCTGGGGCTGGCTGGCATGTTTCTATAGCCATATGGCAAAAGACACACTAATACTAATACAGTTGTCTGTATGCAACTGTAACCGACAACCTGCCCATTGTCTACGCCATTCCCTACGGGACAGGTGTTTCTAGACCACACTGGAAGCCCCAGGTAGAGACGCAGTCCTCATTGACTGTAGCCTAGACCAGAGGGAGAACAGAAGGAAATGGAAATGTTGGCAGTAGAAAGCTCTAAGGGGAGGTTGGCCACAAGGAAGTAGGGATCACTTAGAAGAGGTATCTGAGAGGATTAATGTCCCCTTGCCTTGCCTTCCTCATGAATTCGGATAGGTCATAGCTAAAGGTCTTTCTGGATCCAACATGCTGAGATGAAGCCAGATGCCACTGACATAGGGCTGGCAGCTTTTAAAGACTGCGGTTAAGATGACTCTTGCCAGGAACATTTCATAGGCTCCAAGTTCACCAGACAGTGTCACTCCTTCGGTTTATACCTCTCAAGGCTGTCCCTTGCCCAAGACATTGCGTTCCTTCCTCCTTTCTCTCATCACTTAGAACTAGAGTAGTGGTTCTCAACCTTCCTAAGGCTGCAAGACTTTAATACAGTTCTTCATGTTGCGATGACCCCCAACAATAAAACTATTTGGTTGCTACTTCCTCACTGTAATTTTGCTACTGTTATGAATCTAATGTAAATATCTGATATGTGATACCTGATATGTGACTCCCAAAGGGGCCAAGACCCACAGGTTGAGAACCAACTCTCTAGCGCCTGCTTCTGTTCCCAGGTCAGGTACCCCTCTAGGGTGCACACCTGGGAGTCCCTCAACCTGGGTCTGTCCAGCTGTTCTGCAGTGAGAAGTGTCAAGGTTTGCCTTGCCTGGCCCCCAAAGATAATGAAGACCTCTCACATCCAAAAGAGAAGGTGAGGGGTGCATTTGGGGTGCTTGGAAAGTACATGGGAAGGATAATGATACATCATCAAAGAGGAAGGTAAATGAGAGGCAGTACTGTGGTTGGATGTGAAATGTCCTCTGAGGCGCATGTGTTTGAACACTTGGTCCCCAGGCAGTCAGTGACATGTTTGGAAAGATCCTTGAGCCAGGGAGCTGCACTGGAGGAAGTGGGTCGTTAGGAGCAGGACATGAGGGCTTTCTTTCTAAAAGAAACAACACATTTGAAAATTTTTTTTTAAAAAAGATTTATTTATTATGTATACAACATTCTGCTTCCAAGTATGCCTGCATTTCAGAAGAGGGCACCAGATCCTATTATAGATGGCTGTGAGCCACCATGTGGTTGCTGGGAATTGAACTCAGGACCACTGGAAGAGCAGCCAGTGCTCTTAATCTCTGAGTCATCTCTCCAGCCCCATTTTTCTTCTGTTGTTTTGTTTTTGTTTTTTTGAGACAGGGTTTCTCTATGTAGTCTTGGCTGTCCTGGAACTCATTCTGTAGATCAGACTGGCCTTGAATTCTGAGATCCATCTGCCTGAGTGCTGGGATTAAAGGCATGTGCCACCACCAGCTGGCTTTTGAGGTTTTATGGCTTGGACCCACTTCCTGTTCACTCTCTGCTTCCTGTGAACAGACACAATGTGACCAGCCAGCCTCCTGTTCCTGCCACCATGCTTTCTCTCCCTTCAGGTATGTCTTCCATGATGGATTGTGTACCTTTAAAATAAGCCCTTTCTCTCTTACGTTGTTTTCTGTCAGGATATTTTATTACCCAAGAACATATATATCCAATACAAGGAGACAGGGAAGGCAGGAAGATAAACAGGGTAGGGAGAAAACACCTGATGATCTCTCTTGTCGGGGTTCTAAACTTACATTTGCAAATGCCTGCGAAAACTTACCCAACCTAGCCGTTCCATAGTGAGGATGAAAAGATTCGGTAAAGAAGTATGCTCCTTTGTGTTAGTAATCTTTCTTACTGCTGTGACTAAAGACAAGGGAACTTCTAACTAATAGGAGGAGATCTGGGCTTTGGTGCACAGTTTCAGAGAGTTTGAGCCATCATTTGGCTCTGTAGTTTGGGGACCCGTACCAGCAAGTTTTGGTGTCATCTTGACACAAGCTAGAGTCATCAGAGGAAGGAGCCCCAGTTGAGAAAATGCCTCCAGGAGATCCAGTTGTAAGGCATTTTCTCAATTAGTGGTCAATGGGGGAGGACCTAGGCTACGGGTGGTGGTGCCATCCCTGGGCTTGTTGCGGTCCTGGGTTGTATAAGAAGGTGGGCTGAGCAAGCCATGGGGAGCAAGCCAGTAAGCAGCATTCCTCCATGGCCTTTGCATTCCCTCCTGCCTCTGGGATACTGCCCTGACTTCCTTCAGTGATGATGAACAGCAATGCTGAAGTGTAAGCCAAATAAACCCTTTCCTCCCCAACTTGCTTTTTGGTCATGGGGTTGCATTACAGCAATAGAAACTCTAACTAAGATGGGGCCTGAGGCCGAAAACAATCATGCTGGAGAGAGCCTATGGCAGAGGGGTTCTTCATCTTGTTTCAGACAGGAAACTGAGAGAAGAGGAATTATTATAACCTTCCAAGACACACCCTAGGGGCCTATTTTCTCCAGCTAGAACCCCCACTTTCTAAGCTTTCCAACATGTTTCTAAAATATCATCACCAGCTAAAAACCAAGTGTTTGATTCCCATGCTTGTCGGGAGACAGTTCAAGTTCAACTATGGCACCCAGATAATGGTCTCAGTGGTAACATCAACTATGACAAATCATCTAGTGTATATACAGGGAAGAATCTGTTTCGGGTAACAGTGAGATAATTAGAGGTACTGAGTATCACATACTTAGCATCTTGACTGTTCTAAGAAGGTGTTCAATACGTAGAAATTATTGTAATTGTAACTATTACAATCAGTCTGTTGAAGTCTTCCTTCTGTCTCTTTTTCTTGTTTGTATGTATGAGAGAGCTTTGTGTAGTCCAGGCTGAACTTGAACCCCTGATTCTCCTGTATCTACCTCCCAAGTGCTGGGGTTACAGGTGTTTTACCATCATACCTACTTTCTGCCTTCCTTGCTGTAGATTTTGGGGGTTTGTGCCTATGGCCCTGAGTATGCTTGGCAAATGCTTTCCCCCTAAGCTATGGCTCCAGCCTTCTTTTCATCTTTTATTTTAGGATAAGATCTCCCTGAGTTGTCAAGGCGATTCAAACTTGCTCAGTAGCCTAGGGTTGCCTAGAACTTTCGACACTCCTACTTCAACATCTGCTCGATCTGGGATTATAGGGCTTTGCCAGGGCCTGGCTCTGTATGCTTCTCTTGGGTATTAAATCGCTTAAGCCTGGGGAATACAAAAACCAGAGAAAACACCATCTCTTCCCTTGCAGAATAGGTGCAGGATGAGAACGGCAAGAAGCAGACAAGGTCTCCCCAGGCTTTATCCCTTCTCCAGTAGCAAGGGAACCCACTTCTGAACTCAGTTCACCCAGACAACACCAGCCAAGATGAACCACGTAGGCAGATACTGCCGCTGACCCAGAGGGAGAAAACAAGGCTGGTTCCTCATGCCCCTCGGAGCCATTTCTGAGTGGTTGTTCAATCACACATGTGTTTCAGTTCTGCCCTTTTACTATTTGGCTTTTGCCATCAACACTGGAACAATTTGTGCAAATTAACCAGAATATTCTAAAGTTGTAACGAGCTCCACCGACGGCCTGGAAAACATTCCACGTCCTAATACATAGTCATGACTCATAATATGTTCAAAATGCACCCTGTGGAACCCCTGCTCAAAATACCCAGAGATCAATTTTCAATAGACTGACAAATAGAGGACATTAAACATTACTCATAGAAACAGTGTTTATTTAATCTTTAATGCTACCTAATGCATTTTGGTCAAAGTCACCAGTTCATGTTCAGGCTTTATTGTGTGGAAAATGGATGTGCTATTAATAAGTCAATACAAACATGAATATGGTTTCAATTGGAAATCATTAGGTTGCATTAAATGGCAAATGAAATCCATAGGAAGGATTTGTTTTATTTTGTTTGTAAGGAGCCAAAGGCGCCCTGAGAGGCATTTCTTCGCTCAGTAACGAGGAGGAATGATTGGCTTCTGCCGCGGGTGGATTACAGTCTGAGCTTTGCTTCGTTCTCATTAGGCTGGGGGTGGGGGGGGGGAAGGGTGGCGCCTTTACCCCAGCACAGCTGTTTGTGGCTGTTGCCAAAATCACCTTGCGATACCACGAAGATGGAGGCTGGTGTGGCCCAGGTGGAGCTGATGTGAAGCCCTGCACCTAATGAGGGCGGCCCTCCGCATTCTCCTGGGTCATCAGCTCTTGCCAAGGCCCTGACCGGTGCATGTGCTAGTCTCGGCTCACCTGCAGCACCACGCAAGAGCACGCGGGCACAAAAGCTGGCTTGGGAGGTCCAAATAAATATCCTGTTAAAACTGAGATGTTTGGGTGCAGGCCTGGAGATGGGGGAGGGCAGCAAGGCCTAGATTCAAATTCTGCTCCGTCCCCTTTCCCCCTCTGTGCCCTAGAGACGCTCTTCCACCCTCTGCTGTCACCAGTGCCCACCTGTTCAATCTGATGACCTCTTGAATAAGACATGTAAAATGTCAGTGCAGAGTGGAGCTCACAGATAACAAATACATTTCTTGACACACAGTCTTGCTCTTGTAGCTGGTCTTAAACTTGCAACCATGCTGCCCTGGCTTTGTCAAGGCTAGGATTACAGGCGTGAGCTGTTGTCTTGGCTGGCTTTATGTCAACTTGGCTGACACAAGCTAGAGTTGTCGGAGAGGAGGGAACCTCAGTGGAGAAAAGGTCCCCTTAAGACACAGCTGTAGGACATTTCCTTAATTTGAGATTGATGTGGAAGGGCCCAGCCTTGTGGGAGGCGCCATCCCTGGCCTGGTGGTCCCGGGTTCTATAGGAAAGCAGACAGCAAGCCATGGGAACAAGCCAGTAAGCAGCACCCCTCAGTGGTCTCTGAATCAGCTCTGGCCTCCATGTTCCTGAGCTCCTGTCTGAGCTCCTGTCCTGCCTTCCTTCAGTGATGGACTACAGTGTGGAAGTGGAAGCTAAATAAACCCTTTCCTCCCCAACTTGCTTTTGGCCTTGGTGTTTCATCGCGGCAATAGAAACCCTACTGAGATGAATTAGTGCCAGGATACTGGGATATTTCTTTGGAAGACACGGCCATGTTGTTTTGGGGAGGATTGTGGAAGGACTTTGGAACTTTGGGCTAGAAAAGTCACTGAGTGTCAAGAGCAGTGCAGCCGATAGAGCCTGGCTTGTGAGATTTCAGAGGGAAGCAAAGACTCTACGAGGATCTTTGTGTGAAGCTCCGTGGTTCTGATTAGCCGGGGCTGAAGAATCAGCTGTGATTAAGACGATATCAGAACCACTGAAGTGAAACCTTGGCTTTACGGGGATACTCAGTGCTGGTTGGCTGGAGCTGAGAAATTGGTACTGATTAAGAAGAGCCTGGCATACTGGACATAGTGGTCTACAAACTTTAATCCCGGCACTTGGGAGGCAGAGGCAGGCAGATCTCTCTGAGTTTGAGGTCAGCCTGGTCTATAAATTGAGTTCCAAACTCTGTCTCAAAAAAAAAAAAAAAAGAAAGAAAGAAAGAAAGAAAGAAAGAAAGAAAGAAAGAAAGAAAGAAAGGAAAAACCAAAGGCGGGGTGGGGTGAGGAGGTGAAATAGGAAAAATAAAGAGACCAGAATCATTGAGGTGTTTGAGGTGAAATATTCAGGGAAGCGTTCCCGAGAAGATACAAAAGTTGTTCCAAAGGTGGTCAAGGTTAGTAGCCTAAGAGTCACCCAGGCGGCACTGGTTTTGACGGTGTGAAGTCTTCACAGAGAGAAGCTGAGACTCGGCACTGAGAGAGGCCAGGAGAGGCCATTGGTGAAGCTGCAGCCTCAGTGGCGGTTGAAGGCCCAGGACTGAAGGGTTATGCCGAGTTGAGACTTGGCACTGTGAAGAGAGCCTAGGAGAGGCTGTTGGGAAAGTGCAGCCCAGTTGCAGAAGACCCCAGTGTTTTGGAGATGCCAGTACCATGGAATGAACACCAAGAACTTCAGCAGTGGTGGAGTGGAGCCAGCCAGAGCCCAGAAGACAAGCTGTGTGTGCTGCAGAGGGCGGAGCTGGAGAAGTGACCCAAGCCCTTTGGAGAAGCCCAGAAAACAGTGAGTGGATCCCAGACACTGGGCATTCTGTTATTCACACTGTTGGTAGTGTGGTTTTGCTTTGATTAGATTGTGACTGTGCCCTGGTTCTTCCCTCTTGAAATAAAAAAGTATTTAATTTTTTTTTCTTTTACGGGAGACCGTGGCTGAAAACTTTGCATTTGTAAAGACTGTGGGACTTTTAAAGTTATTTATTATTTTAATGTGAGACCTTGGGGGTGAATAAGAAGGAAAAGGTTGTGGTTTTAAAATGATGTGTTTGTGTCAAGATGACAAGGGAATAAGTTGTGCTAGTCTTCTGTCAACTTGGTACTAACTAGAGTTATCTGAAAATGCTTTACAGTCGCGGCGGTGTCTCACGCCTCTAATCCCAGCACTCAGGAGGCAGAGGGATCTCTGTGAGTTTGAGGTTAGCCTGGCCTACAAAGTGAGTTCCAGGACAGCCTGTTACACAGAGAAGCCCTGTCTCAAAATAAAAAAAAAAGCTTTACAGCTGGATTTTATGGATTGACTGATTGATTGATTGATTGATTGATTGATGAGGAAGCCAGTAAGCAGCATCCCTCCATGGCCTCTGTATCAGCTCCTGCCTCTAGGTTCCTGCCCTGTTTGAGTTCCTGTCCTGACTTCCTTTGACAATGAACTATGATGTGTTAAGCATAAGCTGAGCAAACCCCTTTCTTCCCCAACTTTCTTTTGGTCATGGTGTTTCACTATAGCGATAGAAACTCTTAACTAAGGCAGCTGCGATGCAATATTACTGTAAGAACATTTATTTTGGGAGCTGAAGTAGCTGTAACTCAGTTCCTGATATGACAACATGTCTCCTAACATGGACAGGAAACATGTTTGTCTATTGACATGAAGGGCCCTCTGGTTCTTGATTCTCTCTGGAGACAGGCAGGGCAAGCTATAGAAAGGTCCATAGAAACCAGCTAACAGCCTGTAGTCACTGAGAACTGTTCCTCCAGGAGAAAATCTGGGAGCCAGGGGGATATGGCTTGATGGTTCCTTCTTTAGGAGTGTTGGATAAATGATGCTTGGTCCTACTGAACAAGCAGGAGAGTCAGGAAGCCTCGTCCTATGTACTCCCGAGGGTTACGCCGGAGTACATAACCCAGATGAAAACAAATCTCACTAAACAAGTGCCAGGCAAGGGTCTGAATTCTTTAGCCCCTTGCAACTACCTGTAATTAGCAATTGTGGAAATATGAGCATGGGCCTTAAGTAACGACCCAGATGTGGCATTGAAGGTAGCACGGGTCTTTGTCCAAAGTTGGGGGGCTTTCTCAGAACTTTGTTCTGTTTCTGTTTCTCATGGTGTAAGCATTCACGAGGAATGCTTTTACTCAGTGCCTAGCCATGGCCTGGCTAAGTCACTTGGCCTCTTTGAGCCCAGTGTTTCTATTTCAACTACCTGGCAGGACTATGTGAAGGTTGAGAGACCAAGGTAGCGTTGCTGAATTCAACATGTGGCAGTTAGACGTTTCACGTGGAAGTGCTTCCAAAACAACCACAGAAGCCTACACAGCCAAAGATGACCTTGAACTCCTGGCGGACTTGTCCAAAGCAGCATCTCAGGGCAGGGAGTGTCCCCAGAGGCCATCAGCTCTGCACTATTGTAACCTCACAGTGTCACCTCTAAAACAGTCTCTTGAGACCAGCTTAGGAATTCCACAGGTCTGAATTTCTACTTCAACCTTCCCCGCTTTCTGTGTGACCCTGCACCAAGGCCAGGGCCCTGTGACCTCAGAGCTAGAGTTTCAAAAGCTCTGAATGATGGGTAATCCCACTGCCCAAGGATGTATTGCCTGAGAGAATTGGATCATGGGAAACCATGTGCTGCCACCCTCCTGTGCGTGTCGTAGGTTCTCAAGAAGTAGCAGCTACATTCTCCATCCAGTTTGGAAAGCCTGGGCTAGGTCAGGCTGGGGATCATGGCTTCTTCTTATCCCTTGAGATCCCAAGTCTCTGACCAGAGTCTCTTTCACGCACATGCTGGGACTTAGTGGCGTCTCTCAACCTCCTCACATGCTCTCGTCTGCAGATAGAACTTCCCCGACAAACTGCTATTCGGTCACTGTGAATATCTAATAGGAAGGATTTATTTAAGCTCGAGGTTTGAGGGTACACTTCACCATGGTGGGGGACTCCTTGAGGCTGCATGTTCATGTCGTGACTGGCTGGGAAGGGGAGCTGGAAGCTGGGCTGGACTCTAAACCTCAAGGTCTGCCCCCCACCACCACTCAATTCATTTCCTTCAGTAGATCTCTTCTCCTAAAGGTTCTAAAATGTCCCCTCAAAGCACAGTCATCTGGAGACCAAGTGTTCAAACACAGGAGCCTGTGGCAGACATTCTGCATTCAGATCGGAATACTAGGCCTACAACAGTTTGTCTGTAGTCTGAATACAGTTGTATCACCATGCTGTTGTCCATCTTGGTGATTGACTACGTTAATACTTATGTGGTCAATTGTTCTTTATCAGATTGAGGCAAAAAAAAAACCCAACAACAAAGAAACAAAAACAAAAACAAAAAAACCCCCAAAACAAACAAAAAAACCCAAGAAACCAAAAAAAAAAAAAAAAAAAAACAAAAAAACAAAAAAACAAAAAAACCATGGGCATTTTCCAATCATCCTGGAGCCTGGGAAGAGATCTAGGATTAAATGTTCTCCTTCCCAGGCAGCCACCAGGATGCTGAGAGAGTCTGGCCTGTGATAGAAGCAAAATGACAAGCACTGCTGTCATTTGACCTCTGGGGAATCAGGCAGTCATCTAGGACTTGAAAAGGATACAAATGAGTGTCTCCTACTCCCCGGCTTCTGGAAAATGGCTTTCATTTTCGGTGGTGATTACAGTAAATGACACCTGGAAGGGAGAGCCTACAATGACGGCTCCAAGTGCCATGGATTAATGGAAGAGTGATATGTGTGTGTCACGAAAGAGGAGGGGAGCGATCAAGTCAGGAAAGAGGGGAGTTAATAGATTAATTAGAAGCAGGAACTAGCCCTTCCTTGTGGCAGTTTCTGGGTCTTAAGGATAGGAATTGTATAGACTTGTTGCTAGCACGCTCCCTACCCAGAGCTGAATAAATTATCTTCAGATATGCTCCATAGCTTCTCACTGGCGAGAGCAAGGTTTCTTCAAAGCCTTACGTTGCACATACATTGAGCAGGGTGAAGCCAATGAAAGGAGTAATGAAAGGAGTATTCGTTCTTTTCCTAAAAGAGTGGGGTATGGCGTGTGTCTGGCTTCTCAGAATAAAGTTAAAGAAGGGACTTTGTGAGGGGCCTCAACACAAG
The DNA here is from genome assembly GCF_982192425.1 of Myodes glareolus. NCBI lineage: Eukaryota > Metazoa > Chordata > Mammalia > Rodentia > Cricetidae > Myodes > Myodes glareolus. Next base: position 61,795,009 of record NC_142031.1, read on the forward strand.
GAACAGTTTCTGAATTCTATCCTTCACCTTGGTCATCCGAAAAGGAGCCAGGAAACTGATACGGGGGCTGTACATAGTTCAGAGAAGGAAAAGTTCAATGAATAGACTCATTTAACCTGAAGCAGGTCAGCCCAAGAGGTCATCTAATCACAGCAGTGCAGGATGCGAGGGCTGTTCAGGAAGAGACCAGCTTTGTCTTTGGAGGCTGAGGAGGATGGAGCCGATCAGGAAGGAAATGGTATAGGTAAGCTGTCTCTGAGAGACGACATGGCATCTGTGGAGATGAGCTAAGAAGTCTTGTTACCCTCTGTAGACTGACTTCATAGGGAGGAAGCCTCACTGGACAATGAGTCAGGTAGCCTTTGGATGCTAATTGTCCTAAATATCTCTACCATTCTGTGGTCCAGAGGCCCTAGCAAATAAGAACAATTGGGTCCTGAGGACTTATAAGGAGGGCAACTGAGTGATTTTCTCAGGAGCTGGAAGCCTGGGGCAGGCCAGGCAAGGGAGCCCTGCCAAGAACACTGGCCTGGGATCACCACAAAAGTCGCTTCAGATTCCAGAATGCAGATCTAGGAACCACTGGCTCCAATGCTGGCTCATGGGGCTCAGCTTCAAAGGAGGCTATCCAGTTCCAAAGGGAGGGATGAGCTCTCTGTTTAATCTCTCTCTCCCTTTCTCCCTTCCCTCTCTCCCTTCCTTTTCTCCCTCCCTCCTCTCTCCCTTCCTCCCTCCCTTTCCCTCACCCCTACCTTCTCTCTGTATATGCATGTTCAGTTTTGTTTTTGAGAAAATACCCAGTTCATGCACATACTTATGGAAGCCAAATGTCAACCTTGGGTGTGATATTCCTCAGGTGCCACCTATCTTGGTGTTTTTTTTGTTTGTTTGTTTGTTTGACTTTTAGGCTTATTTATTTTGGGGTATATGCGTACATACATGAGACCTGGCTGGGTAGGTTTGGATCACCTGGAGCTGCAGTTATGGTGTGAGCCATCATATTTAGGTTCTGCGAACCAAACTCTGGTCTTCTGAGAGAAGAGCAAGTGCCCTTGCCAGAAGAGCCATTTCTCCAGCACCCATCATGTATATATTTTGAGGTGGCCTGTAGCTTGCCCATTAAGATAGGGTGGTTGTCTACTGAATCCCAAGAATTTGCGTGACTATGACACCCTAGTGCTGGGCTTCTTATATAAATTCTAGGAAGCAAATTCAGATCCTCATATTGGTGCTTCATACACAGCTAGGCAAGTGCTCTCCTAGTGAGCTCTCACCTCTCATCAAGTGTTTATAGAACTGAGCCTTTGTTTAAAAAGAAAATAACAATTATCCTTAGTTACTTTTCTTGTCCTGGTGACCAGAATGTCCCACAGAGAAAATCAGATAGGAGAGGTATGTTTCAAAAATTTTAAACTATCATGTCAGGGTGAAAACATGGTTGCAGAAGTGGTTCTCACATATAATAGCAGCATGAGGTTGTTGCTTATTTAACTGGGGGGAGACAGGAAACAGTGAGCTCAGGCTAGACCCAGGGGTGGGTATAACCTTAAAAACCTACTCTAGCAACTTTCACCAAGCCAAGCCCCACATTCTGAAGGCTCCAAAGTTTTTAAAGTAGGACCACAAGCCAGGGACAAGAATTTAAAACAGGAGCCAGTGGGGAACAGGTCAAATTCAACTTACAAGGGTTCTCTTCTCTGGGAACCGGCTCACAGGTAGCGGACAGAGCCAACTGTGAGCAGGTGTCTTAGCAGAAGGACTCTCATGGAGTGTCTTCCGCTTATAGAGCTATACCAATTTCCCGCATTGTGTCCTGGAGGGGGCACAGACTTGGAATTAGGCTAGACCTAAGGTTGAGGGAAATCTTCAATTACTTTTTCTATCACAACAAAAAAATCAAAATAAGACCTCTTGATCTCTCAGGGGTATTGTGAGGCTTAAGATATGAAACTTCTGGGTCTAAAACCTGATGTATAGTGCGTGCTCAAATGTTTTTTCCTTCCTTTTCGCTTTCTTGGCTTTTGTTTTATTTATTTGGTAATCACCTTTCCATATGAAGTAGGTAAAAGCAAGCTCCCTTATGGAGAATACTGGGAAAACTCCTGGCTTAGTCAAGCCAGGAAGCATGAGGAGTTTGGGTGGTCACAGGATTAAGCGTGTATACAAACACCTGTGGTCTGAGAAGGGCCTCAGAATATATAGGATCTACTCCTATGCAGGAGCAAAAGCGAAGGAGCTGCCTTGTCTGACCTCTTAGCATCTGAGTTGTGTCCCAGAGAGAGAGAGAGAGATTGATTTGTTCAAGGCATCACCATGGCTGACTCTGTGCATTCTTTCCATCTATATGCGAGCATACACTCTGTCTCTCTCTCTCTCTCTCTCTCTCTCTCTCTCTCTCTCTCACACACACACACACACACACACACACACACATATGTACATATTCTCTCTCTCTCTCTCTCTCTCTCTCTCTCTCTCTCTCTCTCTCCACCTCTCTCCCTCGCTCCCCCCCCCCCCTCCTTTTCACACACACTGCTTTCTGTTTTCCCAAAACCTGACATCTGGCTAAGAATCACATGGTAACAATAGAGTCCATTCTTTCCCCTTCATCTATGGGAGTCCCTGCTTTCTCCCCTGAAGGGTTTGCACTGCCACTTTACCCCATGGACCTACTCAAAAGAAAGGGATTGTGATAAGGAGATGCCTCAGACACTTGGGGACTTGCTGCTAGCCCTACAGTAGGGAGCAGATAAAGGCAAGGATTCAATGGCCCTTACTTTGGTTTCCCTGAGTGCCTAGAGTTCTAAACATCATAACTAACTTATAACCAAAAAGCCTCATAAAGCCAATAAGTCAAAAAGTCAAAAGAAAACAAGCAAGCATGCAAACCAACCAACCAACCAATAAGTCTAATAAAACCAGGGTACAATAAATGTAGGCTGGATCTTTATGAGAAATGGTGGCAACCAAGTTTCTAGGGGGATAACTCATATGACCCTTGGGGGCTTTCCAGATTATACCCCAGTCTTCATGGTTGAGGTTGAAAGTGAGGGATGGGAGGCAGGGTGTGTTAGTAAATACTTGAAGCTATGCTCACCATGGAAAACCTTGTCTCTCTTACAGCCTCACACCATGGCTACTCAGTATGTAGGTGAGATCTGCTTCAAGCATATAGAATCTTACATCTAGCCTTTGAACATATTCCCCAAGTCATTCAGGAAGCAGCAACCTTTATATCAGCGAGGGGCATGGTCAAAGAATTCCCTTGGGGTGTGGGTAGACGGGTATGGGTAAGAGGAAGGAAGTCTTTGGGGGCTTCTTCCTCTTGGAGGAGACAGCATTAGAGCAGGATCTTAAGGAATACACTTAGCAATTATCTCCCCCTCCCTTCTTCCCTTCTTCCCTTCTTCACGCATGCCCACATCTATCCGGCCTGTCACTCATTAATCTCTCCCCCCATTCCTCCCCGTTCTCATTCATCTGCAGGGTGAGTCATTTATCAAACAGCTGTTATGACCCTGCTATGTGCCAGGGACAGCGCTGGGTTCCTTTACACACACTTCTTGTTTAACTAGAGCAATTCTCTCCGGCCGGTCCTACCACAGCAGATTGGGAGATAGGGACAATGACTCCTGGCAAACAGAATTCTTCTCCTTTCCGGTCTACCTCATCTTCCGTCAAGGAAGAGGCATCTACTTATCTTTAAGAGCCCCTTCCCCTGACTTTAGCACCCTGGTTTACCTTCATCTTTACTTCCCATTTCCAATCCTTTCAAGCCATTACTCCCCAGTCTAAATGGGCCTGAGGAAGCCCAGGACCTAACACGGTTTTCATCCAAGTCCCATCCTGAATTCAAGATCTTGTGTGAGCTACGGGACTGGTCTTCAACTCATTTTACTTCTCTCTCTCTCTCTCTCTCTCTCTCTCTCTCTCTCTTAATTTTTAAAATTCTCCCTTCCCCTCTTCTTCACTTTTATGTCAATTGAGTTAGGAGACCCCCCTTCCCCTCCATGAATATTTCCTCTAGGATTACTGGCCTCTCTTAAACTGGCTTCTAACAGGGTGTGGCGATGGCTCAGGCCTGTAAACCTTTCAATTCAGGAACCTGAGAAAGGGGTACAGTGAGTTGGAGCCCAGCCTGGGCTATGTAGTGGAACCCTGTCTCAAAACACGACACAGCAAAAACCAAAACAAGACAAGCAAACAAAACAACTCCCCACACAGAGTGAACTGTTATGAACTGTTATGCTGAACTCCCATCCTGGCGATCCACTTTTCTTCCTTCTGGAAATACGCAGAAGGTGGTATCTGGAGCCTCTAGGGCACAGGACTGTAGTGTGATCCAGCTCCTGACCCAGGGAGCAGGGAACGACTTCCTACTGGTCATGAGAATTAGGTTCAGTGCCTCTGTGATGGCAACAGCCCTCACACTCGACCACACCGAGTGTTTTGACTACATTTCCCCAAATGGCACCAAATCATTATTTTCAGGAGATATGGGGAACCACACCTTGCGGGGGTGCGGGAGTGTGAGGGTGGGGTGAGGATGAGGAGTAGTTTCTTCTTTAACTGCCAGACCTCATCCCACTGTTAGATTTACCTTCATTCGGAAGGTCTTGACAGCCATGTAAGGTTTCCTTCTGACTTGTGTGTTTTCTTCAGCCTCATTTTTCTTCCCCACGGTATCACAGACTGAACACAATGTTGAGCCGCACTGTGCCTGTCCACGGCAGTGAACCTCCTCCCAGCTCTCCGCTGTAAGAGACCACAACAAGAACTCCTACAGGCCAGGGATGGGGGCTTTCCCAGAAGTCACCTCCTCACCCCTCACCTCGGACCTGCAGCAGCTGCAGCGAGGAGAAGTAAATGCTTGTGGTTGGGAATCACTTCATCTATGGTCATTTGTCATAGCAGCCCTAATGGACCAAGACAAATGGAACAGTAAGATCTGGCAGCATCCCTCCCGAGTGGGTTTTCGTCCATGTTCCCACACCTTCATAATATAGTGCAGGAGTTTTGCAGACACAGCATCAAAACACTCGGCTTCTACAGGAGGGGGTTCGAGGCCGGAATGACACAGCAAGGTGATGTGAAGCAAGGAGAGGTTAGGAGATGGAACAAGGACCCAGGAATTGGATGATGAGTACAGTTGTATGGAAACCTAGGCTCAGATGTGTGGAGTGACAGCAAGGACAGTCTTCATTTTGAGCTAAAAAATAAAAAAATTAATCTTTAAGCCCTATTTGAGTGATTCCTTAAAAGTATCCTAACATTGCAATAGCCATATAAAGTAGAGATCCCTTGTCCTTCAGTCCACCCAGAAAGGGCTATGTTGAACAAATTTAAGGAGTGGGACTTGGCAGAGTGGTAGAGTGCTTGCTTAGTATAAACAGAGCTCTGAATTTGGTTCCCAGTACACTCGAGCAAGGAGCCAAGCACCTCCATTCATCCGCTGGTACTTTGACAGCAGATGCGATATGACCTCATACCATGCCTTTCCCGCCACGGCAGACGGTACCCTCAAACTGTGAGCCCAAATAAACCCTCCCTTCCACGGGTCTCTTTTCTGACAGGTGTTTCATCTCATCAGCAAGAAGATAACAAACATAGCCAGCGTCAGCCGGCCACACTCTGCAGAAGGATGCTCTTGCACGGGTCGCCGTGGAAACACACTTAGGTGTGAATCTGCAAACGTATATCCAGAAAGGTTGAATGAGGAGGTCAACCTATTTCTAGAAGATGAGTGGCTACAGCTGTCTCCAAAGCAGACGCCAATCATCCTAGCTGCCAGCCCTAGCTCAAGAAAATTATGCACCCCTGGGCTAGTGAGATGGCTCTGTGGGTAGAAGTACTTTCTGCCAAGCCTGATGTTCTGAGTTCAATACCTAGGACCCACAAGCTGTTCTCTTGACCTCCACAAGCTCATCTGGCATGCATGCGTGCATGCGTGCATCCCCACACATAATAATGTAATTTAAAGAATATATGCAGCTATAGGATACTGGGAAATTGGGGTCCCCTCCTGGGGTTCATAGCCTCATTAACAGAAGAATTTAAGAACAGACGCAAACAGAAGCTTAAAGACAACTTTAGAAGGGAAACTCCCAAACAGGTAAGCTGTAAATAGAGCAGCTGCCAGGAGGGAGACAGAAGAAGGAAAGCCAAGCCATTTTCGCTGGCATGGAGGTCAGCTAGACATTGGACAAGCAGCCGTGTGTTGGGAGGGGAACAGAAGAGAAAGACTGAAGAAAACATCAGTGTACCAGAGAAAGCGTACTTAGGGTCTGCTCAGCACCCGGAAGAAAAGTGCAGAAGAAAAAGAGAAAAATAATGTGTTTCTAAGTTAGGCCGACCCAGTGGGAGTTCATGGCAGACCATGGGGACTGAGACAGAGCGGGGAGTTCTGGGAAGAAAGGGTGCATCATCTCATTAAAGGTCTAACTATTCTTCCCATCTCTTTAACATGGCTTCAGATGTAGCCCTTCCTAAGGGGTAGTCTTTGGATCAACTCTTTAGGGAACAGTCCATGGCCTGTGTCTGCCCTGAGGTGGTTTCCATCCTACTGTCTAGGAGGCAAGTTTTCACTTAATGGACTTTCAGTGCTGCTGCTGCTTTCAAGGCAGGGTTTCTCTGTGTAGCCCTGGCTGTCCTGGAACTCACTCTGTAGACCAGACTGGCCTCAGACTCAGAGATCACTTGCCTCTGCCCGAGTGCTGGATTCAAAGGCATGAACCTCATGCTGGTTCCGTGCTACTTCAACACCTGGGTGGGAACACTACAGCTGTGGGGCTGTGGTCTTGCATGTGCCTGACCATGGCCAATGTATGAGTCAATCAGGCAGAAACTGACTGGGCACTGTGGGCCTACAGGAGGGGAGGAGCCCCCGTGTTATACTGTGTTGGTCACTGTCCCCAGGAATGTCAACTGCCTATGTAGTGATTTTTGAATGTCAATAGTCCATTCTCAGGTCTTTTTCTTTCTCTTAATGGTCATACTGTGTCCTTTGAGGGGCTCCTTCTTAGGCCACTGGTGGCAGGACACATAGTAGGCACTCAATAAATATTTGCCAAGTGAATGAATGGGTGGTAATCTAGCACTAATCCTCTCCTGAGCTCCCCACCCCCAGGAAGAAATAAAAGATGTCCATTTGTGGCTCAGCCACATTCAGGCAAACTTCCATATTGCTGCCAAGTCCTGCCATCTGCCACCTCCGAGATGCAGGTGCTGGGCAGCCTCGGCGCCCACAAAGCCCGGCCGCGGGCACAAAGGCCCGATGTGCACTGATAATTGCTGAGGCACAGCCCGCCAGGCCAGTTAGGCTGATGCAAGTTTGCTGGGCCGCTGAGATTTGCATACAGATGGCCAGTCTCGGGTGCAGGGAGCATTGCTGCCACAGCCACTGCCTTGCTCTGGGTAGATCAGCCTGCAACCCCTTTGAGACGTATAGTCAAAGGACTACAGCCCAGCCCAAAGAGGCCTCATTCCACAGGTCCTGAATAGTCAGCTATTCAGTGGGGGTTTCTTTGAAATTTGAAGAAAGAGAAAGACACACACACACACACACACACACACACACACACACACACACTTGAGAGCAAGACAGAGCGACAGGGATAAGCACAGACAGACAGACAAGGAGATTTGCTGCTGTTTTGAATCAGGGTCTTACTCTGTAGCCCAGGCTGGCCTGGAACTTGCTACATAGCCTGGATTGGCCAAGAATCCAGCAATCTTCTTGCCTCAGCCTCCTAAGTACCGTGATCGCAGAACCGAGCTCCCAGTACTGATCTAAGATAGGGAAATGGAGTCAAAGAGAGAGAAAGGAGAGACCCTTGGATAAAATAAAAATAAAAAAAAATAGTTGGAAAGGAAGTAAAGTAAAAAGGAGAAGAGGGTTTTCCCCTCTCTTCCTGTTGTGAGGCTAGGATGTGTTGGGAAGGGAGCCAGGGTCCAGCCTCTGAGCTAGTCGCCGGAAGTTAGGGGCTGAGCACTGCTATGCTGGGATGCATCCTGAACCGTGTGGTGCTTTGGCCTCCTGGTTACTGGACTGAGGGCCTTCCAGAGTCTGAAATGTGTAGACATTTTGAAAACAGAAAAGCAAATGAAACCCCATTGTCAAAAAAAAAAAAAAAAAAAATAGGTCCACTGAGGCCTGGAAGAACCGACTCCATCTTGCATCCTGGAGCCCAGAACCTGTCCCCTGGTACACTGCTTTTGATTTTTGTGCCTCTGTCTTCCTGGGTTTGGAGACAGTTTCTCGCTGCCTGCTGGGTGAATGAATGAGTGGCCAGACCTAGGCTTCTGCCAGGGCTCTGGGCATCTGAAACACGGGACGCAGGGCAGGTGCTGCCACCTCCCAGTTGAGCCGAGCTCCCTGTTTAACAACCATCTAAGTCTTTGCTCTATGTTTACTAATATTCCTGGCCCTCGGCCCTCCCGTCAGCTCCCCTGCCACCAACTTCAGTGAATAACCCACTCGGCTAGGGGAAAGAAAGGCCTTATTGAAGGAGTGTGGCCTCCCTTGTCCAAACTAAATGAAAGGGAAATAGAATAGCAACAGGATGGAGATCTTGCCCGTTCAGAACTGCATGAGGAAACCCGCTTCTTCTCTGGTGGCTCTGAGAGAGAAGTTTGTGAGTGAGCCCTGGCTCCCTGTCCTCCTTCCAGCTAAGCAGACACCAAGAATCACGCTCTCCTGCGGTACAGCCTGGTGGCTCCTCATAAGTTGGTTCACAACCCCCTGAAAACTGGGGAACCCTTTCTGTCTTTAACCCTCCCCAACCCAGATTCTGCCTCTGTGTCCGGTGGAAAAACTCAACTTCAGTTTATTCCTCTCTTTGTTGAAAGCACTGAATGACTGACTGCTGTCACCCAGAAGATAAAGACAGAAGTCACCAGGTTGGCATGGAAATGCCTGTGGTCCAACTTCTGCGACCTCCCTAGCCTTCTCTCATTGCACTGTCCCTCACAGCTGGGTCATGAGCCACTGAGATCTTCTGTGGCTCACTTTCTGTCTGTTTGTTCTCCCAGATCCAGGTCTTTGTAATACTTCTTCGGTCCCAGTGAGCAAGATGAGGTTTCTCCTCCCTCATCTCCCCTTCTCTTCATCCATTCAGATGCTAGGAGATGTGTCACTGTAGAGTCCCCTGCCATGGTACTGTAAGAGTCTCTCCCAAAGTGGAGGGAGCTGTCTCTGCCAGCTAGCTGGAGACGTTGGTGGTGGTTGCTATTGTTGTTTGTTTTTAATCAGTCACAGAGAGATGCCCTTGAGACCAACAACCCATGTTTGGTGATTTGACTAAGACTGGCCCCCATAGGCTCATATATGTTCATGTTTAGTCCCCAGATGATGAGCTGTCAGGGAAGGATTAGGAGGCATGGCCTTGTTGGAGTAGGTGGGTCACTGGCAGTGGGACTTGAGGTTTCTAAAGCCCCTAGCTTGCTGTCCCCTCCCTCTCTCTCTCCTACCCCAGCATCTGCCTTCTGCCTGAAGGGTAAGGATGCAAAGCTCTCAACCACTTTTCTTACTTTTCCAGCCTCATCATCCTGCCTGTGTGCCACCACGCTCCCTTCCCATGATGCTAATGGGCTAAACCTCTGAAACTGTAAGCCAGCCCCAGTCAAATGCTTTCCTTTCCAAGCGCTGCCTTGGTCGTGGTCGTCTCTTCACAGCAATAGAACAGGAGGACACCATGAGGAGCTTTCTCAGGGTTTTCATTCTGAGTCTCCACGTGGGCACCAGGGGACGTCATTCCACCAGAGGACCCATCATGGGGAGTCAGCCACAAGAGAAGAGAAATTACCCAGGTGGGAACATAGCTGCCACAATCCCTGTCTCCCTCCCCCAAAAGAATCAGAGCAAGACTCCTTTTAGGTGCTGTATTGTATTCGTTCAGTCAATAGTTAAGTGGATGAAGCAGCGAGGTATCCATGCAGTGACTTTTTGTGACCTAGTCCCAAAATGTTCATAGTGTCATTTTCACAAATCCATACCCATCTAGTGACTTTTTCCAAATAACTTCACACCTCTTGGTCTCCTGTGGAATCTGCTCCAAAGGAACATGATTAGGTCTCAGCAAGAAGAGGATAGGCCAGGAAATCAGGAGGTGGAGGCTGAAAGATCAGATGTTCAAGGTTATCCTTAGCTTCATAGTGAGTATGAGGCTAAGCCAGGTTATGTGAGACCTTGTCTCAAAAACAAAAAACAAAAAACAAAAACAAAACAAAACAAAAGAACTCAGATAGGAAGGAGGGAAGGAAGGAAAGAAGGAGGAAGGGAGGGAGGGAGGGAGGGTGGGAGGGAGGGAGGGAGGGAGGGAGGGAAGGGACAGGGAGGAAAAACAGTTGTTAGAAATAGGTGACCAAAAATGGAATCTCCAAGGCAAGTCGTCTCTTTGGTGGCTGGGTTTGGTGGTTTTCGGTTGATGAGAACCTTCCTCTGGACTTCACTGTGTTCCACTTTAACTTAGCAACAGGCGCAACAGCGTCAAAGGCTGGGGTTAGAGTGGGTGGCTGAGAATGAAGAGGATGAGAAAATAAACACAAGAAAACACCCCACATCATAGATGCCGCCAGTTTGATCCTATTTGACTCGGTATTGGGAAGGTGTGGTGAAAATAGAGAGCTGATGTCAGGGGACTGTGAGAACCTGCAGTTGTGATGATCGTGACCCGGAGCCAGGTACTTCAGCTTGCTGTCCATCCATTTCCTTAGTTTGACAAAAACACCAGCACACTGGGATTTTTGCAAAGTTACATGAAATAGTACTTGCTGTAAACCATCTGGGGGAACAGTGTGAGGGGGAGTTATTATTTATACGTATCATTATTAAGAATGAAATTAAAAAGATGAAATAAATTAATGAACAGGTTGGACCTTGTCTTAGTCAGGGTTTCTATTGCTGTAATGAAACACCACAACCAAAAGCAAGTTGAAGAGGAAAGGCTTTCTTGGGCTTACACTTCCACATCGTAGTTCACCATTGAAGGAACCCAGGACAGGAAATCAAACAGGGCAGGAACCTGGAGACTGGGACCGATGCAGAGGCCATGGAGCAGCTTGATCCTCACGGCTTGCTCAGCCTGCTTTCTTACAGAACCCAGGACCACCAGCCCAGTGCTGGTACCAACCACTATGGTCTTGACTCCCCTTCGCCTCCATCAATCACTAATTAAGAAAACTCCCTACAACCAGAGATCTTAGAGGTATTTCCTCCCTCCCTCCCTCCCTCCTTCCTCCTCCTCCTCCTCCTCCTCCTCCTCCTCCTCCTCCTCCTCCTCCTTCCTTCCTTCCTTCTTTCTTTCTTTTCTGAAACAGTAAAGAAAATGTAGCCTTTGCTGACCCAGGTCTCATTTTGTAGACCAGGCTGACCTTGAACACTGCCTCTGCCTCCTGAGTGCTGGGATTAAAGGGGTGCGCCGCCACTGCCCAGCTGGAGACGTTTTCTCAATTGAGGTTCCCTCCTTTCAGAAGATTGTAGCTCCTGTCAAGTTGACATAAAACCAGCCAGCACAGACTTATTACCCCTAAGAAAACGTGAAGCAGAGACAAATGACAGGGACCTTGACTCTGAGCCCTGCTCCGTAGCTTACTGTGTGACTTTCATCAGTAACTGAACTCCCCCCGCCCTCCCCGAGACAGAATTTCTCTGTGTAACAGCCCTGGCCACTCTGGGACTAGCTCTGTAGAACAGGCTGGCCTCAAACTCATAGAGATTCACCTGACTCTATCTCCTGAGCTCTGAGGTTAAAGGTGTGCGCCACCACCGCTGCAGACAGTAGCTGAATTTTTTGATGTTTGTATAAGGGAGGAGAAGAATCTGTTCCTGAAGGGCTGCTCTGAAGATGACTGCAGAGGCGTAAGATGCTTAGCACAGAGGGCATAAGATCAACTACTTGAAAGTGTAGGCAAGGCTACCGAGTTCCTTAAAAAGATGGGGTGGTTTGGGGGAACATGGTGGCATCTACTTCACTTTGGTGGGCATAGTGAAAGCCGCTTTCACTGACTGTTATGTTTTGATTGTCCACTTGCTTGCACTAATAAAGGCCCTATGATGGAGGTGCACCTTTAAGTGGGTCTGTGGAGGGGTCTCCAGAAAAGATTAAGTGAGGGGTGGATACGCTTCTACCCTTGAGGGTGAGTGGATTTGGGGTCCCAGGATGAATAAAAGAGAAATAGGAAAAATCCCACTGAGCATCTGTATTGCCCCTTCCCCACTGCCTTGATCAGGCCAGATGTGAGCAAGCAGCCTGATGCTCCTGCTCCCATCGGCTCCAGCTGTTCCCGCCATCGTGATGAACTGTGTTTTCAGCCGCTGAGCCAGGACGCATCCCTCCCTGCTGTTTGTTGGCAGGGATTTGGTTCTTCAGAGCAAAGAAAGTAATGGGTATACGCAATGCAAATATCTCTGCTACGATGTGTGAATGAATTCCCACAAAAGTCATGTGTTTAAAACATAATCTTCAGGACTAGAGAAGAAGCTCAGCAGTTAAGAGGCTGCTTTCCCAGAGGACCTGAGTTCGATTCCTAGCACCCACACGGCAGCTCACAACTGTCTGTAACTTCAGCTCCAGGGGATCTGATACCCTCACACCAAGTATATACAGGCAAAACACCAGTGCACATTAAATAAACAAATATCTACATAAAAAACAATCTTCAGTTGTATTTTATGGGGGGGCTCTGAGAAGTGATTAGAACCAGATGTGGTCATGAAACTGAGATCCTCTGATGACATTAGCTTAACAAGAAAAGGGTAAGAAGGGTGGGGATGTAGCTCAATTGGTAGAGTGTTTGCCCAGCATGAGCAAAGTCCCAGGTTTGATTCCAAACCCTGCATGCAATGGGCATACTGACATTATGTCTGTAATGCTAGCACCCGAGAGATGAAGAAGGCAGGAGGGTCAGAAGTCTGAGACCTTCTTTGGCAATGTGGCAAGTTCCACACCAGCTTGGGATACATGAAGTCCCTATCTCAAAATAAAATTGGAAAAAAAAAAAAGACAGGTTTAAAAAAAAAAAGGCTCACCTTTATTCCCAGTACTTGGGAAGCAAAGGCAGATAGATATCTGAGTACAAGGTCAACCAAGACTACACAAAGAAATCCTGTATTAAAAAATCAAAAAAAAAAAAAAAGAGTTGGGTGGTATTTTTGCACACCTTTAATCCTAGCACTTGGGAGGCAGAGTCAGGTGAGTTTCTGTAAGTTCAAGTCCAGCCTGGTCTACAGAGCGAGTTGCAGGACAGGTTCTAAAGGATTCAAAAAACCCTGTCTCGAAAAAAACCAAACAAACATATAATAATAATCAAAGAAAACAAAACCCTAAGTAAGCAGAGGGCAGGGGGTGGGGAGAGGGTAAGGAAGGCTCTTACGGTCCACTTCATCACGTGACCCTGCTCTGCTGTGATCTAGCCAGAAGGCTCTTACCACATACCAATCAGATGGGACCATGTTCTTGAATCGCCTGACCTACAAAAGTGTGAGCTGAAGAACCTTCTTTCTTTCCAAATTACCCAGTCTTAGGTGTTTGGTTATAGTAACGAGTAACACACAAGTCATTTTCCATCTCCGCTTTCCTTGAAGTCAGAGGCAACCTGGGCTGTGGGTTCTGGGCCAGTGGCCCCAAGCATGGGAGGCATGAGTCAGCTCTTCAGTGTTGCGCACACCTGAGCCATTTGGCAAATGGGGTGATCCTCGGACTTTGCTCCTGTTAACAAGGGGGAAATTCTCTCCTTGAATTATCATCCGAAAGAGAAAGGAGAAGGCAGAACAGAAAAGACTTTGCGAGCAGGAAGCTGCTGTAACCAGTGGAGAGGACTGTTGCCCTTTCTGAAAAGGAGGTCTGAAGAAAATCCTGTCAATTAATGAGCTTTGTGAGCTGTTATTTCAGGAGGGGATTTTGTCACAGTGAGCGGGTGAGGGGCATTGCTATTTTGATCTACAACCTTCATATGCAGAGTGGGGTCCTTGGACTTGAAGCCTTAGCTGGGAGATTGTTAGACATGCAAAACTTGCCAGTGGGAGATGGCCCAGTGTGTGGTGTGCAAGCCTAAAGACCTGGGTCGAAATCCCTCGGACCCATGTAAACAGCTGGGTGTAGTCTAATTTCAGCATATGCCTGAAATCCTAGCGTTCAGGCAGGGAAGCTCACATAGACTGGAGTTTCTTGGTTAGCCAGTCTGAGTCTGGGAGTTCCAGCTTTAGTGAGAGACTGTGTCTCAAAAATTAGGTGGAGAGGCAGAGGAAGGCGCCCAGTGTCAGCCTCTGTCCTTCATGGGCTTCCACAGGTACCACTCTGTCGTATGCTGTTTTGTTTGTGTTCTGACAAAGGTTGCTTGGAGATCAGAGGGTGGAGCCAGCCAATAGTTAACCATAGAAACTGGGTAGTGGCAGCACCTGGGAGGTGGAGACAGGGAGTGATAGGGTGGGTGAGGATAGGATCTCAGCCTTTTGGATACAGAAAGGAAGGGAAGAGGTAGGAAACAAATGGCGGTTGCTCCCCGTTCTCCGATCTTCTAGGTCTTTATCCCAATATCTGACACCTGGTTTTTATTGATTAAGATGAACTAGATTAATGTTTCATCATCACCCCTGGGGTGGGGGGAGATAGCCCATTCCCAATCACCCATAGTATATAATAATAACATAAAAGATTTCTTTAGTTTATGTGTATGATGTTGCATGTATATATGCGCACTATACATGTGTGTCTAGTCGTCACAGAGGTCAGAAGAAAGGACCGAATCCCCTGGAACCGGAGTTACCGATAGCTGGAAGTCACCATGTGGGTACTGAGAACAGAAGCCAAGTCCTCTCAAAGAGCAACCTGTGCTGTTTAGAGCTGAGCCATCCTTCCAGCCTCGATCACCACTTTTAACCTAATACCCCTGTGTTGGTGGACAAATTAAAGAAGCGCTCTTCTCCAGGCCTTGGGGTTAAAAGAGAACAGAGACCAGCAGAGTTATGTATGGCTCTGGAGGGGAAGGTTCGTGTGCCCCACCCTCTCCAGAGTTTTGGGTTGCTTGGACTGATGTCAGAGCTATTTGTAAACAATGAAGAGAGAGGAAGTGAGGGACATCGTCCATCAAAAGGCTGGAGAGCCCTGGAGTCCTGCTGCAACTGCTCTCTAGGGTGCAACTTCCCCAGAGTGTGGGTGATAGGGCCCCCCGGATCTCACATCATTCCTGGGATAAGCCGACCTGGTGTACTGCAAAGAAACCTGACCAGAACAGCAGTCCTGGGAGAGGCTGCATTCTTTTCAAGGTCCACTTAGCTCAGTTGATATCACAAAGGCTTCTAATGAGGAGACCAAGTTTTGGAACTCTTAGGAACTCGCCGCTATCAGCTAGTTAATCATTAGGTCAACTTGTACCTCTTGAGTGCTGGGCTGACTGTGTAGAATGGCAAGCTGACATTTTTGCTATCGCAGAATGAATTAGAGGTGGACCTGCTGCCCACCAAAGTGGATTCTGGCTTTCTTACATGTTGTCCTGGGGTTTTGTTTACCTGGAAACCTTGGCATAGTGATATTTTGTTTGGGATCTAACAAATAAAGCTTGCCCGAAGATCAGAGGGCAGAGTTAAATCACTAGTTAGTGACAGAGGCCAGGTAGTGGTGGCACACACTTTTAGTCCCAGCACTCAAGAGACAGAGGCAGATGTATCTCTGTGAGTTCAAGGTCACCCTGGGCTACACGAGATCGAATCTATCTTTGTGTGAGTTCACACAGAGGTGATCCTAGCCCTTGGGATCACATGCCTTTAATTCCAGCACTACTAGGGAGGTAGAGACAAGGAGTGATACGGCTGGGTGGAGCTCAGATGCAATTTGAGGATTCAGTCTTAGATCCAGTCTGAGATGCAGTCTGAGGTTTCGTAGAGACAGGATCACTGTTTTGGTCTGAGCATGCAGAGGTAAGAACTCTTTAGTGGCTGCCTGCTAGGCTTCTCTGATCTTTCAACTTTCACCCCCTAATATCTGACTCTGGGTTTTTATTATTAAGGACGTTAGAATTCGTGCTACACCTTGGTCCCACATTTCCTTCTTTATTTAGTGCATAATAGGGGCTTAGGCTGTAATACACAGCTCAGTTGTGACCATCTCAGTGTGACCATCTCAGTCCCAGCAGCTTTGGGGTGGAGCTCAGTAGTAGAGTGCTTGTCTAGCATGCGGAAGATTCTAATTTGACTCTTAGCAGGAAACTAAACCAACACCTGGAAGCTAAGGGCCAGAAAAGGAAAAAGGGAATGTATTACTCAAAGCTAGCCTCCTGTCTGGGCAGATGGCTCTGTGGGTAAAGTGCTTGCCATGCGAGATCACTGACCTGACTTTGATCCCTAGAACCTGTGTGAAGAAAAGCTGGGCGCAGTAGCACAGGCTGTGATCTTAACACTGAAGGGGGCTGCAAGGAACAGGAAGATCCATGGGACTCGCTGGCCAACCAGTCTAGTCTCCGTAATCTGTGGGTAGTAGACCAATGGGAGGCTCCGTTTAAAAAAGGGCAGACAACATGTGAGGTTGACCTCTGGTCTCCACAGGCATGCACACACAAACATGTACACACCACCATCATATATAGGAACCAACATGCGCGCGCGTACACACACACACACACACACACACACACACACACACACACACACGCTCGCCGTGAGTACTGTGCTCTCGAGAAGTCTATGCAATTAGGGGCAGGACACCTCCTTAGCAGCTGGTATGTTGCAGTGATTGGTATATATCATCTTTATAAGAACCTCTGTAGGTCGGGATGACTATAATTTTTACATATAAAACCCAAAACCAATATGTGATGAAGGTGTTTGTTTGTTTGTTTTGTTTTTGTATGTCATTCTCCAGCTCCTGGCTTTGCTCTTTCTACCCCACAAGACTCACTGAGGTGGAAGGTACAGGGCAGGAGGGTGGAAAATGAAACCCTGTTCAAGACTAGTGCTTCCTGCTGGAGCTCATGGATGCTCGTGGAAGTCTAGTTTGGGAGTGGGCACACATGGTGATTTCTAATGTGCACCATTCACACCCTTGACATCTCTATAGGTCAGTGGATTTTTCTGGGTTAGAAATCAGGATTTAGCAGGGCAGTGTGTCGGGAGGTATGTCTATGAGTTTGAGGCCAACCTGGTCTACAGAGCAAGTTCCGGGACAGCCATGGCTACACAGAGAAATTCTACCCTGAAAAAGAAAAAATAAACAAAGCAGCAACAACAAAAAACAAAAAACCAAACAAACAAAAAGCCAGAAACCCAAAAAAACAAAACAAAAATTTTTTTAAAAAGGAGAGAAATTCGGATTTGACAGCTTCAAACATCTGCACATCTGGACAAACTAAGATGGAAAGTCTTCAGCTATATGCGGATTCTCCACGTGCTAAACTAGAGGGAAATGTCTTTTTTCCTTCTTTCCCCCTTTCTCTCGCCTGTCCCCCTAACCCCCCTTTCTCCCTCGTTCTTTTCTTTAAGTGGGTGTATTTGGTCATTACACCTGGTTAGAAGCCCGAGTTGGTTAGGCGTCTTTGGGTTGGAGCAGAAATTGCCTGTTAGTTGTGGACCGCGTCCAAGCCCCTGAACAGCCTGTGAGGAGATCTCCATATTAATGGTGCCTGCAGGACCTCCCTTTGAATGGCTGCTTGGTCTTGGGGTTTGACATGGAGCCAGTTTGAGGGCGTTCCAGGAATTTCCCAGAGGGCCTCCCTCTCAGAAACTTCAAAGGAAGCCCAGAGCTCCAGTATCCCTTGCCTGGGGACTTCTGCCATTGAGAAGGACTGAGAAAACCTGACTTCCAGGTTCCTGACACCTTTGTCTCCATGGTGCTTTGAAAGTGCCCAGACCTGGTTGTTGCCTCCTTCATTGGAGCCAGGGCTCAGAACCATCACTGAACCAGGGCTGTGTTTAATTTTTTAATACACAGATGGCCAGTGTTTCCTGGGGTTTATACAGTTACTAATAATACCTTTAAAGAATTGAAATTAAATAATGATATTAATACTCTTGAATTTTGAATGTATAAGAATTTCTGTAGGGTCTGACCTCTGACTTTTCATATACATACACATATATGCACACACACACACCACACAGAGACACATAAACACCCACACACAGAGAGACACACAAGAGTTTCGTTAATTTACTGATGCTATTCGAACTCTCTACAGTGCAGAAGTGAACTCTGGGGTGTGATGTGCAAATTATAATAGTCACAAAACCCCAAAAAACAATGGTGAGAAGCAAAGATGCCTTGACAGAGTAAGGTAGTACGGGTGGCCTCAGCAGAGGCAGCAGGAGTTGGAGTCGTCTTGCCTTTGAACCTATATCCTGCATCCCTTCCAACTTGGCCAGCACTAGGCTGCAATGAAAATAAGGAAGAAAATGCTTCGAAGAGCACATGGTGGGTTTTATTTTATTCCAGTTCTTAAACACTAGCAACCTCTACTCTGTGTGACCTGTTTGTATGTACGGACACAGTCGTCTGTGCCTGATGCATGGGCACTGTGTGTGGAGGCCCGAGGAATTTGATCTCAGGTGTTCTTCTTTAAAGATGGTTTCTCCTCGGCCTTGAACTCGCTAAGTAGGCTGGATCTGTCTGTCTGTGTCTCCCGAGTGCTGGCATTACAGGTACATGTAACACAGCTGGCTTTTTCTGTGTGGACTCTGGGGACCAAGATCAGGCCCTCGTGTTTGCAAGGCGAGTGTTTTACTGACCGAGTCAGCTCCGTATCCCCCGCCACCTGCCTTTTTTATTGTTCTTTTATTTTTAATTTTAAATGAACTCTTTCTGAATTGAGAGCATGTTTCATGGTTTTACTAGCTGTTTTATTTTTTCAGTGCTAGGAACCGAACCCAGGGCCTTGCACATGGTAGGTAAACACTCTTCACTGAGCTGTATCCTTAAACCCTTAGGTATCCTAAAAGCTTTATGCACTAGGTGACTGAGGTCAGAGAGGTACATGGACCCAGGTCCATGGAGCCCCTGGGATCGAGCCTGGAGGACACCTCTCCCAATAGGAAGCCCCCTGCTTTTGCTTTGTTCTGACTAGGCAGAAAAGAAGGTCTTCGTTCCCCTAACATCACCACGGTGCTGTATGACAACTTTCCTCTGTCCTTGAGCCCCTGTTTCCACATCCATAAGGTGACATCATGAGCCTGAAGGTCACCAGGACGCCCTCTCATTCTGGTTTTCCAGGAGGCAGCTTTAGAAGGTGCGTGCTCAGTTTGACAATCTAAGTTTCTCTTTGGATGGAATTGATTTCTTCCCCCCACAAGTTCGTGGAACACTTCCTTTAAACTTAGTTATTGGTAGGTGTCATACTGTGTTTGAGTTTTCCTGCGCATGGGGAATGGAATGTGTTTGTGTGTGTGCACGCGTGCATGTGTGCCTGCATGCATGCGTGTGTATCCTGAAGACCCCAAAGCTTATGGGATGCTCTTTGAACTGAAAAATCCACGAGAAGATGTGAGTGAGCCGCTTGATCACCTCTCCCACCGTGGTTAAAATGGCAATCAAAATGAACGAGCAAGCAAAACAGCTTGGCGACTCTCTCTTTGGTAAGCGCACATCCATAATCTATCTTTCTTTTTGAGAGCCTTTTTCTCTTAATTCTTGTGCCTAAAATCTATATTAAAATCTCTCTTAATAGACATGATTTTTTTTAAAGTAAGATATTTTCAGAGGCAGAGTTGGGGAGAGAGCACAGTTGTGGAATGCTTGCCTGGCTCCCAGGAAGTGCTGGATTCTGCTTCCCCTTAACACAAAAACTGGGCATGCTGGCACATGCCTGTCACTCCAGCACCCTGTTGGGGAGGTCGGGAGGGTCAGAAGGTTAATGCGACCTTGAAACATCTTACGTGTGGGATTACACAAACTCCAGTTACGTGTGGAATCTGTGGGGCACGGGGCCCTGATTTTCCAATAACATCCATGGCAATGATAACAACCCAACCCGGAGACTCTAGAAGAATGAGCAAGACATGGGCTCCACACTGATGCCAGAGAATGAGATAATCCATGGATGCTGCTGAAGCCAGAAAACACACACACCGGGCCAAAGGGAGAGAGTGAGGGTGGCGATGATGATGATGATGACAACGACGACGATAACAACAAAGTCTATTGAACTTCTGTCTACTGGTTTTACTGGCTTTAAGCTCTTCAAATATGTTACTTCACATAATGGCCATGGAACCCCAAAGAATATAATGTTTCTATCCCCGTTTTACAGATGAAGAAACTGAGGCCAGTGATGCTAAATAACTCGCAGGGGTCATACAGCCAGAAGAGTTAGGCTTGAAACCCATGTCTGCCTGAGTAGCAGTTGGTGCATCTAATTCATTTCCACAAACAGCCTTCCTAGGGAGTTACTTCTGCTCCCACGTGAAATGTCAAGAAACCGAAGACCCAGAGAGGCTTCCCTAGAATCTCTAGAAGCAGAGATTCTCAGTTGGGCTTGGTGGCATATAACCTGTAATCCCAGCATTTAGGAGGCTGAGGAGGAACGATCTATGGGAAACTGAAAAGCAAGTAAGCAAAAGCAGAGAATTCCATGTGATTGCGGAAGACATCTGGTGTGCGGGCGGACACAGCTCAGGTCTTGTAAGAAGAGAAACTCGATGAGAAAATGTCCCGATCAGGTGGTCGGATAGGCAGCCTCTAGGGCTGTTTTGTTTAATTAATGATTGATGTGGGAGGGACCAGTCCACCATGGGTGGCCCCATGTCTAGGCTGCTAGTCCTGGGTTGTAGAAGAAAGGTAAGCTGAACAAACCACGGAGAGCAAACCAATAAGCAACATTTCCCATGGTCTCTTCTTCGACTCCTGTCCTCATTTTCCTATTTGAGTTCCTGCCCTGACTACCCTTTGGGATGGACTGGAAGCTATAAGATGAAGTAACCCATCACACACACACACACACACACACACACACACACACACGAGTGAGAGAGGAGCAAGAGAGCCATGCCAGGCATATGGACAAGGGCATCCTAGCTGAGACTTAGAATCTTCTTTTTTAAAGATTTATTTATTTTTTTTTTAAATTTTTATATGCTTTGGTGCCTCACCCATCTATCTGTGTGAGGGTATTAAATTCCTCTGGCACTGGAGTTACAAACAGTTGTGAGCCACCCTGTGGGTGCTGGGAATTGAACCCTGGTTCTCTGAAAAGAGCAGCCAGGGTTCTTAACTGCTGAGCCATCTTTCCAACCCGAGACTTAGACTCTTTAAGGAGCAGAGAAATCCCAGTGACTGGCCTGAGAACAGGAGAGCAGCCTCCCCTAGATCCCAAGCTCTCTCCTGAACCGTAGCAATGGCTGCACAAATGAAAACGATGTGGATGTTTGACTGCTGAAACTGTCCTTCTGTCACTAAGCCAGCATTTCAGGGAGCTTAAACACGGAAAGAAAGAAGAGGAAGGTTTACCGGTTTTAGGAAGCAGAATCTGATCTCTGTGCTTCTCCCCACAGTGGGGGGTCGCTGCTCCTCCTCTGTCATGATATCCTTGTTATGATGACAACGTACTAATACAATTATTAAAATCATGATTACCATTGTTTACCAATTTACACAAGTGCTTCCCCAACTGCAAGGCTCTCATTGCTGCAGACAGAAGGGGCTTCCATTAATGAGCGCTGATTTGGGTCCCGTCAGCTGACGCTTTGATGTGTTAATTGCGAATCATTCTAATCTTATTACTAAAGAACAACTTGGGGCGGGTGGAGAGCCTGCACTGGAAAATGATCTGACACCGTGGGTTTGGAGCGCTCGTGTAATCTCCACTTCTCCAGCTGTTTATTAAGCAGCTACTGTGTTCTCTGCAACTCGGCTGGCTTAGGGGATGGAGAAGATACCGCAAACGTGGTCACCGCTATCAAATCTCAGTGTCTAGCAGAGAGGATGAGAAGAACAGGGAGCAGGATTTGAAGTCAGACACGACTACGTGTTCTGTGGGACCTCGAATGGATTATGTCTGCCATTCAGCTGCAGTTTCGTTATCAACTAGAGAGAGTAATAGAAGCAGGAAAACAAGAGTTTATACACGCAGACTCCAGAAACAGATAGGGTTCTGGCAACTCTCAGCTGTTTGATCCCAGACGTGGGATTTAGCCTCTCTGCACCTCAGCTCCCTATGTAGAAATGAGGATAGTGGATCATTCCTGCTTCATGAAATTGCTATGACAATTATATGAGCTAAAGGTATAAAGAGCTAAGAGGGGGGTCTGGTAAAAACTAAAGGTTTGGGGGCTGTTTGTGGTGAAGGCAGCTTAGTCAGCAATCACAGTATGAGGATCTGGGTGTGGATCCCTGGCTTGTGAAAAGCCAGGTGTGGCAGAAATGAGATGGCTCAGCAAATACAGGTCCTTGCTGGCAAACCTGGCAATCTGAGTTCAATCCCCGTTCCCCATGGTAAAAGATGAGTCCTTTAATCATGACATGTATATACCCACCCCTCTATAAACACAGCATAAGTAAAATGATTGTAATGAGAATAATAAGGAAAAAGCCAGGAGAAGTGAGGTGTGTCTATAATCCCAGGGCCAGGAGAAGTGACGTGTGTCTATAATTCCAGAGCCAGGGAGGCAGAGACAGGAGGATTCCTAAAACTTCCTCTTCAGCCAGTCCAGCTGAATCAGCGAACTCCAGGGTCAGTGAGAGATCCTAATTTCAAAACTTAAGGTGGGATAAGGTGGTGGTGGAACGCACCTTTAATTCCAGCACTCCAGGAGACAGAGGCAGATCTCTGAGTTCAAGGTCAGCCTGGTCTACAAAGCAAGTTTCAGGACAGCTAATGCTACACAGAGGAAACCCTGGCTTGAGAAAACAAAAACAAACAAACAAAAACCCCGAACAACTTTGAAAAAAAAACCCAAACAAATAAAAATAGCAAACATAAGGTGGGAAGTAATTGAAGACATGGGATATTGACTTTTAGTTTCCACAGGTGCACATGTGTATCTGTACAGACATGTACACACACACACAGTGAAAAAGTCAAAAGCTTGATAAATAAGCAGTACCTATTTCACAGTACTGCTTACGACGTTTAATGGAATCATGCACAAGGTTACCTACTACAGAACTATACATACAACAGTCAGCTAATATCGTGTGTCTAGTCTTACCTTCCAAACCTTGTAACCAGGAACATGACCTCATGCTTCAACTTCCAAAAAACCTTCTTGTGGTGGCACGCATCTGTAACCCCAGCATTCAGAAGGGTGAGTCAGAAAGGTCACTGGTTGAAAGCCAGCCTGAACTGTTTTGCCGTGATCCTGCTCAACCAAACAGACAGATAAATAAGTAAACAGACAGACAGATAAGTAAATAAATGACCAAATAAATAAATAAGTAAATAAATGAATAAATAAATAAACACATAAATAACAGAGTAACAAAAGCACCTCATTTCATAACCCTAGCATTCAAGTCAAAATGAGAACCAAGTATCCACAGACTGTCAGGTTCCTGCAGGCCCTGGCCAGGACTCTCAATGGAGCTCTTATTAACCTGTAGAGTTGTCCTCTCAACTCCATTCAGCTGAACCTTGGACAAATCATTACTGCACCTTCAACGCCTGTAGTACAGAGGGTGTGTCATTCAGCAAGGCCACAGAAATTTTATCTCCATGGAGATGACTCTAAACTGTGAATGCAGATTCATATGGGGAAGACAAATTCTAGTGTCAGGAGAGCCGTGAAGTTGAGACAATAATAAACATGTCCAGAGAGGAGCTACCCTGTGTGAACAGTCCCCTGGGAGAAGCAGTGGTTCACATTGGCAAAGGCCAGGAGGCAGGAGAGCCAGCACTGAGTGAGGAAAAAAGATCCATACTGAAGAGAAAGTCAGGGCCTTTGGGGGATGCTGAGGATTTCTTTGAGCTCTCATGAGAGGTGTCGGGTCTTTGGCACGGGGAGGGGATCAGGTCTGGTTTACAGTCTATGCGATATGTGCAGGGAGGCAAGGACTTGAGGCATTGAAGGTGCACCAAGGCAAGGGGGGGGGCATTGGTATGAATGGAAAGATGAAGGGGTGGAGAAGACTGGAAGGCAGTGGGCTCTGGAGGAAGAGATGCAGGCTTTGGTAGATGAGACCCAGAAGTTACAAAAAGGCACAGACCATTGTAACTCCTTGAAGTTTTGCCTGCACAGTGGAAAGTGTCATTTCTAGTCAGGCAAGAACGAGGGAAGAGAAACTAGAAAATACTAGTGCAAGAGTAAGACGGGAGAAGGGAGACAGGAGGTCAGAGAGACATGTTTTAGGGACATATGGTCACCCAGGAGGAGATGTCTGGAGCTCAGGGAATGTGAGGCCTGGGTGGAGGTGGCATCATTCAGAGATGCTACAGAAACTGTGGCACTAGCGGAAGTTTTCTACCCCCAACCTCAGCGTGGCCATTGTTGGACCTCTGAATGAGCTCCTGTCCTATCACTGTAGGCCCCTTTCCTGTGGATCTGCTCTGCACCCTCTTCTCTGCTTGGTGTGGAAGTCTGGAGCTGCTTTACGTGACCGAGCTAGTGAGGGACTCTTAGTTCCTTGGATCTCTGGGGACCCCAGCCCTCCACAGTCTTTCATGTGTCCTTAAGTCCCAGGGACATTTGAGAGCAGCTGTGATCTCCCCTGGACATAGCCACGGGAGCCTCACTGATGACATCACGGGCCAAGCTGTGCAGACTATCAGCCAGGAAGAAGCACAGTCCAGAGCAGTTCCATTTTTCTTCTCCCTTCCTCCAGAAGCAGAGCTGAGCTGGCTGGCTTAGCAGACCCATCACTGCCAACTCAAAGCGAAGCTTTGAATTTCTTTTCCAACACCTTACAGAAAGTTGCCCGGTAGAAAGGCTGTCAGCTGGGAGCCCAGCTGGCTGGCTTTGTGATCTTGGGCAAGTCACTTAACCTTTGGGAGTCACAGTCCCTTTATCTGCAAAACGAGGAGGTCGGAGGGATGTTGGCTATGCACTCTGTGGCTCTAATGATGGGATTTCTTATAGCAGAGTCTTTCCCGTGCTCCTATTAAGGGAGAGAGGCAGAGAGAGGTAGGAAGTATCTGCCTGCATCACAGTGCTGCCTCCCAGAGCCATCCCTGCAGCCTGTGGGAGATCCTTCATCCTGACCATAGGGACTCTGCATGCATTCAGAAGTGGGGGCTGACAGGTGCTTCTTGAGCACCTACTAAAAGCCCAAGCTCAAGCTGTTGGTGAATGGGAGATGATTAATCAAAAGAAGCAAGGAATTAAAAAAAAAGAAAAAATGATTCACTTCCTGCTTTTACGCTCTCATTGTCTAGTCAAGCATAACATGGCTGACCTCTCGGTGTGTGCTCACAAACAAATGTGCGGTAAGTATGTTGCGTGTTTAACTCTCTTTTTAAATGCCAGATGCTTCTTCCTTTATCAGTTTCAGAAAGACCTTGAATTCCGAACAACTTGTAAGCTAAACAATGAGGCTTTTAAAAATTATTTTTCTGAACAGATAAATTGTTATGTATTTTACATTTCAGCCCTCTGTTTTTCTGTTGCTGGTGGGTCTTTTTAATGCTCAAATTGTGTCATTTTTAATTGCGGGCGATCTTTTATAGTGGCTCCTCTGCCCTTTACCCTTGGAGTCACTGTTGCTTGGTGCAACATATTTTATGATACAAAAATACCAAAAGAGAGCCAGGTGTGATCTTATGCCTGGAATCCCAGCACATAGGAAGCAGAGGCAGGAGGACCAGAAGTTTAAGGCCAGTTTCAGCTATGTAGTGAGCAAGGTCAGCCTAGCTACTAAACACAAACAGGCCTGGAATGAAGTTCAGTTGATAGAATGCTTGTCTAACATGCATGAAGCCTTGGGATCAATCCCCAGCCCCACATCGAAATGGACGTGATGGTACCCGCATGAAATCCTAGCACTCAGAAAGCAGAGCTCAAGGATCCGAAGTTTAAGGTCATTCTTGGCTCTGTGGTGAGTTTGAGGTTACCCCAGGCTACATGATACCCTGTTAAAATAAGCAAACAGGCAAACCTATAGAAATTCCGAAGAGAGATGCTGTTACCTTCTGTACTCTCAGTGATGAAATGGAAGACGCTGTAGCCCATGTGGTCAATGGCAGTCAGTGAAGCTGGGGTTTGATCTTCATCAATCAACTCCATATCCCAGGCTATTTGAAAAGGTCAGAGAAACTCAAAAGACATAATTAAGGTCAGGTGGTGGTGACACACCTCTTTAGTCTGAACACTCAGGAGGCAGAGGCAAGCAGATCTCTGAGTTCGAGTCTAGCCTGGACTACAGAGTTGGTTCCAGGTCAGTCAGGGCTATACAGAGAAACCGTGTCTCCAAAAACCAAACCAAACAATTAACTAAGCAGGTGCTGTGATTTCAAGTTTTAACTTCTGCAAGTCTCACTGTGGTTGTACGTGTTCTTGGAGGTAGGATTGGGAGGTGGCGTGTCCTTGTAGGGTTCTCTGCAGTTATAACAGTTATTGGAATAGGGCTGGGTGTGGGCTCTTTATGAGCTGTCTAGTCATGAGAGCATCATCTAATGGACTGGAAGAACTGTGCCAACAGATGCATTTGTGACCATTGTATGGGCTTGTCTCCTCTTATTCTCTCTGACTCTCCACAGGCTTATGCTTTCTTCATGATGGCAAAGCAGGAAGGAAGGCCACTGCCAGATGCTGATGGCTCTTGGTTGGGGTTCCCCCGGGGCCATATAAATTTCTGCTTCATAAAAGTTACCCAGACTCGAGTAGACCAGGCTAGCCTCGAACTCACAGAGATCCACTTGCTTCTGCCTCCTAAACGCTGGCATTAAAGGCATGCGCCACCATGGCCTGGTGGTACTGTATCTATTATTTTCATTTTATACCATTGTTGGCATGGTTGTAGTGGAACCTGATATAGATAGTAAAGAGTATGTTTATGGATTATTTGTAACCAGGTGAGAGTACTCTTAGGGTAGTCTATCAACTCAAAATATGCCAGAGTTTACAGAATGGAAGAAAATAATGACCAAGCTTGTATCTGAAAAAGGATTAGTACCTAAAATATATAGAGAACTGAAAGACCTATCTCCAAAACAAATAAACACAAAACTAAACTCAAATCATCCAATTAATAGATGGGTAAGTGAATTGGATAGTTCCCAGAAGAAAAAACACAAATTCTCAAAAAAATAAAATGTTCAACATCTTTAAGCATAAGGGAAATACAAATTAAAACCAGACTGAGAACCTGTCTCGTCCCAGTCAGGATAGCTACCACCAAGTAAGCAAACCAGAGCTTGTTTGTGGATTTGGTGTGACACTCCTGCCATCTCAACAACAGGGAAGCCCAGTAAGAGGATCACAAGTCTGAGGCCATCCTGGGCTACATAGTGAGTTCCAGGCTAGCTGAATAATTTGGGTTGCATAGGGAGATCCTATTTTAAAACAAACAAAAATAAACAGATGACAAAAAAGATTAGTAACAAAGGTGCAGTGAACTAGGCAATTAGGAATTTGAAATCACTGCTTCGAGGAGAGTACCAACTGGTGTAACCAGTATGGAAATGTGTGGAGATTCTTCCAAAAGTTAAAAATAGAACTAATGTGTGACCCAGCTACACCCCAAACACATGCTAAGTCAGCATACCACAATCACATGGCCATCTTTATTGCTGCACAAGAGGCAAGATACAGAACCAATTTAGATGTCCATCAAACTGTGTAAAGAGAATTGGATACACAATACACCCCCCCACACACACACACACTGTGTGTAGTAAAGTTTTATTTAGTTGCAAAGGAGAATGAAGTTCTGTCTTTTGTAGGAGAATGGATAGAACTGGTGTCATGTTATGAACCAAATTAAGGCACATTCAGAAATGTAAATATTGTGTGCTCTCTTTCCTTTGCTGAAACTGTATAAACAAAATCAGTGGTGGCTTTAATAGGGGAAAAAGAGGACCAACAGGAAGGGACAGTGTAGGAGAATGGAAGGTGAATGTGACCAATGATGCAATGATATACAAAGGCCATATGATAAGGTGTGGAAGTGATATATTGAAACCCATTATTTTGTACATTTACTGAAAAGCATTAGTAAAATAAATAAGTATCAGGAAAAAGATGTGACATGCACAGTATAATATGATGAACACAAATGACTGGAACTGTGTGAATACAGATACTCAGATGTTGGCAACACACAGCTTGCATAGCATCCGCCAGTTCTTTCTTCTAGGTTGGCTATCATTTTATTTTTCTTCCCTTTATTCTATCTTTTAGCATGGGTGTGTCTGACTTTTATAATAGACAAAACAAAAGCTATATAAAGTTCAAAGCTGGGTGTTATTTTTGCCACTTAAAACAGAACAGGAAAGTACCCGTGTGTGTGTGTGTGTGTGTGTGTGTGTGTGTGTGTGTGTGTGGTGTATGTGTGTGTGGTGTATGTGTGTGTATGTAAAGTAACTGGGGGAAGGAGATGTTGGGGTGGATTATAGAGGAACAAGTCAGAGATGTTGATGGAAGGGGGTCCCTAACCCGATGACTCCTGTCTCCTTCCTCTAGAGCTATCTGGCAAGGTAGCTAGGGAAAAGTCCTGGGGAAACGTCAGTCTAGCAGTTTCGGGGCACTGGTGTACTGTGCAGTCAGCGGTGACTTTGATCTGGTTAACCTTTCCAGGGTCAGGCTGCTCTGACCTAGCTGTGTTCTCACCCCAGAGTTACAGCCGGGTCAGCACTCCCATTGTTCTGTTGCCTGCATTAACTGCAGGGCCAAAGAACAAGCTGGCTGGCTCCACACAGCATTGTGTCCCTCCAGCCCAAGCCAGCCAACTTTGTGTCCTCCCCTTGGCTCCCTCTGTGCCTACTCAGGGGGAAACACTTGCCTCAGTTTCCTCACACCAGTGGCATCCTCCTCTTCCAGTTCATAAGCACTTTGTCACTGTGACCCCAGGGGTCACTTGGGACTTTGTTCTTTCGTACCTAGAGTCTAGCTTCCAAGATGCCATTGGAGTGATCCAACCACCTAGAAGTGTGCCTTGGGAATGGCAGAGTCAGGAGTTAGGAAGCACTTAGCTACCTGAGACTTGGTGGTCAGGCAGGATTGGCTTCATGGGAAGGGGCGTGTAAATCCCCCTTTGGATTAAAAACTCGGATTGAGCCGCCTTGCCTCCTCCACACTCAAAGCCTGAGAGTCTTCAAGGACAGGATGAAAGACTTGACTTAAAGACTTCCAAACTGTCCTGATGGTGCTCCTTACCCGGTTCGTCTCATTCTCCCCCGTTAGCTCCAGATCCTCTCAGGACTCTGTCCAACACCTTCCCATCTAGAGCAGCCGTTCTCAACCTGTGGATCCGAACCCTTTTGGGAGTCACATGACCTTAGAACAGGGGTTTCTCTCAAACCGTCAGAAAACACAGATATTTATAGTATGATCCACAACAGTTGCAGAATTACAGTTATGACGTGGCAAAAAAGTAATTTTATGTTTGGGGTCACACAGCATGAGGAACTGTGTTAAAGGGTCGCAACATTCAGAAGGTCGAGAACCAGGAATGTTCAGCTCCCAACTTTCTGCCACACTCTGTCCTCAGTCCCTCATTAGTGTAACACACACACACACACACACACACACACACACACACCCGTGACACGGGATTTTTTTTCTCTGACAAGGCTTCTGTGATTTCCTCCAGTGTTGCCAGGTCCCCTCACAGCTGAGCTCAGTGAAGCCACGTACCCTGTCTTTGTCTGCTGCTGCCACTTGCTGCCCTAGCATCGTCCCAATAGGGACAAAATCCATGCAATGTATCATCATTTCCAGCCAGCTGTTGGACGGCTTCTGATGTCTTTCGAAGGTATTTTAGCAGCTGCAGAGATGGTTCAGCAGTTAACAGTGTTCGCTCCTCTAGAGGACCTAGATTCAATTCCCTGCACCCCTATGGCAGCTCGCAGCATCTGTAACTCCAGTTCCAGGGGATTCAGTGCCTCTTCTGGCCTCCTTGAGCCCCAGGAACACCTGCAGGCAGAACACCCATACACATAATGTAATTCTGAAAAAGAAAAGTTCCCCGGGCGGTGGTGGTGCATGCCTTTAATCCCAATACTCAGAAGTCAGAGGCAGATGGATCTCTTTGAGTCTGAGGTCAGCCTGGTCTACAGACCTGGAGTGGGTTCCAGGTCAGCCAGGGATTTTATACAGAGAAACCCTATCTCCAAAACCCAAAAACAAACCAAAAAAGAAAGAAAGAAAGAAAGAAAGAAAGAAAGAAAGAAAGAAAGAAATTTGATATCATAAACAGTAATAAATGTGGTGAATGGACCTAACTTTTTGAATTAAGATCTAGGGTCATGATGGAGTGATAGAGATAATGAGAAGCAGTTGATGAATTTTTTCCTATTAATTAATCTTTTTTCATTTATGTCATATACTGACCATATTTGGTGTCACACCATATTTGATAAATTTTCAAAAATAATGAAAGGCTCAATTCATTTGTTCTTTCCTTTTAGTTTAGTTTTTGAGACAGGATGTCACTTCACCAGATGGGGAACCCAACACAGGCATAATCTAGGATCCCCAGTCTTTTGCATTTCTAGAATTTCAGCCCCAAGGAAGTATACGCAAGAGGACAAGAAGTTCAAAAGCATCCTTGAGTACACGGCAAGTTCCAGCTCAGCCTGGACCACCACAACGTGTATGCCATAATTTATAATTCATATGGTGCTGGGGATCCAGCCCAGAGCCTTGCTCATGCTGGATAAGCGCTCTCCCGACTAAGCTGCACTGAGCCATGTTTCTTAATTTAAACAAACAGGAATGGGATGGTTCCCTCGGGTTTGCTCCGTCCGTGCTGCCAATGCGAACATGACACATACGCTATATTACAATCTACCAGGAGGCGTAGCAGCAGATAAACTCTGGGTGTGTGGAAGTCCACCTAGAGGACTAAACTGCACCCGAAAGGCCGAGGCTGAACCCACTGAGACAGATGGAAACGATCACAAGAAATTTAGTAGGCAATAGCGAGTAGTTTGGGAGCATCAATCTGCTTCCTCCAATAGAAATGCCAATTAATGGCCATGGGGAATTCCACCAAAGCATGAAACAGCAGCCAAACGCGACCTTCTATCCGCTCTAGATTACGGTATCGACGTTTGTCTCTGTACCTCTTCGGGGAAGTTGGGTTTGTCTATAGGCAGCCTGCCAGATCTGTCCTAGATCTGTGCCAGACACGGTCCGCGCCAATGCTCTAGGAATCCACCTAGAGTCCTCTCTGTGGTAGAGCCACAGCCCCTCTGATTAGCTACGCACTTCGGCCCCAACTTACTATGATCCTAACAGGTAAGCCGGGTTGTGGCCCCTCCTGCCGGTTGCTGAGTTCATCCTCACCTCCACTTTGCCGTTCGCAGTCTAGAAAGAATGATTTCTCAGCCAATGCGTTGTTTTCAGGCATCCCTCCCAGAAATGCGTGGTTAAACACTTGGAACGGTGTTAGTTTTTAGGAGATAAAAAGTGAAGGCAGGGTGGTCTCTACCAGGAAGAAGATGATTTTAGGGTGGTCCGTGATGAGGCCATCTGGGATGTTTTCCGACGGGGAAGACAAAACACTTCAGTGGGTGTCCTTGGAAGGGGCCGGAACTGTGTACGGCAGTGGGCAAAGAAGACGCGAGCTTTGGTGGGTGACACCACCCTTGAAGGTTTCAGGAAGGTTCAGGACGAACCCTAGCTAGGGAAGGAAAAAAATGGAAAGAGAACTGTATTTGCGATCATAAAGAAGGTGGGTTATGGGAAGACCTTGGGATTAAGGAAGGGGTGGGAATATAAATAAGAGAGTCTCCAACTCTTGATTGATAGGCCCTTTAGGCACAAGGAATGTCCATTCTGTCAATATGGCCTCTGAGCTGGACTCACCCGCGGTGTCCTGGGGCTGAGCACACACACACACACACACACACACACACACACACACACACACACACACACATACATGGCAATCTCTTAACAGCTACCCCAGGGTATCTGTTTACAAAATGTCCCAGCCAAACACCAAACCTCACCATCCTGCCAAATGGTTTGCATTATCTGCAAATAAATTTTGAGAACACTTACTGCTTGCTTCCAAACTCTCCTTGTGTTCTGTTGGGTGGCATTCCCCCTCCACCCCGCCCCCACTCCCCCACCCACCCCCGCCCCGGATGTGTGGATAGTTGCCTCTAAACGTGCTGTCTGGGATCCGTGTAGAAAGATAATTATTTGCCTTTCTCGTAAGGGAAAGCTAATTATTAGAAAGGATCCCAGCTTAATTACACAGTTAGGCTCAGTGTCTTTGTACATATTGCTTCCTGGAAAAGATGTCCCAGTTAGCCAGGAGCCATTGTTGGAGGAGGGGGAAACTACCATTTCTGATTGTCTTTCGAATTCCCACCCCTTTGCCTGTCCTGATTGATGGATGACCACTGGGGATAGGTAGACTGAGTCTCATTGTGAGGATTAGGAAAGGAAGACCTTCTTCCAGGTCACCATGAGAAAGACATCCCTAGAGGGACACACGCTCCATGTCCAAGTCCTCTGAATGTGACTCATTCTACCTGCCATGTCATGATCTCTCCTTGCCTGTGGGAGTTTGTGTAGAACTTGAGTCTGGACAGCTGGCCCATTCACCCATGACAAGGAAAGAAAGGAGGAATCTGGTTTTTGGTGGGTCTGGGCCAAGACAAGAAGCATCTTACCACACTTGTTCTGTCCAGAGGGTGAAACAGTTGCCCCTCAGCTAGGAGGGTGGTATCAAGGGGAACGGTCTCCAACCAAGGGCAGTAGTGTTCTCAGCTGGATGGGGTGGGGGTGCGGTGGTGAGGGGTCACCAGAGAGCCAATCCTTGTCCAGCCACAAACCAGGACTAATGCTAACAGATAGGTAAAGAGCTATTGAAGACTGTCTGCTAGCTTTGATGTCTCAGTGGTTTTCTCTATAAGGAGAAATGGGCCAAGATAGCCAGATAGATGAAGGCTCAGTTTCATGTTTCTTGAAGTGTGTGAAACATGAGCTGGAGGAGAGGGCCTGCTGGGTTGAATTGGTAGTAACTTTTGGCCACAGTTACGTAGCACTCTTGGCTCTTCCTATAGGAGAGCAAAGAATGAATCAGGGATTTGAAACACTTCTTCCTATTGTGATATTGTGTACAATCTTTAAAGTATATATATTTATTTTGTGTGTATGTGTGAATGCATGTGTGTGTGGAGGTCAGAAATTGATATTAGGTGTCTTCTTCCAGCCCTCTCCACCTCAACTTTATATTATGTTTGTTTATTGTTCCCATGAGTACATGTGTCTTTGCATGTGCCTGTATGTGTGTGTCTCTGTGTGTGTATGTACGTGTGTATCTGTGTGTATACATGTTGAAATCAGAGGGGGCAACTATGGGAGTTAGTTCTTTTCTTCCACTATGGGGATACCTGGGATTAAATTTGGGTTGCTAGGCTTGTCAGCAAGTGCCTTTGGGCCCACATACTTGGAAATAAGATCTCCCTCAGGTTCTGTAGTTCACAGATTGAGCTCAACTGATTGACCGTCAGGGATTCTCCTGTTTGTCTGGGCTGACTTTTTGAATGAGTGTTGATGATCTAAATTGAGGTTCTCAACACTTGCAAGGCAATTGCTTTACTGCTGGAACCATCCTTCTAGTCCCTTGTTTATTTATTTCACGAGACAAGGTCTCAGGTAGCCCAAGTTATCATCACACTTGTTACATAGCTAAGTGTGACCTTGAACTTCTAATCTTCCTGCAGTCACATCTGCAGTTTGGGCATGGGCCACCAGACATAGTTTGAGTGGTACTGGGAATCGAACCCAGGGCTTTGTGTACATCAAGCAAGTATTCTTCTACCAACCAAGTCCTTAATGATACTTAGAGTGCTGTATTTTCACATCAATTATCTTAAACCATTCAGCTAAAGGTCAACCTTTCACCTAGTGTTTCTACTTCAGAAAAATTTTGGAAGGAAATAGGTACATAAACAAGGATGTACAGTATTGTTTATATATTATAAAAAAATTGGAAATAAGATAAGGCTCCAAGAATGGGGGATTCACTTTGCTACATCCTCATAATAGATGTTGGTTTTCTTTTACACTAATTGAAAGGATGTTTATGGATTTGATTAAAAATATAAGGAAATGGTTGTTATATTAAAGAGGGAAAACAGGATATAAAATTGGACATTTAATCACAAATGTGAAGACAATGCAGCAAAGCAAGAGCCTGGAAAACACTAGAGGCGTTACGTGTCTCTGCTGGACTTGTAAAGAATTTGAAAACAATGCTGATAAAACATTAAATACGAGTTTAAGACCCACTCTTCTTCATCTCTGCAAAATAGTCTAGTAAAATAACTAAAGAGAGAGAAAACCTTTCAGCTCATGGTTTCAGAGGAGTTACTTCGCCCAATATTGTAACGAGGGCAAGGTGAACATGGAAGCTTAGATCATGGCAGCCAGAGAGCAGAGAGGAGACGGAAAGGAACTTGACACATACTCGATCTAGAGAGACCCTACCACCTACGTTTTTTTTTTTTTTTAACCAACTCTTTTATGGGGGTGGGGGACAGGGTTTCCTGTGTAACAGCCCTGACTATCCTGGAGCTCACTTTGTAGACCAGGCTGGCCTTGAACTCACAGAGATCTGTTTGCCTCTGCCTCTTCAGTCCTGGGATTAGAGGTGTGTGCCATCATCATCCACTTTAACCAATTCTTGATAATGTCATCTGATTATGAAGGAATAAATCTTTTGATTAGGTCAGGTTCCTCAGGACCCAGTCATATCACATCCCAAAGTCCTTCAGTTTGGAGCTAGAGAGATGGCTCAGTGCTTTTGCAAAGGACCTGACTTAGGTTCTCAGCACCTACATCAGGTGGCTAACAATTAACTGCTTGTAAGCTTCAACTTCCCAGATGCTTGCACTACACAAGTGGCTCATAACAAGTTCCAGGATTCATCAGGACGTACAAGACCTTGACCTTGTAAGAAGAAAACTTATTATTTTTTAAACAGAGCCTCATTCATTATGTAATTTCAGCTAGGCTCCAACAGGGCAGGAAGACAAGTTGTCCTTGAATTCATGGAGATCAGCCTGCCTCTGCTTCCTGAGAGACCGCTGGTGTTAAAGATGTTGCCATTACATCTGGACTGTCCAAAGTTTTGCAAAATGGTAAAATTGTTGAATTTCTAAGTTTAAAATTTTGGAGAAATGGGAATCCAAAGTGGCCAAGTCTATACTCAAGGGTCACTCCCAAATCCTGCTCTTTCTTATTCCTTTTGGAATTTGGGATTTTATCTATTAAAGATTAAGTTTTTTTTTGTTTGATTGAGACAAGGTGTCTCTGTATATATCTCTGGCTGTCCTGGAATTTGAACTCAGAGATTCACCTACCTCTGCCTCCTGAGTGCTGGGATTAAAGGTGTGTGCCACCGTGCTTGGCCTGATGATGAAGGGCTAGAACTAGCCCCAGCACCATAGGCACAGATATTCAAACATCTGTGTGTAGAGCGCTTGCTGCCAAGGAATGGCTCAATATCTGTTGGCTTCTATTTGGGGGTTCTTAGCCACCACAGAGCTGAATTGTCAGCTACTTTTTCCTTGTTGCTGGGAGAAGTTCACTGGTTGCAAGCGCTGGCTATGACGTTCCCAGTTTTAAATTGGCCGGTTTGGTTAGTGGCATGGCATAGCAGGCAGCCTTCACTGTGTGTGCAAATAGATTAGTCCCACAAAGGAGGCTGCCTGTGCTGGCACCAATGAGAATGCCCCACTCCAGAACAAAGAAGGCAGCCAATCACTACAGCACACAACTGGGGTCTTTTACAGGATCTGAGAGGTTGAGGTAAGTAAAACTCATTTTCTGTGTGTGTGGGGGAGTGGGTCATTCACAGTTGGCAGTTGGGCTCCCAGTAAAGTGAGCTTAAGGGTCTTCCTCTAATCTTTCACCTGCTTGATACCACTTTCACGAATACTTTGAGGTTTCTTGGTTATGAGCAAAAGTTGCTCAATGTTACTGTATAGGTGTTCCGCAGGGGTGGGTAGACCAGATGGCTGAGAGAAACCCTGGGCGCCTCAGTTGGGATAGATGATTAGATGATCAGGATCTGGAGGGTTATGAGGGAAACCACCTTGGCTAGAAACAGTGACTCCATTCTACCACCATACTCTCAATGCTGCAGAGTCTTCAGAGTTCTTAGGCATCATGGTCCCTTTGCATAGCTAGACTGACTTGGGAGTCACGCTGGGAAGCACTGCTTGTACTGCTACTAGGTTAGATTCATAGGGATAATTAAGGATCAAATGCCTGCTTTGTTCTGAGAACTAGAGCCGTGCAAAGGTAAAAGCAGGGAGTATGAGAATAGTGAAGATACCAGAGGCCAGCCCCAGATCCTCTGGAATTTGTGTTTCATTCATTTGTTATATTGTTGCTGGGGCCCGGAACCCAAGGTCTAACTCATATGAAGCCTGTGATCTATCATTGAGCTACATTCCTTAGCCTCTCATTTCTTTTGAAGTATGAGTTTAAGCCTGAGTGTGATTAGGATGGAAGAGGAAAGAATCTAGGGGTCTACCCTGTTAGGATTGGGTAGGCATGGGATGGAGTTGGCCAGACAATAATAGCTGGATGTATGATGTACAGGATGTGGGGAGGGGCTGAGCTTTTCTTCAAGGAAAGAGGCAGAGGCTGAGATGACCTTGAAAGACCCTTCCCTTCACACCTGGGAAGGGAGTCAATGCCCACGCTTCATGACAGGTACAGTCTTCTGTGCTTTTACTGACACTGAAGCACTGGGTTGTCATGGAGCTGAATGAGCAAACAGATCGAGTCACTGCAAAGCCTAAGAACCAGGCGACTATCCAGAGATCTGCCTGTAATTTTTACCCGTGAGGGCTCCTGTTGTCCCTGTCTACCCCAGGCACCATAACTAGGGCAAGTGCCCCTACGGTCTGAGCCATGCTTTTATACATGGAGACTCTGCAGCGCCTAGCTGTCTCCTTTGCAAAGCACTGGGGAAGCTGGAAGTATGGCTTAATGGCAGGGTGTTCAGCTAGTATGGGCAAGACCCTGGGGAGTTCCAGACCTAGTATGGGTGCAAGAGGGTCCCCAGGTGTCTGTTTCTTGACCTCTAAACTCCAGTTCTTTTCCTCAGCCACCCTCGATTTGATCACACCCCAGGCAGGGCTCTGCAGAGTTTCCTGCCTCGTGTACAATTGCGAGGATTTATTGTAGCTGGGATTTTGTTTCAAGCGTTTAATATGATTAGCGAACATCAAATATCAAAAGCTTATCTAGTAAACACCTCCCACCCATGCCATGGATGTTATGGTCAGCTTCGGATTGAAGTCGAGTTGAATTTCAAAACAGATGCAATTTCAAGAGGCCAGAGTGAGGCCGCCCACATCTGCCGCTGTGATCTTTCGTGTGCAATAAATGGCATTGTTGGGGAGCTGGGCTGTAAACTCAGCCAGGTCAGCAGGACCTGCTCACAATGCAGGAGCTTTTCCAGGGGGATTTCTGAAAATGCGGTGGCGCACACTGAAGCCAGGGGACAGGCTGCTGGGGCAGGACCAAACTAGCTGTTTAAGACCGGGATGTTCAAATCAAACAGTATCTTCAAACCAAATGCAAGTGACAACTCTGAGCAGCCAGGCTTTCAGGAATGATACTGGCAGGAAGGCAGACATGTAGGTTGTAAAGAGGATGTTGTTGTCTTCTGATTCTCGCCATTTTATTTATAGGATGCACATTTAAAAGAACTGTTTAGCACATTTTAAAAATTGTTTACTCCCTTCAGAATAGATGTGAAGGATGAGCCTAGGCTGGGCTAGCCTGTGGTTACTGTAGCTGACACAGGGCATCTTCTTGCTTGTGTCAGAATGAGGGATTAGGCTCTGCCTAGCATCTCTGAGGACTCCAGGAACAGGATATGAGGTTTTTGTGGGTGTACATGTATGAGGGAGCAGGGCCTTATGTGTGTGTGTGTGTATGGGAACAGGATCTTTTGTCTGCATAGGTATGCATGTGTGTACAGGCAGGGACCTCTGTGTTTGTATGTGGGTGTGTGCATGTATGTGGGACTAGGGACCTGTGTGTCTGTGTGGGTATGCACGTGTGTGAGGGCAAGGGCCTGTGCGTCTCTGTGAGTGTGTGGGGGAAGCAGAGACTTGTGTATCTCTATGGGTATGCATGTGTCTGGGATTAGGACATGTGTGTCTCTGTAGCTGTGCAAATGTGTGGGAGCAGAGGTACGCATGTCTCCATGGATGTACATGGGTGTGAAAGCAGGGGCCTGTGTCTTTGTGTGTGTGTGTATGTGTGTGAGGGGGCAGGGACTTAGGTGTCTGTGTAGGTGTGCATGTATGTGGGAACGGAGGCCTGTGTGGGTGTGCCTGAGTGTGGGGGCAGTGATATGTGTGGGAGCAGGGCATTGTGGAAGGCCCATCACAACCCTTCACGCACCTCTCTTCCCAGCCACAGTGCTTTTCCTCCTGTGCGCAGGGGACACTGTATCTGGGGGCTAATGTTTCTCTAGGCGCCACGGTCCTGCAGATTTGAGTGACCAGTTCCAGCTGTTTCTGCCTGTAGCTCTGAAGCTGGTGGTCGCCCGGCGGGTGGCAGGGTGGGTTACACCGTGGAAAATGCGTTCCTAATGGGGCAACAGCTGCCACCAGCCAGAGCTCCAGGAGTCGGTGTAAGGAGAGAAATTGGTATCTGCTGTAGGCACTGGCAAATTTCACCCATAAATGAAGATTTGCTGCTTCCAACAGGGGTGGAATTTGTTTGCTTAGATTCCTAGAAGCTGATGCGCGGGTGGGGCTGCCGACAGTGAGAAGCTCACCAACCACTCCTTTGAGAATGCCCACTCTGTATTCCAGCTATGCCTGCTCTGGCCAGACCTGCCCCACCCACAGCCTCCAAGGACCCCAAGACTAAGGGCAGCTGGACTCGTCAGGAAGGAACCCATTCTACATCCTGCAAAGCCGGGGAGGGAGAATGTGCCTCGGTAGCACACAAGATTCTCAAACTGAGCCTGGTGAAATTGGGAAGGGAGTGGGTGTGGGGGAGAGGAGGGGGTGTAGGGTGGGGGAGGTGGGCTTTCCCAAACAGCTGTTTCCTCCGGAAGTCAGCGAGAGACAGTCCAGGCTACAGACTTCACCTTTCTGATGAGGATTTATTTTCCTCTCATTTATTGTTCCTCAAAGTCACAAAAGCATCACACTTGAAACTTTCTGCAAGGCTTTGGAGATGCAGGAATTCTTCCCTCAGCCTTTCCCACAGCGTTGAACTCTTTGTTGACTTCTGCCATTTTCTTCCGCTTCCCATAGTAACATACTGTATCTCAATGTGACAGTTTAAGGAACAACCTGTTAACGTCTTGATGTGGTTATGCTAATTTTGTTTCTGTTGCTGGGATAAAATATCTTGACAAGAAGCAACTTAAGGAAGGAAATGGTTTATTTTAGCTCAAAAATCCAGGTTATGATCCGGTCCGTCATAGCAGGAAAGTGGAGGCGGGACCTTAAAACACCCAAAATCACCTTAGCACACCCAAAATCAGGAGCGGAGATGTGAATGTATGCATACTGACTTGCTGACTTGTGCTGAACTCTACTGATG
This sequence comes from Myodes glareolus, assembly GCF_982192425.1. Lineage (NCBI taxonomy): Eukaryota > Metazoa > Chordata > Mammalia > Rodentia > Cricetidae > Myodes > Myodes glareolus. The sequence continues at coordinate 61,834,625 of NC_142031.1, forward strand.
CAGATTTAGACACTCTTTCATAGTTAAGAACTGCTTGCCAGGTGTGCAGAGGTAGGTGAGTCTGCAAAATGAGTACCAGGATACCCAGAGCTTTGTTACAAAGAGAAACCCTGTAGGCAGAGTTTTCTGTCCTGCCAGCAAGCTCTCCAAATAACCACAGAGACTTATTATTAATTATAAATGCTTGGCCAATAGCTTAGACTTATTACTAGATAGCTCTTCCAACTTAAATTAGCTCATTTTTTTATTGACCCTCTACCATGTGGCAATACCTTTTATCAGTACGATATGTTTATTCCTTGCTTCCTCTGCATCTTGCTGGCAAGTCTGCCCTCCTTCTTCCCAGCATCCTCTCAATCTGGCTCTCCTGCCTAACCTCTTTCTTCCTAGCTACTGGTCGGTTGGCTCTTTATGAACTCAATGAGAGCAAAACATCTTGACATATGGATTATTCCACAGCAAAACCTAGTCTTGAAAAACAAAATAACAACAACAAAGAACAGAAAACAGAAACAAGAAAACCAGAACTGCTTGCCTAGGGAATGGTACAGTTCACAGTGGGCTTGATCTTCTATGTCAACTAACTGAATTAGGATAATCATCCATAGACATGCACAAAGATCAACCCAAATGAAGACCATTTCTGGTTGAGACTCTTCCTAGGTATGGTGACTTGAATGAGAATAGCTCCCATGGGTTCATATGTTAGTTTTGTGGGTTTTTAAAAAGATTTATTTATTTGTTTGCTTGTTTATTTATTTTTTTATCTATCATGTATACAGTATCCTGCCTGTATGTATGCCTGCAGGACAGAAGAGAGCACCAGATTGCATTCCAGATGGTTGTGAGCCACCATGTGGTTGCTAGGAATTGAACTCAGGACCTTTGGAAGAGCAGTCAGCACTCTTAACCTCTGAGTCATCTCTTCAGTCCCAGGCTCATATGTTTGAATACTTAGTCCAGAGTTGGTGGAGCTCTTTGGGAAGGATTGGGAGGTGTGGCTTTGTTGGAGGCGGTATGTCACTGCAGGGGGGGGGGGCTTGGAAGTTTCAAAAGACTCTCGTCACTCCTAGTGTGCTTTCTTCCTCCTGTTGATGGGTGAAGACATGAGCTCTTAGCTGTTCTTACAGCCATGCCTTTGCTCTGCTGTCACGGACTCTGAAACCATAAGCACAAGTATACATTTTATTAGCTGCTGTGTTTCGTCACAGCAATAGAAATCCTAATGAAGACACCAGGTAAGCTAGGTCATTTCAAGGTGACAGTTAAACATCATGGTGTGTGTGTGTGTGTGAGAATTCTCTCGTAACTCTCCTCTTTTCTATTACTATCTCTGCCACAGCCTGATTGCTCATTCATCCATCCGTCTATCCATCCACCCATTCATTTATTCATTCCTTCATTGTTTTGGCAATGCCAGGCAGGACCCCAAGGCCCTGTGCATGCTAGACAAGAGCTCTATTATTCCCATCACTTGGTGCTTCGAGGCAGAGTCTCACTAAGAAATCCAAGTTGAGCCTGCTGCCTCTGCCTCCTGAGGACTAGGATTGTGTGCCAACGTGCACCTTCTGGGCTGTTCCTGTTGTTTCTGGTTCTCAGTGCTTGTGTTAGGGTTATGATCCTAAGCAACTTCTCGATGATAACATTCTGAAATTACCTACTATAGTTGAATGGTCTGGTGGTATTTGGGTGACCAGTGATCAAATGGGGTAGTGTGGCAGGAACTCAGTGCCCTATCCCGGTTTTCTCAGCATACACATTTTCTTGCTAACTCTGAAGCAAAGAAAGGAGCTTTCATTGTTTCAAATCTGAACTCTAGATTTTTTTTGGGAACGTGTTTTTTTTTTTTCCTTTAAAAATAGTATGTTTAGGGACTGGAAATGACTCAGTGGTTAAGAGCACTGACTGCTTCTTCAGAGGACATGGGTTCAATTCTCAGCACCTACATAGCAACTCACAACTGTCTATAACTCCAGTTTTAGGGGACCCAGCACCCATGGCAAAACACCAATGTACACAAAATAGAAATGAATCATTTTTTAAAAATAATGTATATTTTAGTGCTTTTGAGTGGCATAGACATTGTATTTCTTCTAAGAATGTCCCTTCCCACTGACAATATGGAAAAGGGAAAGGGACAGGAGAAACAGAAGGAAGAACTCAGACACTTGAAGTCAGGGCAAGATAAAGCTATTTCTTGGTAACTTGTAGAAAACATGGAATTTGAGGCTAAAATTATCCAAGAAAAAGATGCTTGCCACGTATACCTCCAAGTCAGATGTATTCCACAGGGCAGGACACTTTTGGAAAAACTGCCCTTTCTATTCCTTGCAGTACTGTGGGAGAGAAAGCTAGCTGGGATTAGAAACATACTTCTCACAGAGCACCCTGGAGAGGTGTGCAGGGGGCACATAAATAATGGAGGAGCGGAGGCAAATGCTTACGAGGGAGCCATCTGTCTCTGGTGCAGAATGGTGCCATGAAAACATGACCCTAACTGCATGGTCCCAGCACAGGAGAGGGTCTATTTACAGTTACAATCGATACCAAGAAGAGACTTGTGCTTAATACAAAGGATGGTGCCCAAAGCGTACCTGTCTTTAGACATGAAATGCCTCACTTTGCAGATGTGTGAACTGAGACTCCAAGAACCAGACTGGGAATCATACTCCCAGTTATACAGCTGATCAATGGTGAGACTCAAAGACAAACTTGGGTGCCCTCTCTCCCTCCCTCCTTTGAGAAGTCAGGAAGGGATCCATTGACATTAATAATCATGGAAGACTTCTAGAGAAAGTGGAAGCTGCCGAGGAGTTAAATATTAACCCAGAAGAAGATCTGGCATTTTTTCATGAGGTATCTGGCAGAAGATGCTGGGACAACTAGGAGGGAAGAGTCTAGAGTCAGGGAGACAAGGAAGGGAGGGTCTGGTACCTGTGGAGGAGGAGATCTTGGTCTGAAGAAGCAGGCCAGGGCCTGGAGAGATGTCTCATAGTGCTCTTGCAGGTCACCTGAGTTTGATGGCTTCTGTTTTACAGCTTAAGAGAGTCTACAACTCCAGGAGACCTGACGCCCCCTTCTGGCCTCAGAGGCCAACTGCACTCACATGCACATATCCACACATAGACGCATAGGTACACAGAACCTTTAAAAAAAATTCAGAACAATAAAAGGGAAGGGAGAGCTTAGAGAAGGAGAATGCAAGCTACATTTTGACCTAGCAACTGATATGACAAGATGGTGACTGGATGCGGAGAGAAAGTTTAGGCCTAGGCTATTCCCAGTTTCCTTATTTAGCTACTTATCTGGGTGATGATGCCATTTAATGGGAGAGGAGATGAAAAGGAGGAGAAAGAGGATGACTCTAGGTTTGAACTTGTGGTATCTGACAGGCGTCTGGTCTAAGTGGAAACTATAAAGCAATCATTTAAAATTCAGGATTATAACCACAGAGGAGAGAACTGGAAGGCTGATGAGCGGTTCAGACAGATGGGACTTAAGTAGGTGTTTGTGGGAGGGGTAGGTTGAGGTGGGAACCCCGAGGAACATCTAAGGTACACAATGGCTCCTGAAGGAGTTTGCATTGAAGATCCAGAGATGTAGGGGTAATTCTTCTCTTTTTTTTCTTATTTATTTATTTATTTATTTATAAGAATTTCCACCTCCTCCCCTCCTCCCAATACCCTCCCACTCCCCCCACTCCCTATCCTCCTCCCTCTCCAGTCCCAAGAGCAGTCAGGGTTTCCTGCCCTGTGGGAAGTCCAAGTTTCTCCCCCCTCCCTCCAGGTCCAGGAAGATGAGCATCCAAACAGACCAGGATCCCAAAAGGCCAGTACATGCAGAGGAAATAAGACCCAGTGCCATTGTCAATGGCTTCTCAGTCAGCCCCCATGTCAGACACATTCAGAGAATCCGGTTTGATCACATGCTCATTCAGTCCCAGTCCAGCTGGCCTTGGTGAGCTCTCATTCGTTCAATTCCCTTGTATCAGTGGGTGAACGCACCCTTCGCGGTCCTTACTTCCTTTTTCATGTTCTCCCTCCTTCTGCTCTTCATTTGGACCTTGGGGGCTCAGTACAGTGCTCCAATGTGGGTCTCCGTCTTTATCTCCATCCATCGTCGGATGAAGGTTCCCTCTGGTTCTGCCTTCCTTGCTCACGTTCTCCCTCCCTCTGCTTCTCATTTGGACCTAGGGAGTTAAGTCCAGTGTTCCAATATGTGTCTCTGTCTCTATCTCCATCCATCGCCAGATGAAGGTTCTGTGGTGACATGCAAAATATTCATCAGTATGGTTATGGGCCACGGCCAGTTCAGGCACCCTCTCCTCTGCTGCCCAGGGAACAATCTGGGGACCTCTCCTTGGGCCTGGGAACCCCTCCAGAATCAAGTCTCTTGCAAACCCTAAAATGGCTCCCTTAGTTGAGATATAAACTTCCCTGCTCCCATAACCATATTTCCTCCCTCCCCCCTCCCATTCCCCCAAGCCATCCCCAATCCTCCCCCCTCCCCTCTCCCTAACCATCTCCCTTTACTTCCACCCCCCCACCCCCCGTGCACCCAAGTTTGCCTGGCAATCTTATCTACTTCTAATATCCAGGAGGATAACTATATGATTTTCTTCAGGTTCACCTTCTTATTTAGCTTCTCTAGGATCACGAATTATAGACTCAAAGACCTTTAACTATGGCTAGAATCCACTTATGAGTGAGTACAAACCGTATTTCTCTTTTTGGGTCTGGGTTACCTCACTCAGCAGGACTAATACAAACAGGAAGTGCAGAGAGGAAAGACCACTGTGTTTGACAGTGTAGTCTTAGGTGACCTTGGCAAAGGGCTGTGTGAAGGGAATGGTGGGTGGGAAATCCACCCCTAGAGGAGCTCTCTCAGGCCTTGGTGTAGCTAGAGGAAACCAGTCCTTCTGCCCCCACTTAATGAGAAGATGCCTTGGAAAGCCAGACTTGGGACAAGCCTCTTTCACTGAAGAGGAGCTAGGATTCATCCCTACTTCTTGAAGTGTAGAGATCTGAAAATATGAGTCTACTTCCCCGTTGACCAAAAGTCAGAGACTTGGAACTTACCTCTAGTTCCTTCAAACAAAGGTCCCACCAAGACATAGACCAGAGAATTCTGCTCTCTCAAGGTTGTTGTCAACAGGTGTGGCTGATAGCCAGACCTTGTATTCCAGGAACAGGGAGGTCAATCTGTTTCTACCTCAAACTAAAGTCTAAGGATCCAACTAAGTTCCAGTTCCCTTAAGGAGATAACTTTGGATTTCACTCAGGGAGTGGTTTGCCTACAAAATGTTTTGGTCCAAGGTGTAAATGTGATTTGTTTTGTTCTAGCAATGGAACAAGAACAACAGGAACGTTTAACTAGGAACTAGGAAGGGAACTAGTCCACTGTAGTCCACGACTTTCAATTGGAATGTTCATTTCCTTGTATCATGTTAATGTAGTTTTTTGTCTTACGCCTACCTTTTGGGGTCAGGGGTATTTTAAGCAGTTGAAAATTAAACATGGGTGAATTTCAGTACTCACTGGAACTCCATCCTGATACTATCTCATATGTTTCTCTGTTTTATTATTTTCATTTGTGTCTTCATATTCTTTACTATATTTCTAAATCCCCATGCCTCTACCCCGGCGAGAGATATTTTTGTCGAGACTACTCCTCAACACTGGATAAGATGGTACCTTGTTGAATGTTGGTTCTTCTTACATGGAACATTTATGGGCATCCAGGGAAAAATGATTTGTGCTGCTTCTAGATGGAGATCAACCAAAACAGGATAGTGCAGAATAGGAATTCAAGGATGTCTTACTTTTTCTGCTGGTGGGACAAGTGTAACGAATGGATTATTAAAAATTGCTGTGGATCCCTGGCAGTGGCAGGCAGTGGGCAGGGGTCCCAAGAGCAGCCAGTCCCAGGCAGGGATGGCACAGGAGACCATGCGGCAGATCTCCGAAGGTGGCTGGTCCCCGGCGGCAAGCCATGTGGCGGTGGGCGAGAGACAGATGGATAGGCACACCATACAGAGTGAGGTTGGATATTTATTAGGTGGGTTATGGGGGGGAAGGGAAAAGGGGAGAAGAGCAGAGAGAAAGAGAGAGGAGAGAAGAGAAGAGAAAGAGAGAGAGAGAGAGAAGCGGGGGAAGGGGAGAAGTGGGGGAGAGGCAGAAGCTGCCTCTTCAGGAAGGAGACGGAAAAGAGAAGGGACTCAGACTGGAAGCTGAAGAGCAGCCTGTCTCAGCAGACAGGGAGGGAGTGGGTGTGCCTCGTCTCTTAAAGAGACAGAACAGATAAGTACAACAAATACATATGAGAAACTACAGAATGGAAGAGTTAGCTATTTTGGTTGATGGTATCAGAGAATATGATCTTATCCCTTCGCCATGTTGTTTCTAGACACATGGCAAAACATGTTGGTATCAGCCGGAGGTAGATTGTACCTTCTTCAAAGTGGTCAGGGAAGAAAAGGGAAGAGAGCACTCAGGGTAGGGTCAGTCCTCAAGGACAGGTGCTCCATGACCTGGTTTCAGAGGCCTCACATCCTAAATTTTCCTGGTCCACATAGTGAAACATTCTCTAAAAAAATGGCAAAAAAGGAAAATAAGGATAAAGGATGGGGGAGGGGGGCATAAAAACCCAAAGAGGCATTTGAATCTCCTATGTAGTAGTGAAAGAAGAGACATAATAAGCCATTGGAATGTAGTAGTGACCCCACAGCAAGACCACCATTGGCCTTGAGTCTGCTGATCCCAAGGCAAGAAGGAGACAGGCTGGATTATACCACAGTCTGTGCTGCTACAGAAACCAATGGGTCTGTTGGTCCATTCCTGTGATCCCTGCACGCAGAGGTAGAGGCAGGTGGAGTTTGGTCAATTCAGAGGATAGTCTTTATAGTGAGGTCCAGGTTAGCTAGGGCTGCGTAGCGAGATGCTATGTCATAAAAACAGAAACGAAAGAAAAACCAACATAAAGCACAGTATGCAGTGACTTTAGAGATGGTGCAACTGTGCGCACAGATGGAAAACTCCATTACTTTCCTCGTTCAGAGGCTCCACCTCATGTGAAGAACAGCAGAGGCAAATGGATTTGCAAAGCGCTAAGTTGTTTGCTTAATAAAACAGGGCTAATTTCAAGGTCCTCTGCCTGCTTCATCTAGTAATCTGTCTACAATAACTAGTGATTATTTAGGTGGCATCGCCTTCCTTTCCTATCCATTCCTTTATTTATTTTTGAAACAGCATTTCTTGTATGGCCCTGACTGTCCAGGAATCCGCTCTGTAGACCATGGTGGTCTTGAATTCAGAGATCTGCCTGCCTCTGTGTCCCGAGTGCTAGGATCAAAGGTGTGCACCACCACTCGGCTCCTTTCCTTCATTTTTGAATGTATTTGTTTATGTATTTATTACTTTTGTGTGGTACTAGTGTTTGAACTTAGGTCCTTGGGCATGCCAGGCAAGTGCCCTCCCACTGATCTATGTCCCCTGGGCCCCTTTTACCTTTTGCATTGAGTCACGATCTCACCAGGTTGTGCAGACTGGCGTGGTACCCACATAGGCCTTGAACTTTCAAACCTTTTGCTTCGGCGAACCGTTGGCTCTTCAGGCCCCCGTTAGCAGCTCAAGCCTTTTCTGTTTGCTTTTTGACAGGTTCTCACGATGCAGTCACACCCTGCAACCTTGCAAGCTGCTGTGATTGTTGGTGCCATAGCTCCATACCCGGATGGCACACCGGAGGGGAATTGACCATCCTCATCATTTAGAGATGGACAGTGTGGTAGTCAGCTTCACTGTAACAAAATGCTTGGGGTAGTTAATTTATCAAGAGAAGTGGTTAATGTTGTCTCTCAGCATTGGAATGCCTACAGTGAGGCCGCACACTGTGGTAGATGCACTGGCTGAGTGCTCTTGCTCCCGCCACAAGTCACAAAGCAAAGAGACGGGCGGGGGGGGGGGGGGGAGGTGGGGGGGGAGGGAGGAAATCAGCATCCCGTATCTTCCTCGGGGACTTTCCTCAAATGACCTAAGGTCCTCCTCCAGATCCCTATCCCTGGAGGTTCCATCACTTCCTAATAGTGCCACCCTAGGACCATGATAATTTATTTGTTTGTATGTGTTTATCTTAGGGTTTCTGTTGCTGTGACTCTTATAAAGGAAAACATTTCCTTGAGGCTGGTTTAGAGTTCAGAGCTGTAGCCCATTATCACCATGGCGAGAAGCATTAGGGCGCACAGACAGACATGGTGCTGGAGAAGGAGTTGAGAGTTCTACATCTTGATCTGAAGGCAGCAGAAGGACTCATTGCCATACTGGGTATGACTTGAGCATACCTGAGACCTCAAAGCCCGCCCCCCAGAGTGATAACCTTCCTCCAACATGGCCACACCTCCTAATAGTGCCATTCCCTATGAGCTTATGGGGACCCTTTCCATTCAAACCACCAATGTGTTTTTTGTGTGGTAGCTGTTTTTATAACCCAAGTATACATACATACACACATGCATTATATATATATCACATATACATATATGCTTGTTTTTAGTTTAAAAGTTTGGCTATATTTTTTTTTCAAAGAAAAATCCTTTAAAGCCACATGTAATAGGCTTAGCCATGTCTTTTAAAGGAATGCAGCTTTGGAAAAACTGTGTGGCTCTGAGAGCTTATCTCGACTCCCTGCACAGAGGTCTGAAGTCTCTGACTCTCTTAAAGCATGTTCCTAGGCTGGACCTCTCTACCCCTAAGGAAGCCCTTCCTTGTGTTTTTCGACAGCTGAAGAAAGAAGGCATTTTTTTTTTTCTTTGACCAATGAGAAAACAGTCTTCGGGATTTTCAGAGTGACCAACATCGACTCGGTTCTAACAAGACTAACAAATTAAGAAAGAATAAGGAGGATGCTGAGCCAGGTGACCTTGGGCCCAGGCCAGGTCCTCCAAATGCCTCCCCAATCATCAAAGAAAGATTGCATTACTGCCAGGGTGATTGTAATACCAGGCCTGGTTTATGATGTCTGGAAGCCTCAGAGATGAATCATTTAAGGACACGTATCCCATTACTTATTTATGCTCACATGCTGATGACTTCAGAAGCAAGTCACAGGTAGCATGCCATATATGTGTGGGTAAACACATGGGAGTTTGTTTGGATTTCTTGTGAAAGTAAAATGCTCGTTGTCTCAACATCATTATCAACAAAAATAATTCTCCGCTCTGTCGCTCACTTTCACTCTCTGAAGGCAGTCCGTTGTAGTAGTTAACTTACTTGTGATATAAGTGATAGCCGTTTTTCTGTGATGCTATAATTTTTTTTTTTTTGAGACAAGATGTCACTGCGTAGCTTGATGTGGTGTTTAGAATGAGAACTGCCTCCCCTAGGCTCAGGTATTTGAACACTTGAGTTGGTGGCACTGCTTCAGGAAGCCCTTTAACTTTTAGCGGAGGAAGTCCTTCCTCCGCCACTAGGGTTGGGATAGGAGAGTTTACAGCCCTGCCCCACTTCCCATTCACTCTCCCTGCTTCCTCTTTGCTGCTGAGAGGTGATCTCTCAGCTTCCTGTTCCTATTGTATACTGTCATGCCTGTCCATCAAAATGACATCATCCCTCCGGCCAAAGCAAGTGATTTCATCTCTGAGTTACCTTTGGTCACAGCAGCAGAAGAGGAACTGATGTATCCAGGTTGTCCAAGATGTCAGTCACATTCCTTCTGTTCCCAAGTGTTGTGTGATCACACATGTGCACCCCATTCCGGCCATATGTATGTCTATAGGGGACTCACACGTGCTACGTATATTCTTTCCCTGCACGGCATCTGCAGTTCTTCCTAGACCCTTTTCTTGTCTGTCTAGAATTCGTATCTAGAGAAAGAGTCTGATTAAGTTGCAAGAGTTGACCTGGAAGTCACTCTGTAACATAATCAGAACTTAGGCTTTCCTATTCTCCTGCCTCTGGTCACCTGTGCCTAAGGTTTGGCATTTACTTATTTACACATTTTGTTTATTTATTCACATTGTAATTTTAAAATTGACTAGTGTCGGGCACTCTCTGTATTGACTGCTGGCGTACTTTGGACCGATTGACACACGTTATTGATTCTTGATGGCGTCATCTAGAAGAAGTTTTACACAATCGCATGCTAGGAAGGAATATATAAACTGTACATTGATTGGAGATCTGCAAATCTAAATTTCTTATAACTAAGGCTCTGTAGAATGATCTCTCCAGACCCCTGCTATCACGTGAGAACTCTGTAAGGAACAGGGCCACAGCAGGTTCTGCATCTGCTAATGCCTTGATCTTGGCCATCTTGGCTCCTATAAAAGTGGCCAAGTTTCTGTTGTTTATATGTTATTACCCCTTCTGGGCAATTTTATTATGGTAGTCTCAACATATCAGACTGGCTTCTCTGTGTTTTGTTTACTTTACATGTTTCTATCTTGGTGGCAATAGAGTGTTCTAAGAAACAGTACACAGGGGCAAAACTTTTCAGTTTTCACATCACTAAAATGCCTTCCATTCTGTCTTCACATCTGTATCTAGCTAATGTAGTTGGATCCAGAGATCTGTGTTAAAAGGCAATTTCAGAGCTGGGCATGGTGGCCTACCCTTTCTATCCTAGCACTCTGGATGCAGAGGCAGGTGCATCTCTCTGAATTTGAGGTCAGCCTGGTCTCCATTCAAAGTTCCAGGCTGTCCGGGCTGGCATTGTGAGGCCTAGTCTCAAAACCAACCAACAAACAGCAAAACAAAATACTGTCAGAATCTTGATGTCTCTGTTCCTTTGTTCTCTTCTACTATGGAGCCATTCTGCGCCTCTACCCTTTGAGGATTTTTCGTCTTCTTCTTGGAAGACTTGCCCAGTATGACTTCCGAAGTGCTGGAAATCTTGTTGTGAGGTGATATGCTAAGTGTCATGTCCTTGTAAATCTTTCTAAATCTTCTCTAAATATTTCTAAAATGCTATTATTGGTTACTCTCTGTTTGCGTGTTGCTATGACACTCATGTTTAAGTCAAAGGACAACTTGGTGAAGTTGATTCTCCTCTTCCTTTCTACACCTCCTGGGGATTGAACAGCAAGCACTTTACCCACTGAGCCATCCTACCACCTCCCCCTTTCGCGGTGACAGGGTCTCAGGAAGCCCAGACTAGCCTCGAACTTGCTCTATAGCTAAAGCTGACCCTGAACTGCGGATCTTCCTGCCCCTAGTCCCAAGTGCATGCATGGAGATTACAGGCAGGCTCCGCCACACCCAGTTCCTTTCCTAAATCTGTCATGCCAAATAGCTCTGGATTTGTTAGTTTCTTCTGATTTCTCTTTCAACATTTACCAGCAGTCTGGTTCTGAGTGGACTAGATCGATCTCGACGTTTTATCTTTTCTCTACTATATTCTAAGTCTTCAGCATTTAAAATATGTGTAATTCAGAATTCTCTGTAACTTTATTTTCTTGGTCTTTCCATCGCAGCTTACTATTTTAGCGGTTTTGTTTATTCAGAGGAGTAATTTGCAGAGGAACAGAGCAGGGATGTCTTTGGTGACCTGAAGCTGTGATGTTTAGCTTTGAAATGTCTCTGAACCGTAATTACTGATATCAGCATCTCCACCCTCCAGTTCCACCCCCAGCTTGACAGCTGAGGAGGATCCTTTCCAGAGAGGAACGAGACTTTCTGGAAAGCGACTTAGCTAAAGCAATCTGGCATTTCTTTCTAATTCCAAGGCAGCATGTCTTCTTTTCCTCGCAGTACTGCGCCTTTTCAGCTTATCATCCTGAAAATTGGTTGCAATCCTAGTAAAGAGACACTTAGCAGGCACTGCAGAGTAGTGACAATGACAATTGCCGGTTGCGTGTTGGACATCCTTGCAAAGCAGGCACCCAAAATAAAGGCAAGTGACTATCACTCAAGAACAAGACCTCCCAAAAACCATTCAGGCAAAACACAGCTAACTCACCCTCCAAAGGGGATAATAATTTGTTGTTCAGACAGTTTATTTGTAGGCAAATCTGAGTGATCATGGCCCAGCAACAAGGATTCAGGTTGATGCAACCAACGAAAGCAACATATACACAGAAGGACCTCCTACACCAAGGCATTGAATTTCCCCTGGGCTGTCCTGGACCTTGATAACTGGGGAAGAAGGTTGAAGGAAGGAAAGGTAGGCAGCTCAGGGACTTCCCTAGTGCCTCTGGCCAGTCTTATTTGGATCTGTTTTATTTTTTGTTTATGCCTAGAATGCATTTTTAAGATTAAAAAGAACAAAGTTTAACATGTCTACTTGTTAAACAAGAAGTCTTCCTTGATAATTTAATATTTATTAACAATTTATATGTATACCGAGAAAATCATTTCCCTCTACATATGAAATTACATAAAGTTTTATTAAGCAAACACCAATTCCTGGCTGGAGAGATGGCTCAGTGGGTGATGTGTACTTGGTGTGCAGGCATGAGAACCTGAGTGCAGACTCCAAACATCTGTGTAAAAGCTGGGCACAGTAGTGCACAGCTGTCACCCCGGCTGTAAGGGACAACGGAGAGAGCAGGCTTGCTGGCCCGCCAATCCAGCTGGAAAGGAGAGCTCCAGATTTGGTAAGACTCTTGTAACTACCAAAATGAAAATGAAAATTAAAAAAAGAGATGGGGCTGGGGAGATGGCTCAGCGTTTAAGAGTATTGACTGTTCTTCCAAAGAACCCGGGTTCAATTCCCAGTACCCACATGGTAGCTTACAACTGTCTGCGACTCCAGTTCCAGGGAATCTGAAACCCTCACACAGACAAACATGCAAGTAAAAAAACCAAAAAAAACCACGTAAAATAAAATAACTAAATCATTAAGAAAATAATAAAATAAAATGGTGAGTGATAGAGAAAGACATTCTTGGTAAACTTGACCTCATACCTGTTTACATGGACATGTGTATCTACACACAGAGGCATATACACATACAAGCACACATATACACATACAACACACACACATGCCAAAAAAAGAGGGAAAACCTTATGACTATGTTAGAGTCACTGAAAGAAGCTGTCAGAGATTCATTTACACGTTGCTTTTCTGATTCTCTGTGTTTTAATGCTCCCTTAGTCTTGGATCTCTATGCTGTTGAGCTCACTGAAGTTCCAATAAATTAAGATGCACGTTATATAATCAATCACCTTTCTGGAATTCCGAGGCTATAACCTGCTTCTCCACCCGTCGTCTCAGCACAGGCGAAACTGCTCCCTGCAGAAGGTAGAACACCAGCAAGATAGGTAACTCCATTCTCCACTTTTCGGTTGAATAGTCAGAATGGCAGTCATTGTCCTCACCGTGGGGGCTGGCTTCTGCTTCCTTCTGTGGAAAGAGTGTCAGGATATCAGACCAGGCACCAACCCAGACTCCCGCCTGTTATATTCTCTGGAAGACCACAGCTGCCCAGCTTGTAGTCCCTCAGCCTTGGGAAAGGAGTTAGCTCTGCTTAGCCACGCTTACTAAGCTCACAGGAAAACAAAGGGCGCAGGGCTAATGCTGTATCTCATGCCTGGATGGAGAGTGAGCTGGTTGGGTGGGAACCAGATTAAGGAGGCCAAAGTCAGCAGAGGATGCCTCAGACAGAGGTCAGGAGAGGCTTGGGTGGGGCCAAACTGCTCTGAAAAAGAGCAAGGGACTCAGTCAGGTGAGCAGGGACACAGTACAAGAAGCAGCTGTGTCACCCTTAGTCCTAGCACTCAGGAGGCAGAGGCAGGTGGATCTCTGTAAAGTTGAGGCCGGCTTGATCTATAAAGTGGGTTCCAGGACAGACAGAGCTACATAGTGAGAACCTGTTGCAAACAAATAAAAACCAACCAAGAAGTAGCTTTGGGGTTCATTAAAATGAGAGCCGTTCTTGGAAACCCCTGGAACCTGTAGTAGAGATACCTCACCACAAACAGGGAAAGACAAAATCTTAAGAAAAGTGGTGTGGGTTGGATAGTGTTCGAGTCCCCTTCAGACTTTAAGTGCTGGGATTTAATACCTATCATGAGGAATTAGGTTGAACATTTAAGTTATGTAGACTGAAGGCTTTCTGGGAAATTATGGTTAACTAAAGTCCTTAAGGTTGGTTCCTTCTGCCTGGATCCTGGTGATCCTGGTGCCCCCCCCCCCTTTTTTTAGACAGGAGAACCAGACACTCATATATATGAATACATGTATACATCTATACTTGTCACTTGGCGTGTAGTCCCCTGTCAGCAAGAATGTTGGATTGAGGCCTTTGATCTTTCACCTCTTGATCTCTGAGTCCATGCAATGCCGTAGGTAACTTACCCAGTCTGTGGTTCAGAGCAAAAGAAACCTAAACCAGGTGTTGCGGCTCACATATATAATCTCAGAACTTGGGAAGTTGAGGCAGGGGGGTTGCTATAAATTCAAGGGCAGCCTGCGTGACAGAACGAAGAAAAGATGCTTCTTGTTCACGTCACCCACAGTCATTCTTGCCTTTTTCCAGATCCACCTGTGTGTAGTCCCCACTCACATCTGATCCAGGTCTTGGGACTTAGCAAAAAATGAAGTTTTGCTGAGGATGGCATGGGCTTGGCGGAATGGCAGAGGGTCTTTTCTGCCCAAGTCTCTGTTCCACTGTGGCTGCACTTTTGCACCCCCCTCTCTGAGTCAACTAACCATCTGGGCATGGTGGCCCAAGCGTCTCTTCTTTCTCAGTGCTTTCGGGGTTGAAGCAAGAGGGTGTCTGTGAATTTAAGACCCACTCTCCAGGGATGCTGCACAGTGAAACCCTGTCTCAAAAATCAGAAAACATACAAACAACAACAACCAAGAAAAACCAAAAACAAAACAAGAAAAAAAGGGGAGAGGGAAGAAGAAAGAAAGAAGGGAGGGAGGGAGGGAAGAAGGGGAGGGAGGGAGGGAGGGAGGGAAGGAGGGAGGGAGGGAGGGATGGAGGGAGGGAGGGAGGGAGGGAGGGAGGGAGAGGGAGAGAGAGAACCAGCAAGCAGCTCACATCCCAGCAACACAGTCCTTGGGCAATCTCCATGCTAAATTCTGTTATGCTTTTTCCTCATAGAGAATGCTGCACTTTCTGAAGTTGTTAGTTTGGGGCTCTCCCAGGAGCTGGACACTCACACCGTCTTCTACTTCTGTAACTATTAATTCACCAGAAAGAAGGAGGATTGCTTCCAGCACCCCACCCCGCCCCCACCCTGCCCCCACGCCCTGGCTCCCACCCCGCCCCAGGCCACAGGCTTTGGCTTCCAGACAATGCACATTGGGCACTGAGTTAAATAAAGCCGTCACCAGTGCAAGGACAGTCTCAAGAGAGGTAACCGTCCCTGTCCTCTGCAATTGTAGCCGGAGAGCAATTTGCCCTTGACTCCTCTGCCATTCCTAAACTGACAATTTCATTTCCCTCCAACCCCGCCTCCTGCCTCCCAAGATCTGCTGAAACAGCAAGTTTGGTCTGAGAAGGCAGCAGATAATAGGTAGACTCCATCCATCCATCAGCCGCGATGGTCACAGACACCAGAATTTCCTTTTGTCTCCGAATATCCCTGAGGATGCAGGCTGGGGACCTACGGTGTTTGCCTAGCCTTTGTGTGCCTACGCTTTGAAAACCGGGTCCTCTGTTTACCTCCCTGCCTTCAGCCTGGACTGTTTACTACCTTTGCAAGGGGTCAGGTCACAAAGTCAGCCCACATTAAGACCCAATATCCAAATGTCACAATTCGAATGAGCAGGATTCAGAAAGTCCGGGGACATTGGCTGCTCTGTTGGGTCCTGTTTAGTCTGAGGGTAATGAAGAGCTCAGAGATGACCTGATTTCATTAAAGTAGGTCAGACTGAAAAGAGACTGACTCTCACCCAGTTACACAGCCAGCCCCTCCTGCCTCCCTGCACCAACTACCCCCACCCCAGGGCCTGAATGCTTTCTGGGAATTAATGCTGAGTTTTGTCAATACGGTAGCTAAATCTCTGTGGAATAATTGGACTTTCCTCCCCAGCTTCTGTTGGTGTGGTGTGAGGGCAGGCCCCAGAGGGAAGAGCGTAGGCTTCCACCAGGATGAAGGATGTCCTTATAGCCTTTGCTCCCGGAACCAAACATTGTAAGTTACTGGATTGTATCTGAAAGCCACAATGGTAGAAGCCAGAGACTGAGAGGGGAGTTATCATGTGGACACACTTTCTACATGCCTAGCCGGGCCTAGCACAAGCACCTAGGCCTCTGCATCCTCCTAAAGCTTCCTGTGGAGTACCAGAGGGAGGGCAGAGTAGGAGATGGGTGGTCCAGGCAGCTGGGGTGGGTGGATCTATCTTCTTCTGGTCCCTTTCGAGGGACTGACATTCTTGCTGGGCCTTTCCGGGCAGGCAGAGACTTAGCTGTTCTGTGTATGCAGAAGAAGGTGTTCAAAGTCATTGTCTTAGTTGGGGTCTCGATTCCTGTGAAGAGACACCATGACCATGGCAGCTCTTATAAAGGAAAACATTTAATTGGAGTGGCTGACTTACACTTTCGAGGTTCAGTCCATTATCCTCATGGTGGGCCACGGTGATGTGGAGGCAGACATGGTGCTCGAGAAGACGCTGAGAGTGCTACATCTCGCAGGCAACAATCACACTGAGTGAAGCCTGACCTTATCTGAGACCTCAAAGCCCACTTCCACGGTAGCTCACTTCCTCCAACAAGGTCACACCTCCTATCAGTGACGTTCCCTTTGGGGGGCATTTTCTTTGAACCCATCATACTCATCAACTGCCTAAAGGTTGGATGGATTGTCTGAGATCACTTATACATTATACTGGACAAAGTTCCTGCTGTCTTTTCGTGCCTCTGACACTACTCTCTTTGCTCTCCAATATCTCAAAGAAAGCAGATGGGAAAACTAGGGTTTGGGTTGTTTAAGCTTACAAAGTAAATGCATAGGAGATAGAAGACTCATAGTCCGTGTGGTGGACTTTGACTAGGAATGACCCCCATAAACCTCTATATTTGAATGGTTGGTCAGTCGGGAGCAACACTACTTGACAGATATTGGGAGGTATGACCTTGCTGGAGTAGGTGTGGCCATGTTGGAGGAAGGGTGTAACTGGGGGTGGGCTTTGAGGTTTCAAAAGTCCAAGCCAGCCCTAGTGTCCCTCTCTTTCCTGCTGCCTGCAGAACTGGATGTAGAACTCTGAGCTCCTTCTCCAGTACCATGTCTGCTTGTGTGCTGCTGTGCTCCCCACCACGATGCCCGCAGACTGAACCTCTGAACTGTAAGCCAGTCCTAATTGAACATTTTTCTTTATAAGAGTTGCCGTGGTCATGGTGTCTCTTCACAGCAATAGAACACTGACTGAGACACCAGGATTGGTTCTGCCCATACCCTTTCCTCCCCTTTCCACTGTAGCTGATCTCTGGCTCCCAACACTCAGGGGATAGATTATGTTTGCCTTGTGATACCTGGAATTCTGCTGCAAGAATAAAGGTTGGAGAGCTGGAGAGATGGACCAGTGGGTAAGAGCATTATTTCTCTTGTAGAAGACCAGGCTCTATTCTGAGCAATCACATGGTGGCTCACAACAGTCTGTAACTCGAGTCCCAGGGTTCCAATACCTCCTTCAGATCTCTTCGGGCACTAGGCATATAGCTGGTGCACATACATAAATGCAGGCCAAGTACTCATACACATAAAACCTTTTAAAATCAAAGGTTAGATATAGAATTATTCCAAGGCTGGCTTGGTCACAGGCCTGGTGGTTGATGCTGGCAGTTGGTTGGGGGAGAGCCTCCGTTCCTCCCACATGGACCAGATGGATCCCATGTGAGCAGCTGGGGCTCCATCACAGCCTGATGGCTGGGTTCTGAGTATGAGTGTCCTAGAGAGAAGCACACTAGCACTGAAGAGCTCATTCCACATAGCCTGGAAAGCCACACAGCATCATCTCTGCACGTTTATATTAGACACTTCTCACTTGGAGCAAATTACTGCAGTTGGCTCTTGTTCAAAGAGAGAGAGAGAGGAAGAAAAATAAACACAAGCTCCTTTCCCCCTATCCTTTTGTGGCACTAGGGATCACTGAAGTCAGGGCTTTTCACAGGACAGGGAAGTGTGGCATTCTTCCACTCAGCTACAATCCCATCCCAAACTCAAACCAAGAGACATGAGTTCCTGAAAAGCGCTTGAGGCCAGAACATAGTTAGCTGAGGCTTCTTTTATTTATTTAAAGAGGAAAAACTGCCACAATCCCGACAGTCATTATTATTGTGTTACAAAGTAGCAGGAGGCTAAAAGGCCCATACTAGGACTGGTTTATAGTAGGTCTACACCATAAGTAATACCTCCTGCTTGTTTTGTTTTGTTTTACACTGGAACTCAGCCAGAAGGCAGGGAAGGAATAGCAGTTCTGTTCACTAAGTAGTTACAGTCAAAAACTTACTGAGTTCCTAAAAAAGAATTAGTGGCTATTTGAAATAATAAAAATCTGCCAGTGGTTCCAGGACAGCCAGAACTACACAGAGAAGTCCTGTCTCAAAACACCAAAAAGAAGGAAAAAGAAAACCTATAGGCAGAAAGAGTGAATATTTTTGCTGTTTTCTTCTTTTAAAGGTTTCTGTTTGTGTTTTGTGAAGTTTCACACTAGCCTAGTGTCCTTTTGCTTCAGTCTTTTGGGGGCTTAGATTTCAGGTGTGAAACACCTCCCCGTTTTTCTTTGGTTCGCTCTTAATCCTGCCAACTATCGAGCGCCATGATCCTGCTGGGCATTGAGCACCTTCTTCGATCCTGCGCTCCGACTGGACAGCACTGCTGTCCTTTCCGCTTGCTCCGTGATGATTTCTGCTCAGGGTGGATGGCACTGAAAAGAGCATGGCTCACAGGGAGGAAGACTCTCAGCTGTGAATAGTCCCACAGATGCCTAGCCATTCTCCTAAACGTGAGTCATGCTCAGTGCTTCCAAGAGGTTGCTGTGGACTTGGGGGTCCATTGGCACCCAATCTGAGAAGCAGGGCTTGAGTAGACCGGTCCAGAATAAGGAGCGGACCTGACACGGATGTGACAAGCGTACTGTTTGCTCATAGATACCACCCTTCCATGTCACCCAGATTTCACTTTTTAGGACAGACTAAACTTGGATAATTCTGACTAGTGGGTGGTGAAATAAATGTGACCACGTGAACTTTTTAATTTTTTTTTTTTCTTTCAAGACAGGGTTTCTCTGTAGCTTTGGAGCCTGTCCTGGAACTCGCTCTTGTAGACCAGGCTGTCCTCAAACTCACAGAGATCCACCTGCCTCTGCCTCCCAAGTGCTGGGATTAAAGGTGTGTGCCACCACTGCCTACTGAACTTTTTAATTTTTTAAAACAAGCATGTCAGTCAGGCGGTGGTGGCGCATGCTGCCTTTAATCCCAGCACTCTGGAGGCAGAGATAGGCAGACCTCTGTGAGTTCTAGGTCAGCCTGGTCTACAGAGTGAGTTCCAGGACAGGCTCCAAAGCTACAGAGAAACCTTGTCTCCCCAAACTCCCAAATCAAATGTACAAAGTGATGGGTTTCACGATGGCACTGCTCACCTGTTCTGCTCCACCCTTCTTCCTGGCTCCTCTCCCCTCTCCTCCTGCCCCTCCCTTAGGCCTTTCCACCCCCAGCAGTTTCTTTTCCATTTTCATGTCTCACATATTCAATTTTCCTTCCCATCTTCCCCAAAGCCTCGTTGCTTCCTCTCGTGCTTCCCTTCCTCACTTCACGACCTGGGCCCAAGCTCAAACCCATGTAGACACACACATAGAAAGCTCAAACCCATGTAGACACACACATATAAAGCTTAGAAGCTGGAGTCTGAATATGAGGAAGAACGTGAGCGATTTATCTTTCTGACTTTGGGTTACCTTACTAAGGGGATTTTCAGATCCATCTGTTTCTCTGCACATTTCATTTTTCTTTACAGCTGAATAAAATTTTATTCTGCGCATGTGGTATACTTCATTACCCATTTATCTGTTGTTGTCGGGCTTCTCCACTGATTTTCTTTTCTATTGTGAATAGAGTAGCAATAAACATGGATGTGCAAGGGTCTCTATGGGAGGAGACAGAGCCTTTCTAACCACTGAATTTATTTTATTTTATTTTATTTTATTTTATTTTATTTTATTTTATTTTATTTTATTTTATTTTATTTTATGTTGAGACAGGGTTTCTCTGTAGCTATGGAGCCAGTCCTGGAACTTGCTCTGTAGACCAGGCTGGCCTTGAACTCAGAGATCAGTCTGCCTCTGCCTCCAGAGTGCTGGGATTAAAGGCATGCGCCACCACCGCCCGGCTCTAACCACTGAATTTTTAAGGCATTTACTTGATATTCTTTTTCTCTCCCTCTCTCTATGTCCCTTCCTTCCTTCCTTTCTTTCTCCCTCCTTCCCTCCCTCCCTCCCTCCGTCCCTCCCTCCCTCCCTCCCTTCCTTCCTTTCTTCCTTCCTTTTCATATTTTGAGACATGGGTTTCTCTGTGTCGCCCTGGCTAATCCCTGTGTAGACCAGGCTGGCCTCATCCTCAGAGATGCACCTGCCTCTGCCTTTAAAGGCGTGGCCAACAAACCAGGTTACTTTGACATTTTTTTTCTCTCAGGGATAGTAAACTGTAAGTTATACTCTGTCACCAAGACACGGACAATCAACCTAGAAGATGTCATTCAAAGAAACTGAGGAAACACGTCACATGAGGCAAAAGTCGCATCATCTACATGCTAGGATACCTACCCAGCCCATGTCATATAGGCATAGAAGATTAAAGTACAGCTTCATCATAAGTTTAAGTCAATAATTATTTATCCTTCTTTCCACACTGCCATCCAGTATAAGCATATCTGTGTACATTTAGTTCATATACGAACTATAAAAAAGTCAGAGGAACCCATTGAAGCTCCAAATCAAGTCGTTTCTGAAATCCCCCAAGCCCCACGAACTTAAAATATAAACATAATCATTAACACTGACATATTTCCCAAAGCAACTTATTTATCTCAGAACATTTCATATGGCCTCAGTAAGGTTGACTTACTGGCCTTTTGCTTCTTTAAATAACAGGGGTCCTCAACCTGTGTGTCGCGACCCTTTCGCAGGGGTCACCGAAGACAATCTTGCATAGCAGATATTTGAATTATGATTCATAGCAGTAGCAAAACTACAGTTAGAAAGTAACAACGAGAATAATTTTATGGTTGGGGGTCAGCACAGCATGAGGAACTGTGTTAAAAGGTTTGGAAGGGTGAGAACCACGGAGATAGAATCAGAAGGCAGCCAAAGGGAACTGCTTCCTCTAAGGTTATTTCGCCAAAGTCAAATGAAAGGGGAAATATACATTTGGTGGGGGAGTTCATCACCTTAGTGAACTAGAAAGTGTGGCCCAATTTCTCTCTCTCTCTCTCTCTCTCTCTCTCTCTCTCTCTCTCTCTCCGCCCCTCTTCTCTGTCTCATAATTCTCAGCCAAGACAATAGGAGTCATGTGATATGAGGGAGAAATTGGGCCAGTTAAAAATAGAAGTCACACTCCTCCAAGTTCATTAGAACACTGAAGTTTCATTGTTGATTGCTATTAATCTATGTCTGCCTGACACTTGGCCAAGGCAAGGGGCAGCAGACATGACAGAGTCTGAGGATTGGAGTCTCTCTCCTCTCCCTCCATTCCTTGCCCCTATGTTCTGCCCTGGCTGAACATCATCACATAACAGCATCTCTGAGGTGAGCTGCTTTGGTCACTGGTCCACCTTCCCCGCATCCCACCGTTTGGAGTTATGAGGAAGCTCTTTGCCTGACTGCTCCTCCCTCCCAGTAGGTGACTTCACACCAGTATTGGAATAGGGGGCATGAAGGTCCCTCTTGGGTTCCACTTCCATTTCACCTTGACCTTCGTATACTCTGCATTCTGAACTGGGTCTCAGCTACTTGTCTGCAGCATGGGTCCCTGGGGAAGACACACTGAGACCCACCAGTTTGTCAAAAGAACCGAGTCCTCCCGTCCTGTCCTTCTTTGTATGAAGTGGGCACCTGTGTGTGAGCTCCCAGGGCGTGTCTGCTGTGTGCCAGGCAATACATCCACCCAGGGAAGCAGGCTGTATGGAGACCATATCACAGAGGGCCTAGGTAGTGAAGGAGTACTCTTTCCCGAGGTTGTGAGAAAAGGTGTGTATCCTGCAGCTGGGCTCACCTGATGGAAGGTGTGAGTTGGGACAGGTTGAGTTTGGGCTCCACTGTTTCTCCTGACATGAAGCGAAAACTGTGGCCATTCATCTCTAGAGTTGGGGCAGCTATAGTCAGCAAGGGTCCAGCAGGTGGAGGGTCAAGTCTGAGCTGGCAGCGAGCTAGGTCTGGAACTATGGCTATAGATTGGTTTCTTAAGCTCAGTTCTCAAGTTTGTATAAGACAGCTCACCCAAGGAAGGGGGTGGGCCCTGAGCCAGGGTGCCTGGCTCCCCACGTTTGTTGCCCTGTCCTGTCTCAAGCTCATCTGGGTGACAAAGAGGAGGCTTCCGTTCAGTTTCTGACCTTCCAATGCTGATCCCACCAAGAGGTCTCACTAGCTGGTCAGGAGGGTCCAGGAAGTGCTGAGCAAGCACAACTGCCTCACAGGCAGCTAGCTTCTGCCTCTTCCTTAGAGGAACAGAAGGAGAGAAAACGAGGAAGCACCCACTTCACCCTTGCTCTGAACAGAGGCCTTTTCATAGCCCTGTACCTCATTTTTCACTGAGACAGCTTGGGGCCGGTTTGTGCTGCGGCAGAAGCCCAAACCACAACAAGCTAACAAAGCAGGGATTCCTCAGCATTGTCCCAGCATTGTCCCAGCCTCAAGGCGGTTGCCAAGGTGGCAGGTGAGCGGACTCGTGCCTAGAGCATTGACGCCATCTGCTCTTCAGGTGTAGTTTCAAGCTTCCGTGGTGGCTCAGGGATGCTAGTATGCGGGACACCTCCCCCTTCCCCCAAACATACCTGTCCTCCCTTGGTAGACTTCTTTGAGGGCAGCTGTCAGACAAGAGCTAGGGAGCAGGGATGCTTGCTGTTTGGGAGAGAGGGGACTTTGGGGTCGTTTGCTGAGGTTAAAGGGGCACATGTCCTTGCCACCTCTCTCTATCACCTGGAAGTGTCACCAGAAAAGCTGGCTCTCCAAACTGTTCAGGAGGTGGGGGAGGGCTGTACGGGACTTTGCATTCATTGAGGTAGAGAACAGAATTCGAGGCTGTCTGTAGAGATTCTTTACATTTTTTCCCTGATTTCCATCCCCCCCCCGCCCCGCCCCATTTAATTTTCTTCTCTGTTCTCTCCTCCCCCAGATGGGGGATGTGCATGTGGAGGTCAGGGGGCAAGGTCATCTTCTTCAATGGTTTCCCACAGTAGGTTTTCAGACAGGGTCTCTCACCAAGCCTGGATCGCCTGGATTTGGCTAGGTTGCTGGTTTCATAGTTGCTTTTCTATTGCTGTGAAGAAGAGACACCATGAAGAACTGAGTTCAAACCCCAACGCTCACATATAAAGACAGCCAGACACGTAGCTCCTGTGTTGGGGAAGAGAGAGGGATGGATCCCAGAAGCTCACCATTGAGCCAACCCAGCTGAAACAATAAGCCTCAAGTTCACTTCAGAGACTCTGTCTTACGGGGAAAAGGTGGACAATAACAGGGGTGAACACTCCCGGCCTCTGATGCGTGCACATGGGTATGTGCCCCTCACATGCATGCATGCACATATGTACTACATGTCCACCAGTCTTTCAAAAAGCAAGAAGAGAAAGGCATGTGAAAAGGAGATTTATAGTTTAGTAGTTATTGGAAAGTTCTTTCAGTTTGCCGTAGCTGGAGATGCCCAGGAAAATGCTGTTTTAGTTGGGGTTTCTTTTGCTGCGAAGAGACATCATGGCTATGGCAACTCCTATCAAGGAGACGTTTAATCAGAGTGTCTCTCTTATAGTTTCGGAGGTTCAGTCCCTTATCATCATGATAGGGAGCATCGTGGCATGGTGGCAGACGTGGTGCTGGAGCTGAGAGTGAGACACCTTGCAGAAGTCAACTGACTGTCACACCGAGGAAAGCTTTAGCCAAAGAGGCCTTAAAGTCCACCCTACAGTGACATGCATCCTCCAACAAGGCCATGCCTACTAATAGTGCCTCTCCCTTTGGGGACCATATCTTTCAAACCACCACAAGGACACTGAAGAGAGGACCCGTGTGGAAGGGCAAAATGAAGCTAGTGTCCCTTCCCTGTTCCCAGATAACACTGTGAATTCGTTGAGTGTCTAAATTAATGTGTAATAAGGCCTTACACCTCTTCTCGGATGAGATGATCCTTAGTACATCTCCTCATTCAGAGGGTTATATTAGGTGTCTTCTCCCATGATTTGCCACTCTTTCCTGAGGCTGGGTCTCTCACTGAACCTGAAGCTCCCTAATTCAGCTGGACTTGGCTAGCAAGCCCCAGAGATCCTCCTGTCTCTGCCTCCCCAGAACCAGGATTTTACACACTGTGGTTACTTGGCTTTTACAGGGGTACTGGGATTCGAACTCTGGTCCTCAGGCTTGTATGGCGAGCACTTGACTAACTGAGCCGCATTCCTAGACCACTTACATCTTCTTTTATAAGGGATAATAAGAAATCACCTCAGATTGTTCCACCTCTACCCTAATTCAAGTCGATTCTAAACAAGAGAGCAGATGAAAAACTCCTTGAATTCTTGCAGAATCCAGCCCCGTCTGCCCTCCATGAACCATTGTTCCTATTCCCATACTTCGGTCAAGTCAGGTGTGAGTTTTAGTTAGTGGGGGGGGGGGGGATGGAGGGGAAGTGGGGGTGAGGTGGGGGGGTGAGACCAGGCACTGAGGGATGACAATAGGCGGAGTCTAGGACTGGAGAACAGAAACAGCTACGGTGCCAGACATACGTAAGTGCAGGCGAAAGGAGACACTCCAGGGCAGCACTGCGAGCAGAGAGGAGAAAGCAGAGCCCCAGGGATGACATGCCCCTGTGAGCTTTATGGGAAGCTCTCTGATCTAGCTCCCACTGATCAGGTGACCACAGAAGCCGCGCAGCTGGTCCCAGGAGCACAGATGGTCTCCGCTGGATACAGATAGTTACAATCTCCAGCATTGAGGGTAGGATCCCGGTGGGGCTCTAGGATGATAACACACGACTTTGGGAAGTCCCATTTTCCTTCCAAGTAAAACGAGGCTATAAACCTTACATCCAGAGGCAGTGAGGACTGAGCAATCTGATGAAAGGCAGACTCTACCCCCTGTGCTAGCTGTGAACACATCAGATAACGCCCAGTGGTGGAACACTCCATCTCAGGCCCTGTGCTGGACTGATGATACCTGGTCACTATGGCCCAACCTTAGGTCATTCACTCGCTCAATAAACACTGCTGAGATAAAACTGTAGGCCGAGTACATATTGAGAATGTTCTGGAATGAGGCACAGAATGAGATGACCATGTATCTTTGCAGAACCAGTACGTTCCAAACGTGAAGATACCTTTCCAGCTCTGTCCCCAAGGTTGAAATAACGGTGCCTTAATGAATACCCTCACTGGAGGAGAGAGGGGTGGGTACCTGCCGGCAGTTTGAGAGTGGCAATGAAGGGCATGAGAGGGAGCTCTTGCAAGGGCAGCTCGATTTTCTACTGCTTTGTGCACATATAGAATCACAGTTACAGTGCTGTGGGAGCGCGTTGACTTTGGGGTTGCGCAGACGTTTTAGCCAGTAGGTGAATTTGCAAGCTTAAACTCCATAAATAAGGATCAGTCTAGACCTAAGACAGATGAAGTTCTCTATTTTACTCTGTCTTTTTCTGATGCTGTGGATCGAACTCAGGGTCTCAAGCTAAGCAACAATTACAGGATGACTGTTTTCTTCTTTTTATCTTTGTTTTGTCAATATTTTCTTTTTCTCTTTTCTTTTCTTTCCTCCTCCTCTTCCTCCTCCTCCTCCTCCTTCGTTTTTTTTTTTTTTTTTTTTTGAGTTAGGATCTCACCACATAGAAGAGGATGACCTTGAGCTTCTGGTCCTCCTGCCTCCAGCTCCCAAGTGCTGAGATTAAAGGTGTGTAACCACCGTGCTGGGAAATTAGAAGATTGTTAGTGATGTTGTTTTTTTAAATCAGTTTTTGTAAGTTTACATACAAAATAGATTATATTAGTATATTTTCATACTATAATAAATTTTCATATTTATTGCTTTGTTCTTTTAGAACATTTTTATCTTATATGTGGGGGGGCTATTTTGCCTTCATGTATGTCCGTGCACCATGTATGTGCCTGGAGATGTAGTTCCATGTCCAGGCGGTCAGACACCCTGGACATGGAGCTACAGGTAGTTGAAAGCTTCCCAGTCCTCTAGTCCTCTGGAAGAGGAGCCGGTGCTCTCAGTCACAGCATCATTTCTCTGGCCCCCCATTATTTTATCCCCATCGAACCCCTCCACTATATAGCAGGCAAACGTTCTACCACTAAGTCATACCCACAACTTTTGCTATTTTAAAATTCTATTTTAAAATGTTTACTAATGGTGCCGCCCCTTGTCCCTCTTCTGCAACAGTAATTCACCTCAGGTTTAAAATGATGAGCAAAGCTTGGTGAACTCTCTTCCGCAACTTCAGTGATAACCCGGGGCACAGTGGGTGGCAGTGTTGGGGTTAGCAGGTGCCAGCGTGGGCTCCTCCGTGCCAAGCAGAGGAGCTGTGAAGGGTTGAGAACGTCACCTCAATATTGTTGACCCCTGCCTCTGTTTCGTCTCACCAGTGAATACCCCCACTACCAAATCGGGTTCTCACTGGTAATGACACCCTATTCACACTGCCATTCCTCCATTGGCCACAGCCCCATGGGATACACAGTTTGTGATATCAGTTTCTTGAATTTAGGTGGAAACCTGGAGAAATAAATTAGTTAAAATGATGCAGTTCTGATATAGAAAGTCTTCCAAGTGGGCTTAGTTGAAGGGAAAAGATAAAGACCAAAGAGGGGGTGAATTAGTTCACAGCTGTTGAGCTAGGCACGGTGCCTCACATCTGCAATCCCAGTACTTAGGAGGCAGACGTGGGAGGGTTGCTCTGGGCATGAGGCTAGCCTGGGCTACAGAGTGAGTTCCAGGCTACCTGAGCTACAAAGCGAGTCTCTGTCTCTGATAGCCAAGAAAGGAAAAAAAAAAAAAAACGAGCAATTGTTCTAAACGGTGTTGAAGACTCATTCGTTCATTCATTTCCTTTTCAAGGGCTTTGGGCAAGCCTAGTTCACCTGTGTATGGGACCCCACGCTTCATCGGATTGTTCTTCCGAGCTGCAGGGAAACCTTTCGAAACCAGAAAATTGTCCATCACTCCACCAGGGACAGGAAATTCCAGGCCACAAAGGTTGCTTACATTTTTACCTGCTTTGCCTCCAGATCTGAAGTCTATTTGAATGGCTTGTTTGTCTAACTCGGCTCTGCTCAAATCAATCTTTCATGGGTTCTCCTGGCAAAGATCACCTTGGGTCAAAGGCCAGAGGTCATCATGGTTCTCAAATACCTACCCGCTCGGTAAGAGTGCTAAAGTGGACAATTACCCAGCAATTAGTGTGGGACAAAGGGAATCGCTTCAAAGACCTAATTGGAAAAGGATGAGAATGGCTTGTGCAGGGAGCCTCTCCATCTTTCTGGCCGTCCCGAGGCCTTGCTAGTTTTCCTTCAACTTGACTCCCTTTTCTCTCTTACTTTGATTTTGTTTATTTTTGTTCTTGTTTCTTTCAAGATAGGGTCTCACCACATCGCTCTGGCTGTCCTGGAACTCACTCTGCAGACCAGTCTGGCCTCGAACTCACAGAGATCTGCCTCCCGAGTGCTAGAATTCAAGGCATGTTCTACCGCACCCTGCCAAAAGTAGGGCAGTCAGGGTCGTTGAGTTGGTGCTCTGGTCTCTGCTGTGGCTTCGCCAATCGCTGCTAGAGTATCCTGCCCTTTCCAGAGCCTGTGGATGCTCACACACCAGGAGACACAGTTATGAGGTGTTATGGCGGAAGGATTCTCTGAGACTAATGAATACAGGGCTGCCGTTGAGAGAAAGAAATCACTCAGAGGAACTTGTAGTAGCATCCAATCTTTGCGGCTCAGCCTTTGTCCCTTGGTGTGTAAATCTACCAGTTTTGATTCAGTACAAAGTCAAAGTGTTTCTAGAAACAGGAAGCCCCAGATGGGGATGCCGAGGTTCTCTGGGAAGGCTGACATGGAAAGCTCATCAAGCAATGGTGTGTGTGACCAGGTCCCAGTGTTGTGGGTGCTCGGAAAGGGGCAGGCTGCTCACACAGGCCTGAGTTTTGGGGAGGGTCACTGCACGCAAGTCTCGAGGGCTTTGCTTGCTGGAGAGCCAGCTAGCTGCTCAGCAGTGAAAGAAAGTGATGTTTCCCTAAGAATGAGAATCCCTAGACTGGGATTTTTTTTTTTTTTTTAACAATGGCTTCTGATGGTTCCACATCAAAACACCTCATGTTAACTAATCTTTGATATTCCTTCTTTTTTTTTTTTAAAGAAAAAAACCGATGTTTCTATTGTGAGTCTTTGAAACAAGGGCGGACAGAACTGTATCTGTAAATATTGGTTTTGCTGGTATTTTGCTAATCAAACATTCACAGTGACATTCTGATTCATAAGAACTGTGTCCCACAGGGCTTGAGGTGGCTTCTGCATTTTGGAGGTGGAGAACACTTTAGAAAAGGGATGACTGGACTATCCTATCCTAGTGACACTGCCCTTTCTCTTGTGGGCAGAGAGGGACATCAAAAAACATGAGCCTGACTCCACACTACTGAAGGAGTTGTGCTCCAAGTACTGGCTTCCTCCCTTTGGTTAGTAGGTGATTGATTCTGGAGCTGGGTGGGAGGGGCGCACACCTTTAATCCTAGCACTTGGGAGGCAGAGGCAGGTGGATGTCTGTGAGTTCAAGGCCAGCCTGGTCTATAGAACAAGTTCCAGGAGAGCTGAGGCTACACAAAGAAACTGTGTCTCAAAAAATCAAAAAGAAAAAAAAAAAAGGTTTTGTCATATCTGCTATGTGCTGGACACTGAGTTCGATGCCTCAAAGATCTCCTATAATCTTTATGACAATAGTGCAAAATGTGCCATAGGGGAAAAACACTTAAACAACCACAGGACAGTGCAGCAATTATTCAAAATCCAACAGCTGAGTAGCTGAACTGGTATTCAAGGAAGAGGTGTCTGTCTTGTGACTCCTACTGGGTCCCACTTTTTGGAAGCCCTGAAATCCTCACCAAAGAAGCATGGCATCTCTGGAAGCTGCAGAGTAGACCAGAGGGCACTTGTTTCTGAGGATGGGGGAGGGGGAGGGGAGAAGCCAGATGCTCCAGCCATCTCAGGTCAGATGAAGCCTGATCCTTTCTCAGCTTGATTTGACCTAGAACTGGGAAACAGATGGGACCACATTGCCCCAGGGTCTGTGGGAACCTGAGCACACTTATGAGTCCTGCCTGTCACTGCTGCCTCTGCTGCTGCTGCTGCTGCTGCTGCTGCTGCTGCTGCTGTGTTGTGGCCTTACGACAGCACTTTGATGGGCGCCTTTGGACTTAATCTTCGCTGGGAATTTAGTGGTAAGGCTGGAGGGCTCATCCTATCTGAGAGCAACAGAGACCCAGAGCAAGTGCAGGCCAATAAGACAGATGTCAACCGATGCATTATGAACAATGTGGCATTGTCCTAGGAAGGCACAAGGGCCCAGGCAAAGATAAACAAGGGCCCAAGAGGGGCCTCCTGGATTCATGACCATTCAATAGCACAGATTAATCTGGTAGATATGGCCGTTCGGAAATTCCCTCTAGTTGATGGGTGGGGAATCTAGTACTACAAGCCTCTGAAGTTATCTAGCAAATGAATAGAAATCCATCCATTTACTGAGTTAATATTCCCTCAGTGTTGAAGGACCAATGGTTTCCTCTGCCAAGGACGGAGGGATTTCTTGGAGTGTAGCTTTTAGTGATTTGGGCAAACCAGAACTTCACGAGTCCCCTTCTTCTCTGTTGATGGATGCTGGAGCAGCCCCTTAGCTTCAGCGCGTGGTAGCAGAAAGCCAGACTCAGTCCCTGCTTCCAGAAGCATGTGCAAGCCATTGTGGCAGGTGACCTGATGGGGCTGTGCCTGGACCATGGGTGACAGCTTCTCATAGGAGGGCCAAACACTCACTAGAAGTGAGATTCTTTGGGAGGAACTCATCAGATTGGGAGACATCTTAGGGTTACTGGGGGTTGGGATAGTTGGGGCCAAACCTTTCATGTTTGCATAACAATTCCTGGTTCAAGACATTATAGACTGAGAGTAGGGAATCCTGGAGGGCATACAAGGCTGTAGCATTGGAAAGACACTCCAGGCGCTAGTTGATGAGGCATAGTTCCTACCCAGAGGAAACTTACAGCATAGCAACCTTGCACTATGGAATAATTTTTTGCTTTGTTTTTCTTCTCTTTTAAGCAGGGAGAGAAAGAGTTAGAGATGGCTGAGTGTTTTGTTCATTCAAGAAATGTTTCCTCAGCAGCTGTTAGGCACCAAGGCTGCTAGAGCAATGGTTCTCACCCTTTCATACAGTTCCTCATGTGGCAGTGACCACCCCCCACCATAAAATCATTTCGTTGCCACTTCATAAGTGGAAAATGTCTACTGTTGTGAGTCGTAATGTAAATATCTGATGTGTGACCCTCCCAGGGGGGTCGCGACCCACAAGTTGAGAAGCCCTGAGCTAGAGCAATGCCTGCATGCCATTCATTTCATTGTCTAGTCACTGCAGAGGATCCAGCCACCAGCTGATGTGAGAATAGGCCTCCTGGTAGGGACAGTCATTCAGCAGGGAGCCAAACTAACGCAAAGACTTTGGGGCTGGCTCCAGCCTCTGCATCCTTATCTGTTTTTCTTTTGCACGAACCCCCTCCCCCACCCCCAAGACGTTGAGGACTATATTTGATCCCACAACAAACCAGTTACACAGTTTCCCGGGAGAAGGCACATTTCCACCTTGGCCATGAATAAATCCTTTCTTCTCTCTAGCCCTGGCGAGGGGAGACCCAGGCTGGAGGGGTAGGTCTGGGCTGCTGTGGAGGGGAGGGCTGAAGAGCTGTTTGCTTTTTCATTAAACAAAGTCTGCATGGCAGGGCTTGTGGTCACAGGTGATCCTGGAGCCCGACAGAGCAGGTACTACTATTCTCCTTTGGCAGGCGAGCCGGCAGGCAGGCAAGTGAACCTGCATGCAAGCAGCCTCAATAACTGTGGCCTGAGGAATCCATTTTTCTTTTCTCCTGGGGCTGCAGTCCCATAAATGGCTTCTTTGAAGAGGCTGACCCAGGGACTGCGGGGACCCTCCCTGTAGCACCCACTCGGTCTCTGGTTCTGAAAGCTGGATTGTCCCACACGCAGCCCTGCCTCCTGTGACATTCCTCCTGCTAACCATTGTCTGTAGAAAGAGGCCATTGTCTCCCACTGACATATCTGCTGACCGAGCCCCATGAAACAAGGGGAGCTTTGGGGAGAAAACAATCCACTAGAAATAACAAAACCCCAAGCCCCGCCTCAGAGGAGGCTCGGACTGGCCTGGTCAATTTCCTGATGGCTGGTGTTCCTCCGGGGAGGAAGTGCCCACCACCACGGGAGGGAGGGTCCCTTTTATCTCTGGGTTGGAATGACACCATTCTTGCCTTTGTGTCAACAGCACTGAGAGGCCTTGTGGAGGGTTATGTGGTCAGTGTTGAGGAGGGCTTGTTTGAAGAGAAAAAAAAAAAAAAACAACCCAGAATGATGTTTACCCAGCAGGCAGCTCCTGCCAACGCAGATTCTAATGTCTGTTACATTCGGATATACCCGTTGGCCAGGCTGTTTTGGCTTGTCCCCGGCTATGGGTGCTGTCGGGCCAGGAGGGCAGGCAGCTGGCAGACACCGGAGGTTGGTGCCAGCTCTTAACCATGGAAACTCGCCTCTGCCTAGCGTAAACAGCCTGGCTCTCTTCTAGGCTGCCCCACCCCCAGCTTCCTCCCTGCTCCAATCCAAAACTAAAGGTTCACTTATGCCTGAGACAGCTAAGCCTTCTGAACCGGTGGCCTGGCCGTCAGCATGTGTCTGTCAAACTTTCAAATAGACCCCCTTTGGTAGAGGGGACATGTTTTCAGGGATAAAGCTGTCAAGGCCCGTCTTATTCAAAGGGTCACCCCAGGACTCAGGGGCATCAACAGGGCTAGGAACTGCTTAGAAATGTGGAATCTCAATCTGGTGAGGCTGCATAAACGTGAGCTGAGATGGGAATACTATGGAAGATCCTAGGAGGGGTTCTGGGGCTACCTAAGGAGGATTCTGTGTAAAGGAAGGAGGCAGAAATAGAGGGAAGGAGGGGCGTGGTAAGAGGGAGGGATGCAATGGAAGAATTTCAGGTCTCATCAGCCAATTCAGAATTCATATTATTCATCAGGGTCTCCTAGGTCTGTATGCCCTGGGTTAAGTCTAAGAAGCCGCGATCTGATCAGGATCCCCTGGTCCAGAGAGGTCTCAGCCCCAGAGGCCAGCCTGAGTTGCCACATTTAGACTCTTTGGAGACTCTGGCTCCAGGGAAATGGGATCTGGTGACGAGCCCACACAATTGCTGAGGAAAGCCATGATCTCTTTTCGTTGGTCACAGGGTGAGAGGTGCCCTTTAGCATCTGATGTGGTCTCCCTGAGGCTCTGAAGGAAGCCTCTTTGTGCCCTTAGAGATTGGCCCTGCATCTTCACGGTCTCTGATTGCAAGGATGTGGATCCCTGCCCTCCCACCTTCTTACTGTGAGCTGGGTGCTAGACTTTTAGCTTCTCTCACCCAGCTCCTAACCCCAGTCTCTTTCCAGGTGTTATGATTGAAGGGAACCTCACTCCCCCCAGTCCACATACTGCAGGACTAACCGCTGGGAAGTCAGGAGGTATTTGGAGATTAGGTTTTAATGCAGGGAAGAGAGTTCAAATGACACCATTGACAAATCTTAAGTCAGTGGTTCTCAACCTGTGGGTCAAATAACTCTTACCAGAGATCCTGGATAGCAGGTCTTTACTTTACAATTCATAACAGTAGCAAAGTCATAGTTACAAAGTAATGATGAAAATAATTTTAGGGTTGGGCGTCACCACACCATGAGGAACTGTACTGAAGGATCACAGCATTGGGAAGGTTGGGAATCAGTGCCCTAAGCCAACTGGTGTCCTTCGAAACCTAGTGATGGTTCCGTTGGTAAAGTGTTTGCTGTACAAGTATGACAGCCTGAGTTCAACCCTCAGAACCCATGTGAAAAATCTTGGTGTTGTGACCAATGTTCTGGGGAGGTTCCCTCTGTCACTTCCCAGCTAGCCAGTCTAGCTGGATCTGTGAGTTCCAGGTAAGAGACCCTGTCTCAAGGAATAAGAGGGAGAGTGATGGAGGAAGACCTGATGTCAGCCTCTGGCTGCCATCAACATGTACACACATGTGCAGTCCTACACACACACACACACACACACACACACACACGCTTGCTTGCTTGCACAGGGGGAAAGATGATGACGTACGAGTCAAGGGAAAAGGCCTTAGGAGAAACCAACCCAGCCAATGTGTTGATTTCAAACGCCTGGACTCCGTGATCATGAAGAAATCAGTTTCTGTAGATTCGGTCATCCTAGGTGGGGCTTTCGAATGGAGGACTCAGCAAGCATTGCTCCAGTCTCTAACAGCGCCTGCTGGCAACGCTGGATGGCAAGCGCTATGTTTGGCTACTTCTTAATGTCTTGGATAGTCATCACAGACTTACAGTACCACATGAGTAGCATGTGTGGGTTACCCATCACATTCCGCTTTGCCTCC
The DNA here is from genome assembly GCF_982192425.1 of Myodes glareolus. Lineage (NCBI taxonomy): Eukaryota > Metazoa > Chordata > Mammalia > Rodentia > Cricetidae > Myodes > Myodes glareolus. The sequence goes on from NC_142031.1 coordinate 61,868,432, forward strand.
GGAATGAGGTTGAGCTGAGAAAGTCACCCAGAAATCTTTCCTCGTTGAACATGAAGCTGAGGGCAGTGGAAATGATGTGTGCATGATTTTTGTCTGGAGACAGGGCTCTGTAGGCATTTTCTAGACTCTGTTTCATCATTTATTTTATACCCTACAGACAAGAGGAGGACGCTTGACCACAGATCTAGCAGGTGAGCGGCCCATGGGCTCAGAGTTCTACAGAGAACAGAACCTTGGCTTCTAGGATCCTTGAGAAGCTACGCATGCGCTGTCCAGACTAGATACTCACAAGCATCTATTCCGAGCCCTCCTTGTAAATGGGATATGCTTTGATGTGCTCAGAAAGGGGCACCAGGCATGTCATCTGGTGACAAAGATGGAAAAAAGATTACACAGTCAAAAGGGCTGGCGTGGCCTGGGGCTGGTTCCTTCGAGCTCCAAGTCATTCAGTGGGCAGTCTTCATGTGGCTAAGCCAGGCCTGAGCCATGTTCTGAAGGAGAAAGCAACTACTTCTTGTTATTCCGGGGCTTTTGGCATCCATCTCCAATCCCTTCTTCCTCTCCTCCTCTCCCCTTCTCTTCTCTCCTCTTGTTTTCCCAAAACAGGGTCTCACTACATGTTCCAGGCGGGTCTACTCCTCTCAGGTTTGAGGTTCCAGGCATGCGTCACCATAGCACACTTTCTCCCAATTCTCTCTAACCTCAGTTGCTCTCCTTCTGCCTGGAAGTCCTCCATTCCTGCTGTGCAAGTATGATGACCTGAGTTTGATCCCCCAGAACCCATGTGAAAAATCGGGGTGTTGTGGCACTAATCTGTAATAGCAATGTTCTCGGGAGGTTGACCTGCAGGGCTCACACCTAGCCACTCTAGCTGGATCTGTCCTGTTTACAGTCTCCAAGCAACCCTTTTTATTGATGCATGCCTACATTTGTTGATTTATTTAAGAAATGTTTATTGAGCACCTTCTATGTGCTAGAGGCTGTGCCATAGGAACCAGGGATCTAGAATCAAGGAGAACTCGGTTCATGATCTTGCAAGGGGTTTTGCCCGAGGGAAGACAGCAGATGGATGGATGAGCAGCGCCCAGAGCCCATGAGCATCATCAGAAAGTGCTGAGAGGTCTTCTAGAATACATAACGAGCAAGCCACCAGAAAGGGACTTATCGAGAAGGCCTTATTAGAGAAGAGGCAGGTAAGAAAGTGTCCCTTGCAGAGAACAAAAACAAAACATGCAAATGTGCCTCGGTCTGAAGGGTCTCCAGTGCATGTGAGTGAACGGTGGGGTACTACATCCCATGGTCCGATCCTCTCAACATCACGCAAGGATGCCTGTGTCCCACTGTTTTTGCATTCTGCCTTGTCTCTTCTCCTCCCAGGGCCACTTGGCTGCACTTGTTCAGCTGGTTCTTGCCACCGTGGAACTTTTCGTCTGGAGCAGACTCAGGTGGCATTTTCTTTAAGAGTCAGCTTATAAAGACTTTAGGTGTTGCAGGCCACAGAGGCTTGGTCTTAGCTCCTCACCTCAACTGCAAGAAGAATTAAAGCAGCTACAGGCACCAGCTAAGCAAGAGTGTAGCTGGGCACCAACAAGGCTGTCAGGACAGAATGGTGGGGTAGCTTCAGTGCATGGCTCAGAGTTTGCCAACTGCTGGTCTAAAAGGAAGCTGGACAAGGAATAAGTCCCAGAAGGTAGTTGTAACCTCTGTTAATATGATTTTTCTCCCTGTATCTGAGTCAGATTGCAGAGAGCTGAGCTCCACTCTGCAGCTTGGGGACATGCTACTTGTCAGTATGTTCTAAGTTCTTCTGTGTGTAAGCGCCTCTTGCCATTCCCATGATCCTCTCTGAATAGGTGACTGTCTCGAGGCATCTGCTCTGTACCTTCACAGCAACTCTCTGGGCTGTGTCACTGAGCAGGGACTTTTGAAGTGTCGTAGACAATGTTGTGTCATCAACTCCACTGATTCTAAGGCCCCATCTGCTGACTCTCAGTTGGGCTGAGCTCCTACTCACACTGCAAACCCGAGGAGCGTGAGCACTGACTTTGTATGTTGTCTTGACTATGCCACAGGGTCCAGACCAAGGGAACGGCACTTGTCGCGAAGATATTTTTAGATAAGATTAGCACTAAAGTCAGTAGCTCTTAAAGAAATTGTATTATCCTTGGAGTCTCAAGGGAAAATATGTACTTCCTTTTGGAGGAAGGACTTCTCCCTCAAGACTGTAGCATTGACTTTGCTCTGGATCTCCAGTCTGACCTGTAAAATTTAGACTCACCAGTATGCACAGTAATCATGCCTGGCAGTAATTCGTGTGTGTGTGTGTGTGTGTGTGTGTGTGATATGCATTCTATGTGGTGTATTCACATGTGCAGCTGTGTGAAGGCCAGATGTCAGATGTCCTTCTCTGTCATCCTCTGCCTTATTCCTTTGAAGCAGAGCTGATCGAAGCCTAGAGCAGTATGCCTGGGCTTCATTCATTCAAACTTCAGTTCTGATGTGATAGACTCTATGGTGTCTTGTTTTTCCTGAACAGCCTGAGCACCCGCTGGCATTGTGGCTCACCGTGGACCTGGGAAAGGCTTCCTTTTCTTCGGCATCTTCTCAGACAGGCCCCCACCAACAGCATCTCTCCTCCTTCTCTCAGAAACTCCTGATGGGGTGATGTCCTTAAGACCCAACGAGGTCTCCCTCCTCCCCCATGGCAAGCCATTCTCTGAAGTCAGGTGTCTACCTCCCTGACAGCCTCAGCTCTGTCTTTGCTTTGTGTTTTCTCCCCTGTGTGTCTTATCTTAGACACTTCCTCTTCCTCCTACATCCTGCGGAAGCCATGAGATGCTCCAGATAGTTCCAGATAGCCCTTCATCCCAGGCAGAACCTGAAAACTTGGTGCCAGGTAATTGGGTCACCTTGAGCTAGATCTCTGCCCTTTGATGTCTCAGAGCAGAATATAGGTATGTCAGAGCAGTGTGCATTAGAGGAGGCCATCATGCAAATGAAGTCATTACTATTCATCACACAGCAAACAGCGCTCCCAAGGGCAGGAAGGGCACCTTAGGACTCTCTGTATCCTGTCTTTCTCAGGCAGCAGGTCCGCCTGGGCTTCACAGATGCTCTGGTCATGACCTTGGCTCCCATGCTAGCACTATGTTTCTTCAGCAGTGGGCAGTGCAGTGACCCTAGCTCTTCATTGTGTCCTGCTGGGACAAGGCAAACCCAGGTCAGGAAATGTGTCTAAAGGGCTTATTTATCACTTTATTTTAAAACAGGCTATTTACAAAGATTGAAAGGGGAGTAAAGTATTGGGACACATGCTTTTCAGAAAATATACTTTAAAGATATGGTATGTTGTGTGTGGTGTAATGTGATCTATAAAGCGTGTGTGTGGTATGTGATGTGTATGATATGCATATGAGATGCATGTGCACGTATGTATGATATGTATGTGGTGTGCATATGTGTATATGTGTGTATATCTGTATGATGTGTTATAGTATGTGTGTATGGTGCACATGTATACATATGTGGTATATGCATGCACATACATGATGTATATTGTGTGTATGTGGTATGTGTAGTGTATGTGGTATATGTGTGCATGTGTATGTGTGTGTATGTATGTGGTGTGGTGTACATGTGAGGTGTGTGTGCACATGTACTTGATTGATGTGTGTGGTGTGCATGTGGTATTCATATATATATGGGTGTGTGCAATGTGTGACATGCATATGTATACATGTGTCTGCAGTATGTGTATGGTGTGTGTGTGTTTTCTAAATTGTTCTACAATAATGAACATCTTGCAAGGAGACCTTGCCCTCTGTCCAAGGCTTACAATTGGAGAGACAAACACTGTTGGGTCAAGCAGCCTGTGTTTGGGGGCGTGGGAGGTGCTGGGAGGGCCAGGATGGAATGGAGGGGCCAGGATCCCTAGATCTGACCCTCCTGTGTGTGTTCCCTACCGGATGCTGGTGTTAGCTGAACAGATTCGGCTCATGGTTTCATCTCGGGAAAGACAGAGCAAGGAGGGGTCAGTTCCTTTGTGTGTGAGCCTGCTGGTGAGCACGGATGGAAAGCTCAATTATCAGTGAGGTTAGGGGCAGGGGGAGAGGTCAGGGCCGAATGCCCGCTCTTCCTCTGGGCGCTGAGAGAGCCGCTCTGGCCTTTGCAACGGGGGAGGAGGATGCATTGATCAGGGTCAAAGGTTGTGTGTCATCAAAGGCAGTCTAGGGATAAAGGGAGCCCTTCCCAAGAATTCTAGACTGGCCTATGAAAATCCAAGGCGATTCACTTCCTGGTGAGAATATGCAGGCATGCCTTACACCGGAGTCTAGAATTATTATTACAACATTTACCAGAAAGTCTCTTTACCCTAGTTTAGCTTTTAAAGACTGGGGATTCAGAAGCAAAGGGTTGGTCTGTCTCTATCTGCCTCGGCTAAGAACTGAGAACCCTTTGCGGGGAGATTACACATGTCTTCCTTTGGGAAGGAAAAACAATTCATTAAAAAGTTCTTTGTATAAGGCGGGACACCTCAAAGATAGGACCCTAGCCACCCCTGTCTCACGCTTATCTTTTCCCATGGGACTGTTTCCTTTATAGACATAGAAAAACACAGTCAATTGAAAGCTGGAAGTTAAATGTGAAAGATAACTCGACCAACGAATTGCATAGAAAGACGAGAAAGATGTAAAGAAAGCAGACAGCCTATTAAAAGATAGACCAATTAGCAAAATGACAGACATTCGGAGGCAACAAAGCTCATGCCAGAAACCAGAGGGACAGGTCTCCGTGTGGGTAGTTGCAGCCCCGCTTCTACCGGCGGCTAGCTTTAAGTCTGATGACATCCCCCGAGTGTGATTCTGAGCTGGAGAGGAGACAGGAGTCTTCCAGCAGATGGGCCTAAATATTTCCAGGAATCATTTCTTGCCCTGCACAGTGAAGGAGGAGAGAACAAAGGCTCTGTTGTGGATCTGCTTAACTCTGCAGCCGCCACAGCAAACTGAGCAGAGGACAGTCCATTGTGCACTGGAACAGTTGGTACACACAGGAAGTCTGAGTCCTAGATAAAGATTGGACAACTGAGGCAGAAGTCACTGTTTGAACAGGCGACCTGAAGCCCAAAGGCCCGGGGGTCCTGCTGTGTGGTTGCCACCTTTTTCAAGCGTGGTATAAAAGTGTGAGCTAAAATGGAACTCCGTGAGAGAAACCATGATTGCCTGCCTGAGAGAAGTGGCCAGGAAGCTACTCGGAGCCTAGACTTGACAGGGAAGGTGTGAGCATATCGTCTTTCCGTCCTTTTCGAGTCCTGGAATGTGTACAGTATAGTGTTCTTGGGCTACCCACACATTTCTGTTAACTCAGTTAAATTCACCAACCAACACAGGGGTAAAGTCACCTCCCTCAGGAAGCCTTCCCCGACTTCTCTGTTGCAATGACATTTTATTACACGGTCTTTTTGCTCGATCTGTCCCAGACAGGACTGCCTGGTGCCCATCCCTCAGCTGCGAATTTGGCTAGTTCTTGATTCTTGCTCATGTCTTAACCTCCTACTCTGGTGTGGAAGCTCCTGGGTAGGGTCCTTGGGCTGGACTCAGACAGGTCCTTAGTAAGACCCTGATGGGCAAGTAAAAGAAAGGAGGCCAAGGCTGGATATCAATAAACCTGAATCGCATGAACTTCCCAGGTTCCTGTTTGTGTCGAAAGTAGAGTGAAGGTGTCGGGGGAAGCTTGTCATTTGGTCCCAGGCTCACATAGTCGGTGCTGCTGTAAGTAGGAGCACACGCAGAGCTTAGCTCAGGCCCCAGAATGCTTACCTGCAAGGGAATGACAACGTTCAAGTCCCAAACAGGGATGCAAATGGAATTACTGCTACTCCCTTGGCCTCCCAAGAGCAGTTTCTCAGCATGTTGTCTTCTGGTCTTCCTGAGTCTTCAGCTGGGACTCAGGTCTCTCTCTCTCTCTCTCTCTCTCTCTCTCACACACACACACACACACACACACACACACACACACACACACGAGGGTTTCCCAGACTGAGGAAGCAGATTACTGAGGAGCATTCTACTACAATCCTAGCCCCTCCCAGTCTGGTGACTGCTCACAGAGTCTGAGGGATGGAGAACATCCAGTTCTCACCCTTTTTATTTGACAGATGTGGGTTCTGGTTGGAAGAAAAGTAGCTTGTCCAAGATATGGCACGAAACAGAACTGTACCTGGCACCAGGCCTCCTAGTACCAGGATCTGCAGTAACGAAACAGCCGCGATGCTGGTGACGCTCAAATAGCTCACCCCAGGTGTCTACCTAGCACTGTTAAGAATGTTATACTGGGTGTAGCAGATGTTAGCATCCACATGAAGAAACTGGGGTTCTCGGTGGCTGTTGGGGTGGCGGTGGGAGGAATGACGCCCTGTCCAAAGGCATAGAGTGGGAAATAAGAAAGTTATAACATCCCAGACCCTACCTCCTCCCCCTCCACCATCCCCTTCCCCCAGTCACATCCTGCCAGTTCCTCTAATACTGTACCCTTTAGGAGAGCTGAAGGTTTCATGAACCATAGAACCAAACCAACAGATAGTTGGGGATTCGTCCAGTTTTCATAGGCCTCCCATATTGCTCACTGAGCACTAGGAACCTCTGAACACTTTCTGCTCTTGGCTTCCTGTCTGGGTGTTGATGCTCATGGGACCCTGTGGGTCTGTGGCTGGGGTTAGGCGTGGCTATCTCCTTGATGAGAGGTGACTGCGCTTCCCTAAGTGAAGCCTCATTTGTTGGAATGGAGAGAGCTGACCTGGCTGATAAACTTGTGTTTCCTTTCTTGTTTTTCCCAGGAGGCTAGAGAGGGGGAGTCTGGGTTTTCAGCTGGGTGAGGCCATGCTAAGGGATCTCTGTTTCAGAGACCCATGAATTTTCTGATTCAGGTGCCCAGCATGCATGCATTCTCTTTCAGAGCAGCTCTCTCTCTCTCTCTCTCTCTCTCTCTCTCTCTCTCTCTGTATGTATGTGTGTGTGCGCTTACATGTGTGCCTGTTCGATCATGGGGAGTGAGCATGCACTTGGGTGCTCAGCCGTCTGGATGGAGGCCAGAGCTCAGCACCAGCTGCTAGAGTTCTCACGAGGCCATCCTGCTTGTGTTTTTCAAGACGTTGTTTCTCCCTGACCTGGGACTTGCCAAGTATGTTAGGCTGGCTGACCAGTGAGCCCCAGGGATCTGCCTGTCTCTGCTTCCCCAGCTGTGGGATTTCAAGCATGTGCCACCACGCCTAGCATTTTCAATGTGGGTTCTGGTATTTGAACTTGGTATCCATAGTTGTGAAGCAAGTTCTTTACTGAACTAGTCCTCGACTGTCAAGTGATTCGTTCTTTTCTTTTCTTTTCTTTCTTTGTTTTTATTTTATTTTATTTTTTGAGGCATTGTTTTTCTGTGTAGCCCTGACTGCCCTAGAACACATTCTGTAGACCAGGTTGGCTTCGAACTCACAGAAATCTGCTTGTCTCTGCATCTGCCTCCTTAAGTCTGTGAAGTCTGTGATTAAAAGTGTGTGCCACCACTGTCCCAGCTTCCAAGAGTAGGCTTTCGTACAAGCTCTGGCTGCAGCCAAAAGCTGAGCAGGCCTTGGTGTAAAAGGCCCTGTGTATGCTTTTAAAAACTGCCTTGTCAACTCAGCTTACAAGATCTCTGAAAGATTTTTATTCTGGCTGCCTGTGGGCTGAGGTTAGAATTCTAGGCTAGCCATGCATAGCCTAGTTCCAGGATACAGGACTGCGGCAGGAGCTTGAACTTGGTCCAAACTGTAGTAATTTCAAGCTTACCTCATAGGCAAACCACACTCTCAGAAACACAGTGCCCCCATCTCCAAGACAGGGTGACGACATTATCTGAACCACTGGTTCTCAACCACCCCATGCTGTGGCCCTTTAATACAGTGCCCCAAGATGTGGTGAGCCCCAGCCATAAAATTATTTTCGTTGCTGCTTCATAACTGTCATTTGGCTATGGCTATGAATCAAAATGTAAATACCTAAATATCTGTGTTTTTCAATGGTCTCTGGGGGTCAGGACCCATCGGTTGAGTACCACTGACCTAAACTCCTCGGGTGGTAATGAAGACTCAAGGAGAGACAATGAATAAAATACCGTGGCACCCAATACCCTTGATCTTATTTCTCTCCTTCCTTTTCCTTTTCCAAGCCCTTCTCAGACTTTGTTTTTTGCTTTCACTTTCTTTCCTTTTTAAGACAGTATGAACGCCAGGCTGGCCACAAGCTAATGATTCTCCTGCCTTAGTCTCCTGGGTGCTACGATTATGGGCATACACCATGGCTCTTGGCTGTGTCTTCTTACTTTATTGAGGCATACTCAGAAGCAGGCTTTAGACACTGAGGAACAGCAGTGAGTTCTGCCAGGCTTCCGTCCTTCTGGAAGACACCCCTGATGCAGGCAGTGATGGACAAACAAAGCAACAGGACAGACAGCGTGTGCCTGGATCAGAGGAGAACCTATTTTTCTGAGATCAGGTGACACTGTCCCTTACTTTGTGGCTCCAGTCCAGTTTATTTATTTATTTATTTATTTATTTATTTATTTATTTATTTATTATTCATTCATTCATTTATATTGCCTTTTTTTTTTTAATAAAGAATGTCCTTTGAGTGTGGGTGGTGTCCTATTAAGAAGATAAAATTACCAGGTGGTGGTGGCCCGTGCCTTTAATCCCAGCACTGGGGAGGCAGAAGCAGGTGGATATCTGTGAGTTCAAGGCCAGCCTGGTCTACAGAGCTAGTTCCAGGACAGCTAGGGCTGTTACCCAGTGAAATCCTGTCTAGAAAAACAAAAACAGAGCGAAACAAAACAAAAATATCAAAACTCTAAGGCCACAGGGAGCAGCCTCCACGCACCAGCACCTGGAAGCACCTGCTAATGGCCCAGAGAGAGGGCTGTCCACACCAGCTACACGTTACTCCAGCCCAAGAAAAAAGACCAATGGAGGGTTTTGACAGGTTTATTTTCCTGTCAAGACATCAGAAGGTAGAAGGACGCGAGCTTGTGCAGGCAAGGGTTTCTGAGCACTCGGCTGTCATGGAGTACCCTGCGTGTTGGAAGTTAGTACTGGTCATACCTGAGCAAACAGTCGGGCTAGCCCTTCATCCAGTACTGGTCATACCTGAGCAAACAGTCGGGCTAGCCCTTCATTCAGTACTGGTCATACCTGAGCAAACAGTCAGGCTAGCCCTTCATTCTACCCTATGAAACCATCTAGGGCTGAAGCATCGGCCTGAAGACCTTGTACAGTGGATGCAACTTACCGGGTGCCCCTAGTCCCTTTCCCTGGAACACAAAGGCCTCTTGTCTAGCTGGGCTGTGGGAGTGGACACAAGCCATCTCCTCTTTCCTTTGTCGTGGGCCTAATCTTTGCAATCTGGAAGGGGGTTTTGTTTCAGCCTCTTGGGGGCTGGGGGGCAGAAAGGAGGATAACTTCCGACTTTGAAGAGGACAGAAGGGGTTAAGCAGGACCCCTCAGCCCTCTTACTTCTCCCTTTCAGAGAAGAGCTGGTGGCTGCCTCCCGGGGTGGGGGGCGGTCTCCTGCTGCTCTGCACGAAGGTGTGTCTGTGATGATTATTGCTAATGATCACTTCATCTTGGTTGTATCAATCTTGGCTCTTTTTCTAAAGGATCTTAACGTTGTCAGTGGAGCAGATTTGCAGCAAATAAAGAATCCCCAGGTCAGGAGAACAAAGCTGAGGGAACTGTGAAGACAGTCAGAAGTCCCCCACCCTCCAGGATAGAGTGTGGATAGCTAGTTTCAGGGGACAGGAGAGATAATTTCTTGCTGGGGCTGTAGATCAGTTGGTAGAGACCTTGTCTAGAATGTACATAGTACTGTCTTTGAGTCTCAGTGTGGTAGTAATGCCTGCTACTCTAAGACTTGGGGAGTTGATGGGAAAGATTAGGAATTCAAGGTCATCCTTGGGTACCAGTGATGTCAAGGCTAGCCTGGGATACGTGAGTCTTGGTCTTAAAAAAAAAATCACAAAGAAGGAATACTGCTCGTATTCTATGGCACAGGAAAAATCATTGGTTAATAACTCTGAGTTCAATATTTCAAAATAGTTATTACAGAGGCTTTCGAATGCTCCCAAAGCAAGATATATGTCTGAGGCAGGAGATATGCTAATGGGCCCAATCTGGTCGCAACAGATGTTATGCATGTATTGAAATACCACACCACACTCCACAAATATGTACGATTCCTCTGAGTCGAAAAGAGATGCAATCTAGGAAAATAGCCCTTTGGGCAGTGCCTGGAACTCACTTTTGGGTGTCCTAAGAGCCACAATAATGAGAGAAACACATAAATCACAGCATCCGCAAGAACCGACACTGTCTCAGTTACAGGAGACTTTGATATGGCAGAGAAAATTACCAGTAGTGTCCCCGCAGTTTGGGACATTAGGAAACACGGCCTTGGGAAACTCCAGAGTTCATAAACAGCCCCTGGGCAGTGGTTTCCATCGTATTCCATGAAATAGTGATTCAGTTTCAGAGAAGGTTTCCTCAGACACAGGCAGTATGGAGTTCTTACCATCCACCCAAACACTGTCTCTCTCTGGAAGACTCGCCATGTTCTCTCTCTGTTGGGGACTCTAAGTAAGAAGTCTGCACAGATGGCAACCTGCTTCCTTTTACCCAGTCATTTCTCAAACACCTTTGACTAAAGAACCAGACACTGGAGAGATGGGGGAATACCCCAAGTCTTTGAGGCAGGATTGTTTTTTTCTTTGTTTGTTTGTTTTTCCCCTCCAGGGATACTGTCTTGCTCACAGACTCTCAAAAGCTAATTTTCAACAAGGCACCTGAACTCTCTCTTCTGATAAAAGCCCCTGCCTGCAACCCTGCAACCTAGAGACACAGCACACACCCCTTCAGCCTGCACAGCCTCTGGACGGGGTGCCCCCAGAGATGGACAGAGCACTCTTTGCTGCAATCTATTTCCTGCCATCGCCTGCCATCGCCTGCCATCTGTGTGAACAAAGGAGACACCACCCGCCGGTATGCCAGGATGGAGGGTGGGTTGAGAAAGAAGAGTGTAGCCTGCCACGGGGGTAGCGGGCAATGGCCGTACCTCATGATGAATGTGTATCAGAAAAGACAAAAGGCTCCCCGGTCCAGGGAGGCTTCTTGGAGGAAGTGACACATCAGCTGTAATTGAAAAGATAAACAAGAGTTTTATGAATGGGGAGGTGTGGGGTCCTCTTGGAGTTTGGAAGGACCAAATGGTCCGAGGGAGCTGTGGGTGGGACAAATGGCTGGGATCCAGGCAGCTGGTGGGAGCGGGACCCAGACTGTCTGACTAGTTAATCTGGGCTTCCTTGAACCAAGGAAGTATGGAGGGTCCCGAGAGGGGTGCCGGAACTTTCCCTGGGAGTCAGGCATAGAGGGATGTCTATAGGTAACAAAGGTAGAGAGGCATGAACCTGAGTGATGCTGACCGCCAGGGACAAAGGACAGAGCACCGGCACTGAGTGCCGGTTGGTCATGAGTAACGTGGCAAGCTCTTCATGGTCCCAGGAGAATCAATGTTTCCCTTGGCTGGATATCAGACCAAATTAAGGACACTTGTCTCACCAGCTGCACTGGGCCCCGATGTCACTCTCAGCATCCTGGACATGGGTTTCTGGTCTCAGAGCAGAGCAGCTCGTCCTGCCATGGTTGGTGGTGGACAGTAGAGAGGATGAGGGTGCCGTAGGCGATGCCCTGTGTTGTGGGTAACTTCTGTTCTGAGGTGTTCTCTGTTCACAGAGGTGGGGGACAAGACTCCTCAGCCAGAGCAGAGCTGTCGCTCGGAAGCCCCAGCCAGGGAACTTTTAGGAGTGGTGGGCAGAAGGCCACAGTTTGTCCTTCCTTCATCTACATTGTCCCATTTGACCTCACAACACCCTGTGATACCCGGATGATGGACTCGTCCGCAGAGACAGATGGAGACATGCTAGAGTTGTAACAGGGGTGGCCATGTCTGAAGTTTTGATTCAGGCCATGGTGCTTATTCAGTTGCGCTGGTCACAGACCAGGCAGCAGGAGAAGAAGACAGAATCCTGGTGCCCACTATAACTTCTCTGAGACTTGCTTAGGAAGCCTGGGACCCAGAGAGAGCTAGGGGGCATGTTCGAGGTGCCTTAGGATGTTTGGGATGATTCTGGGGTCCTAGGAATAAATGGTTGGGGTGGAAGTAGGATCCATATCCTATTTCTTCCTTTAGTTCTGGGAAGCCCTTTTGCAATCACCAAGAGAACAACTTTTCAGGCAGTGTGTGAGTTCTAGAACTTTTTGGGACCCAGGGACACTTGATGTAGGTGGGCCTTCTGTTATGTGTTATTTTCATTGGTTAATAAAGAGACTCCCTTGGCCCTCTGACAGGACAGAAAATTAGGTAGGTGGAGTAAACAGAACAGAATGCTGGGAAGAGGGCAATGAGGCAGATGCCATGGAGCCAGCCACCAGGTCAGACATGCTAAATCTTTTCCAGTAAGCCACCACCTCGTGGTGCTACACAGATTATTAGAAATGGGTTCATCAAGATGTGAGAGTTAGTAAGTAACTAACTCTCTAGAGATAATGGGCCAGGCAGTGTTTAAATGAATACAACTTGTGTGCTATTATTTCTGGGGCTAAGCTAGCTGTGCGGGAGCTGGGCAGGATGAAAAGCAGGCCTGCCCGCAGCTGCTCACTACAGACACTCCTTTGCTGTGCTGTCCCTTTTTCAGAGATGGCCTGTCTTACCTCATGATGCCTTGGTCTTTGAGTACCTGAGCTCAGCTGTCGTGGTAGGCAGAGTCTTCCTGAACCACTCTGACTGGGCCGGCTGCTCGGCATCTCTGGGCATGCATCCCTTCCTCCAGCAGAAGGAACACTTCAGATCCCAAGGTGTGCAAAGCCTTGGCCTCTGCTCTTAAGGATGGTCCTGGCTTTGATCCTGGGCACATGGATCCTGAAATATTTAATGAAGAAAGAAAAGTGTGTGGGGCTGAGTTGAAAAGCAGGTAGGAAGAAAGGAAGAAGGAAGGAAGGAGGGAGGCAAGGAAGGATTTACTTTCCTGTGATTAAAAAGGCAAAATCACTCAAGTGGGAGGATGTTTGCTTTTGCCTTGGTGGCCACATAATATATCTGAGCCTTGGACCCATAGCTCAGCTGAGGTGTACTGTATTCCTGTCTTTTGTCCGACTGTGTAAGCTGAGAATCGCAGGGAAACCAGCATTTTTCTGAGTTATGTAGTCAAGTTGTGGGAGTTCTATGTAGATCTTGACTTGGACCTGGTGATTTTGTGGGATGTAGAAAACTTTCCCCTCTCTCCCTGACAATTTCTCTGTGTAGCTCTGGCTGTCCTGGAACTTGTTCTCTAGACCAGGCTGCCGCAAACTCAGAGATCTGCCTGCTTTGCCTCTCAAGGGCTGGGATTAAAGGTGTGCGCCACCACGGCCTGGCAAAAGCAGTTTTTTAAAACAACTAATTTTTTTTTTTAGAGGATAATGCTTTCTACAAAAATTTTAGAATTATAGATAAGAAAAGAAGTCTAAAAAAATTAAGCAACCTCATTATCCTGCCTCTACCTTCCGGGTGCTAAGATTACAGGTGTGTATACCATTGGGTCCCACAGGCAATGAATCTCTGTCTACTTCTCTCTCTCTCTTTCTCTCTCTCTCTCTTCCCCCCCCTCTCTTTCCCCCCCCCCCCTCTCTCACATACACACACACACACACACACACCTCTGCAAGGTCTCAATATAACCTAGGTTTGTCTCAAACTCTTAATTTTTCTTTCAAATTTTTGGATTCTAATATTTTTTTTCTCAGTTATTTGGAAACTCAGATAAAGTGGACGCATATAACCTACAGACTAATTTCTACTGCCATAAAACCTTCACAGATAATAAGTATAAGAGGGCACTGGAATAGGACACAACATTGCAATGGTCAGTCACTGAACTGAACATGTTTTCTTTTGTGTTTGCAGTTTTGATTTTGTATATATGGATAGTTGTTTTTGTGCTGTCAGATCTCAGACATTTGTGTAGAGTTTTCTGAAGCTCTTCAGGCAGGCCTGGAGCTGTATGGCCTAACAGACATTATGAGTTGCCTGAGAGAGACCTATGCTGGTGTCATAAAATGACCTTTGAGGATCAGTAAGATGGTTCGGGGGTGGTGATGTTTGCCTCGAAAGCCTGTTGATCTGAGTTCGATTCCTGGCCCCTATGTAATATGGAAAGAGAACAAATCCCACAAGCTTGTCTTCTGATCAACACACACCTCCGTTTGCCCACCCCAAATGCGACAAATATTTTTTTGAGGCCAGAACAAAAGAACCCTTGAAGACCCCACGGCTGTTTCCTGGGTACAAACTATACAGATGTCTTTCGAGTGGATGAACTCTCAGCAGCTCAGCCAGTGGAACCTGCTGGCTAAGGATCCCTTACCTGAAGGCTAAAGGCCCTGAATACTAACAGAGTAGAGAGGATGGCGGGAAATTGCTTTGAGAGGATGCAGGCCAAGAAAGGGGCTTGTTCGTATGAGTCCCCGCTGTTGCAAGCCTCACCCAAGCTGTGATGTGACAGAGCTCTCAAGAATTGCATCTCACTCTCCCACCATCTTCTCAAAGAAAAGATTCACTCCATTTTATAGAACCAATCGCTTAGGCTCAGAAAAGACGATTTCTTCCCCCTAGTAACCTAAGGGCAGGAAAGGAAATTGGCCTCACTCCTAGGATCTACTCGGTCCTCTGCTGTCATGAACAGACAGAGTGCTTTCTGAATCTTTGGTGCAAAAGTAGCATGGTGAGGAGAATCGTAGGAGAGGTATCTTCTAGAATTTTCCATTTCGAAAAGCCATTGTCCTGTCACAGTCACTCAAGATGAAAGAATTAGAAAGAAGTGACTTAGGGCTTTAGAAACGGCAACCAAGTCCTAAAGCTAAGACACAAGTTGTTTTTATCTACAAACGCACAGAGGATCTCCTTCACATAGGGGCCTAAACGTGTGATAACTTCCTGGACCCGGACCCTCTGCTACCCAGACACAGCTGTGCTGTACACACAGCACAGTCAGAAGATTGGAATTCACAGACCGCGCCACTCCTTCCCTGGCCCCGTGGCCCTAAGACAAATGAACACATCTCTCCAACACTCAGTTAATTATTTGATAATGATGGCGATTTCTATTCAAATGAGGTCCTCACTGAAATGCCAAAGGTCTTTGATAAACCGATGAATGAAAATTCCCTTGAGCAAGCCATACAGAGTGCCGGCGAGGTGTCAGCACGGGTCCTGGTGCACGGTAGGTAGGTAAGCATTGTGGGAATGCAAGACGGGTAAGTAAGGCCAGCGACTTTTTGGGTCTCTGCTAATCAGTACTGGCTACATCAGTAGCCCGGATCTTCCCGGCCTTCCTTATGCTTCCAGCAAGGTTCCCATCTCTCATTGCACTAACCTGGAATCTCCTCTGTCCTTCAGTGCTGTGAACTGAACCTAGGACCTTATGCATTCACGCGTGCAAGGCAAACATACTCCAACTGACCTGGAGGCCAGCAGAATCTTGCACTTACTCCCACTCACATATGTACGTGTGTGTGTGTGTGTGTGTGTGTGTGTGTGTGTGTGTGTGTACATGCTGGCTGATGTTAGGGATCTTCCTCAGTCACTCTGCACCTTAATGTTTTGAGATCTTACTGATTCAACTCAAATGACTGGTGAGCGAGCCCCAGCCGCCCTTCTGACTCTGACTGCCTAGTGCTGGGATTAAATGTACACTGCCCTGACTGGCTGTTTGTGGGTGTGCCTGGGATTCAGCCTTAGTCCTCATGTTCATGAAGCAAGCACCTTCGTGGAATTCCTAGGCCCCTGGACTCTCTTCCCGGAGCAGGCTGAATATACTTCATCAGGGTCAACGGTGTGAATTTGTCAGATCAGACTTTCCGTGGAAGCTTCCCTCGAGCAGGCGGACTGAGCATCCCCCTGAAAAGGAAGCAGCTGTGGTTTTACAGATAGCTCTTTTCTTTTAATGAGCACAGAATCGTGCAGCAATCCTTAACCTCTCCGAATCACAAGATCACAGACAGCCCATCTTTGAGAAAGCCTTTGGGGCTTACCTACCCACAATCCTCTGCTTTACAGAGGAGTTGGTGTAGAGTAAGAAGAGACTTGATCAAGTTGTAGAACAGAGATGGCCTTGGCATTGTAACTTTGTCCTTTGAGTGAATATTAGTTCCTTCCAGGACTTCCCAGGACCAAGCCAGTGGTCCTGCTTAGACATCTTGGGCAACTCCATGGGGCTCTAAAGCAAGTGGAAGAGTTAAGAGCCCCCACCCCCCACCTGCCTTGACTTTGCCAAGATTGCAAGTGCTTTCCTGGTACGGGTGCCCGCATGGTCCTCCAGGGGGATAAACACAATGACTGTCTTCATGGACACGCTGGTGGGCAGAGCAGGCGTTGTGAGCCAAAGTGGCCCTGACATTCTTCGTTTCCAGTGTGTAGATGGAGAGACTTCCTTACTCCTCCATCTGTGCACTTGTGAGCCCACTGAAGAAGGCTAGGTCCCCTGCATTTGGATGACGGCACGGGCGACCCAGCCAGTGCAAGTCTCTTGTTGTGGGTAAGACCGACTCCCAGCTGGCATCTCTGAGCAGCACGGGGCTTGCTCTGAAAAGCCGTGACTTCCTTCCTCTTCCACTGAACCCAGATTGGAGAATGGGGCTCTGGCACTGTAATTAGACGCCGGCAGGAAACAAATAACGGAGACATTTCTCTAAGTGAGGAAGGAAGGAAAACATCCAGGCTCTGGAGAGCCTCCAGTTTCTGTTCTTCAGCACTGGAATAACAAGCAGAGCTAGCTGCTCTTCAATCTTTACCAAGCCCCTGAAGTAGGTACTTGAGCCTTTGTCTGCCGATGCAGGCATGGGGGTCAGGCAGGGCTGCAAACTCGCAAGTGGTATCTGGAAGATGGACCTGAGTCACACTTGTGCCCAATTCTTAAGCCGCCGCCCTCTCCATGCTCCCCTTACCCCCGCCCACATCTACCTCACACGGTGCAGGCGTGGAAAGGGCATTTTGCCCTTCTTAGCTTTTAACCATCCTGGAAGGAGTGAAGATATTCTAAAGAGACACTCGGGCCCCTCCCTCTGGTTATCTGACTATTGAAATGCTGGTCCCCCCCACGAAATTGGAATTTCCCCAGGGATTTCACGCTGGGAGAAGAAAGAGACTGAAGCCCGATGCCAAGCCCAAGGAAGAGATTTCGCACAATTCTGACAGCTTGTCAGACCACCTTGCAGGAGAGACTGGAGCCCAGACAGTGGCGGGTCAATGATGAACGTGAGCATACTTTGGTTAGGACTGCTTAGCTATGCATATAACAGCTCTTTATTTAATCCTATGCCTCATGTCAGGATCCTGAAGATGTTGGTGGTTGATAGGGGCAATCCCCGAACCTCTTTATTTCTTCCTCTTCTCGATGTGACAGTGCACAGATTTTCCTCTGTTGCCACTATTGCTTAACAGTTTAGTGTGGATCTAGGATGACCCTAGCGATTTTGGTAACAAGCGTATGAGAGGTGTTGTGTGTGTGCGTGGGATCAACCTGGTCTTCCTCGTAAACTTGTACTTGGTATGTTTCTGCAACTGTGTATCTTGGCAGGAGGAGGGACACATGTTCCTTTTGCACACTGAGGCCAACTTACAGCCATGGCTCAGGTTGAATCCACTTGAAAGGGCACGCAACAGTACTATGGGACCATGATGAGTTGACAGCAACTCTGGACATGTCTGTGAGAGAGTTTCTAGATTGGGTTGAGTGAGGTGAGAAGAGCCACCTTCACTGTGGGTAGCACCATCCTTGAAGGAAAAACAAGAAGACTGCTGAGTATCGGGTGTTGAGACTGGGCTGTTTCAGGGTTTCTATTGCTGTGAAGAGACACCAGGACCAAGACAACTCTTATAAAAGAAGACATTTATTTGGGGCTGGTTTACCATTTCAGAGGTTTAGTCCATTAACATCATGGCAGGGAACGTGGAGGTATACAGGCAGGTATGGTGCTGGAGAGGTTGCTGAGAGTTCTGTATCTTGATCTGAAGGCAGCAGAAGGAGACACTGCCCCACTGAGTGTGACTTGAGCATATATGAGACCTCAACACTTGCTCCCAAAGTGACACCCTTCCTCCAATAGGGCCACAGCTACTCCAACAAAGCCATGCCTCCAAATAATGCCACTCCCTATGGGCCAAACATTGAAACACATGAGTCTATTCACACCACCAAACAGGCTATTCCTCCTCTGATTACCCCATATTGTATACATCTTAACATTCTCTATTTCCTGGGTGTGATGTGACCAGCCATCCTACGGTCCTGCTGTCAAGCCTTCCCTGTCAAGATGGAATGAAGTGTGACCCTTGAAGTGTGAGCCAATAAAACCCCTCCCTTCCTTAAGTTGTTTTAGGTGTGTTTTAACCTCAACATTAAATACACGAAATCCGGGTGCCAAACAGGCTGACGGTGGCTTTCGAATAGTTACTGTTGCTTTAACTCGCCTGTGCCTCAGTTTCCTCCCTGGAGACAGGATTGTACTGTAACCATGTTCCAGATCGAGTAAGTGCTGGACTGTGGGATGTACCAGATTCTTGCAGAAGTTTCGACCATGGCTTATATTAGGTATCCTTTCCTGTTTTGCCTTCGTTTTCTTTCTCTGGCCACTCTAGGGCTCCAGTTGGTATGGGCCTGTAGAGGTTGCCCCTGCCCGGACCATCTGGATGTGCAGTTGTTGATTTTCTCACTGCCGGGCTTCTTGTGGCCATCACATGGGAGAAAAGTGTGTGGAGGAAACCACAAACCAGGAGAGAGGGAGTGGAAAGCCTGCGGCTTGGCTCTCATGGATGTTCCAGTCAAGAATGGGAGCTGACACTAGGCTTACCAGAGGATACTCCACTCTGTGTCAGGCCTGAGTTCTTACGGAAAGTCAGACCTCCCACCCACAGAGGATTCTCACGGTGTCTCAACCCGGTGAGCCCTCGGCACCTAGGACAGCCCCAGCTCTCCCTGGGTGCTCAGCACTGCTCTGGCAACAGCTGGTTGACTGGGCAAGGTCCTGACCTTGCTGTGTCCCTGCCCGGCTGTCGTGACCTTGGGTTGGCTTTGCCTTCCAGCCAGCCTGAGTGTCATTGAGTCTTCATCTTCTCCCACCTCATTATCACCTAGGTTTGAGAGTTTCACCTCTGCCGCTAGGAATACCCAGGAGTGCTGTGGCCTTCCGAGCCGGCCAGAGGAGGTGAGGCCCCTGCAGGTCGGATCTGGGAACCCCCAGAACCCAGAAGGAATGTCTCACTGTGAGGTAGAAAAAGGCCATCTTTCCAGCAGCTCACTTAATAGCCCCCAGGACAGGGTGGATGAGCCCCAGTCCAGGGGGGCCTCCATATTCAGGCCCGCAGCCCCCAGCCTGTACCTTTATCTCCTTGCAAAGATAACACCCTGCTGGCAGGAGCCATAAAGCAGGGAGGGGATGGCAGTTTAGGGTCCTGGGGCGTCAGAGCTTTGAACTCTGCCTTCTGAAGGGTTAGGGCTTGCTTTATGGCCAGGCTGTTGTGGGGGGGGGTTGTAAGGGAGGATGGTGGGAGAGCAGAGTCATTAGGGAGAAATGAGTCCCCAGGGCCCAGCCCTCAGCACCCTGACTGCAGGCATGAAACAACAGAACCCAGAGAGGTGGGACCAACAGAGGAAACGGTGCTCCATCCTGGCTTTATTGACTTGTAAACGACACCATTAAAGATGAAGTCCTCACCTTGGCTGGAAACAGCTGTGCTGCTGGCCCTAAATGGGTGGCTAGCTGGGAGGCCACTCCAACAGGCTTGCCCCAGCGGGAGGCAGCTTAGGGGCTGCCTAGGATCTCAGTGCCTGCCTCACCCCCCCACTCCCGCTGAGCTGTGGGAAAGGGAACTGGGATCATTCAGGAGGAAAGGGTTTATGAGTGGAAATGTCATTGGCTTTTTTTTTTTTTCTGAAACGAGGACATTTCCCCAGAAATCTTAATAACTACCATTTGCAAAATCAATAGAGACAGGTATAGAGGAGCCCTGGGCTGCGGAGGAAGAGGTGGGGTCAGTGAAGACAGAGGGGCTAGACTTCTTGGTTTCTTACTTGCGGCACTTGTAGGAACAGACACCGAGCTGCCTGTGCTCAGAAACTCTTACTTAAAATCAGGCATAGTGGGGTCCTGGGAGATGGCTCCAGAGGTTCAAAGCACTGGCTGCTCCCACATGACGTCTCACACCCGTCCAGTTCTAGGACTTCCGATGACCACACAGAGACGCTCATGCAGGAACACACACACACATATTACATATTTTTATATATTAAATATTACATATATTTAAAAAACCAGGCCGAGGAATACTCCTCAGAGGATGGCTGAATGGCCCCGGTGAGATTGGGGGTTGGGGACATCTGACTCTGTAAGGTGCTGGAGTTTTCTTCCTTTTATTAACAGCACAATGGAATCAACTCCAGAGGAAATAGAAATACAGGATCTCGGCCCCTCCCTGTGTTTTCTTCTGCGGAGTTAGGGGGAAACAAAAGACTAAGATCCCAGGGAGCCAGGCAGCCCTACCCAGGTGAGTTTTGTATACTAAGTTCTTCCTAAGGAAGCTACTGTAGACATCTGAGAATGCTTTCAATAAGTGTGTGATGGGAGAAGAAATAGGAAGGGAAGAAAGGGGGAGAAGAGAAGGAACTGAGTAAGAGTGGAAGGAGGGTGGGCACAGGGCCACTGTCCTTCTCCCAAGTTCAGCAGTTTCTGGACGTTTGCTGACTCCAGTCTCTACCATGCACAGCGTGACCCTCATAACTCCCAGGAGAACTCAGGAGGGAAGCTCAGGCTGTGCCAGCCATTCCTTAATCAATAAGTAAATTTCTCCTTCTGGGTGAGTTCTTCGCTCAAAGTGGGGTGGGGGAAATAAATCTTTTGTGTCCCTCTTTTCTCCTAAAAAAAAAAAATGGTGAGAATCCAATAAGAACGAATGTCTAAAGCTGCAGCCAACAGTTATGGGGAAATTTTAAGCATTCAATATGTGGCGGATAGTTCCACAATTAAGGATGAAGGTGAGTGAAGAGGTTTTTCCTAAAGGTGAAAAGTGGCGTTGCCTTCCAAAGTTTAGCCTGGGTCACAGGGTTCTAGAGCTGCCCAGGGCTCTCCAGGGCAGCTTTTGGGAATCCGTAGGGCCATAGGGTCTAAGGCTTTATGGCCAGATGCTACCATCAAAACAAAACAAAACACCTGCAGAGATACAGTCCTACAATGAGAGGCAATAGAAAACGGTTAATTGGGCCACAGAGATCTTTGTCTTTAGCTGACAGATGCCTTCATTCCATAAATAACAAGCAAAGAGGAAAATAAACAAACAGAAGGGAGGCTCTGCTCTGGAGGCCTTTGCAGAGCCTCTGCAGGTGGGAAGCTATGCAGGTTTGCAGGGTGAGCACAGTCCCAGCTGATGCTCCTCTTGGCACTTAGCATTTGCAAATCCTTTCCTTCCTTCCTTTCTTCCCTCCTTCCTTCCTTCCTTCCTTCCTTCCTTCCTTCCTTCCTTCCTTCCTTCCTTCCTTCTTTCCTTCCTTCCTTCCTTCCTTCCTTTCTTCCTTTCTTCCTTCCTTCCTTCCTTCCTTCCTTCCTTCCTTCCCGTCCTTCCATTTTAAAAATAAAAGAAAACAAACTATCTTTCCTTATTTTATATACCATTCCCAGTTCCCTCCCTGCTCCCCACCACTTTTTTTTTTTTTAAAGGTTTACTTTTTAGGGACTGCAGAGAAGGCCCAGTGGTTAGTTGCACTGGCTTCTCTTACAGAGGACCCAGGTTCAATTCCAAGCGCCTGCATGACAGTTAACTCTGATCTCAGGGGCCTCAGTCCCTCTTCTGGCCTCTGTGGGCACCAAGCATCCATGTGGTGTAATGACTTAAATGTAGATCAAATACCCGTTCACATAAAAGAGAACATTTTTTTAAGATTAAAAAATTTAAGTGTGTGTGCAAGTGAATGTGTGTGCCAGCATGTTGAAAATACTTAAGTGTGCGTGCGTGCGTGTGTCAGGTGCCTGAGGGGGCCAGAAGACACAGTCTCTGAAGCTGGAGTTAGAAGTGATTATAGGCCACCTAATTTAGGTGCTGGGAAACATTCTGGTTCTCTGTAAGAGCGACTAGGTCTCTTAACCACTGAGCCCTTTCTGCAGCTCCTGGCATTAGTCTATTTTTTTTAAAACATGTAACAGAGAAGACAAAAGACAGGGGACACTTCCCATCATCTGGAATTTGTTAGAGGCTTACAGTGAAAGAAATCGCAGCCTAGGTCACCATGGTGCCCCTGCATCTGTGAGGCCAGTCTGGCTTTGATAGGAGTTAGAGGTTTTAATTTTATAACTTCCTCCCCACCCCCCTTCCCTTTTTCTTTTCCTTGGTAGGGCATCACTCTCTAGTGTAGGCTGGCTTGGTGTTTGCTATTTAGTCCAGGCTGGTCTTGAATTTATGGCAATCCTCCTACCAGCCTCTCCCAAGTGCTGAGATCATAGGTATGGATCAGGATGTCTGTCTTGAATATTTGGGATTAATTTAAAATAAATGTTCCTGGGCGGGGGGGGGGGAGAGCTGGGGAGATGGTTCAATGGTTAGGAGCACTGGATCCTCTCCCAGAGGTCCTGAGTTCAATTCCCAGCACTCACGTGGTGGCTCACAACCATCTGCAGTGGGAATGGATGCCCCCTTTTAACATAAAGGTGTACATACACGCCATCCTGGGCACGCCATTTGCCTTTAATTCCAGCAGTTAGGAGGCGGAGGCAGGCGGAGTTTGAGGTCAGCTTGGTTTACAAAGTGAGTTTTACTCACTGTGTAAGAGCTACACAGAAAATCCCTGTCTCAAAAAACAAAACAAAAAACCCAACATTAAAAACAAAACAAATCAGAAAGTCTTTGAGTATTAGAATAAATCTTTTGTGTATTTCTATGTCCCTTCAGGGTCCTCTGTGTTGCCTCTCAAAATGAGTTCCGGCTTGCCAAAGCATCTTTAAGCTTCCAAGGAATGCTGGAAGAAAGGCGGAGGCACTTTCCATTGGGATGAGGGAAGTCTTGTTTGGGATGTAACCTCCCCTGCCCCCAACAGTCAAGACACAAGGCCTCCTGGAGGTAGCTTCCTCCAGCAACTCCCACACTGCCAGGATTTCCAGGTAATCCTCCTAAGCATTCCTCCAGGGCCCAGGCCTAGGGAAGCTGCAGGCAGAGACAGGCGGGGGTACCCCCTGAATCGGGGCCCATACCTGCCACATCGCATTCTTCAGGATTAAAACCTCCTATTCTCTTACAAATCACTGGTTCAGGCCTCAATTATCCAGATAATTGAGCCGCCTGGCCCTTCATTTTATTGGCGTAGATGGCATTTATGTGTAATCTGAGAATATTCTATCTGTCATAGAGTTTCTTCCCAACGCATTCTTTCTAACCTTCTTTAAGAAACAAATTTCTTGTTGCCATGGAGATCATCTTTTGGTTAATTTTATCGGGCTCAGGAGCCAGGGCTGAAAGCATCATCTCTGGCTTGTTTCTTGGGCTCTCTACCTTGTAGCATCCCAGCGTGTCTTCTTCCAAAGAGCCACCCAGGTCTCAGCAATCCCCAATAATTCAACAGCTCTGTTGACTTGGAATGAGGAAGACTTGGCGCCCTTCCACTGATTAGGTGTAGCCCTGACATCACCTGCACTTAAAACAAAAATGTTTTCATGAGAAAGCACAGAATAGAGATGCAAAGCTGCTATGTTTTGTCAATGAGTGCTTTCTGGGACCCATTTGCGAGAGGACCACTGAGATGAGAGGTTGCCAAGCAACAAGGCCTTTGATATGGAGAAAAGAAGAAAAGGCTGGTCTTAGACATTAACTCCTGCCATTCTAGGTGTGGGTCAGAGTCTAGAAAACCCCCACTGAAATGCGAAGACTCCAGTGTCCCAGGACATGGAATTACACAGGGACACAGAGAGAATGAGAGTGGTCTAGTGAGGGAAGGAAAAGCTGGACCAAGAGGCTCACGACCCTGTAGAGGTCACTGGCACAGTCCCATCTCTCCTGCATTTGCTTATTGCAAGCTTTTTTTTTTTTTTCCTGAGTGTTCCTGGTTGCACGTCACCCAAGTAGGGAAGGGTTTACCATCCTCTACCCACTGGCTTCTCTCATGTTTAACTTGATGCCCCTTTCAACCCTCACTCCCCTGCCATGCTACCCCTCTTTGTCACGTCACAGGGAAGCCATGACTGCAGAGTTGTGACATATCTCCCAGGAGTTTACAATCTGGGTAGGGTTAAATGGCTTCAGAGGGACTCAATGATCCTTTCAGAACCTCCGCAATTGGGAAGTTAATCCACATTCTCAGATCCGGCATTGAGTATGGAATCAAAGTCGGTCTATTTGCACTCACTCGGGATAAAGTCCAATTCAAGTCCTCCTGAGCTGGATCGGGCTCAGGCCTCATCCCTCTTAGCAGACTTTAAGCCACTTGCGGCTCCCAAGTGCCCTGTTCTTCTCCCTGCCTCATCTTCTCCTCTCAGTACTGCCCGCACACGGTTCTTGTCCTGAAGAATGCACTTTTACCAATGTCCCTTTTTCTGAGATCTTTTGTTGGTGGGACTAGTTTTCCCTGGGGAGCCTGTCAATGCATGTAGTTATCTGTATCTGCGCCATCTTGTCTACTGGACCAAGAAAATCCTGAACTGTCCTCATGAGTTCATTTCTGTGTTCCAGCTTGCAATGCAGCACCAGGCTTGGAGGAGGCAATGGCTGGCGGGAAAAGTCAGCAGTGCCAGCAGCTGGCATAGATGAGCCTAATGTCCACCAGGCCCTAGACTGACACATTACTTCAGCATTCCTGCTAATTTTGGGGGGGGGCAGTACCTTTATTTTGCTCCCGAGGAAACAGGGACAATGAAGAAAGTTGCAAAGGTTACAAGGTGGTGGGGGTGGGGTCTGGCGAGATGGCTGCTCTTCCAGAAGACCTGGTTTCAATTCCCAGCACCCACATGGCAGCTCACAACTGTCTGTAACTCCAGTTGCAGGGGGATCCAGCACCCTCACATAGACATATATGCAGGCAAAACACCAGTGCTCATAAAATAAAAATAAATGAATAAATAAAAGTGTTCTCAGTTTAAAGAAAAAAAGGTCACAAGAGAGAATTGGAGTCAGATTCAAGCTCTGGAAGTTTTTCTTCTGTTCACTCCTTTCAGACAGTGGTAAGGTTCAGGGTATGCTACTGCAAAACTTGCCACCTTGGCGTCTGTGGAAAGTGCAGACCCAAGACAACTTTCTGAAGCAGAATTTTCCAAATCTTCTTTAAAGTAGGGGGCAACACCCCCACTCTGGGGAAGGGGGGTCTCTCTCTGAGGTAGGATAGAAAGGCAAAGGCACCTGGGGAGAAACTTGAAGGGAAAGTACCCTTCATCCTGGAATCTGGTTGCAGCCTCTTGCCACAGAGAAGCTAGAATTTCTGGACAATTAGCAACGGCTTCAAGGTTCTCCTCTCCCAGCTGTGAAGCCTGGAATTTCCTAGGAATTTCTCCAGAACTCCAGACACAGGGACGTATTTGAAACCTTGTGCAACCTAGTGGCACCTGTTTTATTTTATCTCATCCCAGACCCCCTGGATAATCTCGCCTATCAAAAGAGAGAGGAAGGGGGAAATGCCTTTTGAGCAGCTCTTTTGAGGTGTGACTTTAGAGCCACCAAAATGTACATGGCTAATTCTAAGATAATTACAGTTCTCTCTTGGGCCCAGATTCACACTTTGGGCATGCCTTACATTCTTTCTGGGTGCCTCTCTTCCTCCTAACCCCTGTGCTTAAAGTCTCTATTAAAACATGTTTCAGGGACTGGAAAGATGGCTCAGTGTTTAAGAACAGGGGCTGCTGTTCCAGAGAACCAAGGTTCAATTCCCAGTCCCTACATGTTGGCCCACAACCATCTCTAACTCCAATCCTAGGAGATCTGATGCCCCCTTCTGGCCTTTGAGGGTAATAGGCATGCACATAGGACATGGACATACATGTAGACAAAATACTTAAATGGGTTAAATTAATTAATTTAAAAATGTTTAATAAAATCTCTGACAAATTTCATACTGGCTAGTCCTAAAATTTTACTGCTTGAGTCTCCTGAGTTCAGGGATTAGAGGTGTGCACCACCACATCTAGTGACCACATGACACTTCCAAGGTCACATAGGCAACAAATGATAGACCAGATTTAAAATAACAAAACAAAATCTACACAAATGCACCAGAGTATCTGGCCCTGAAGTTGAAATTCTTGTCGAAAACGAAAAATGAAACTCCGAAGAACTGACGATAAACTATAGATGAATCCTCATTAGAAGTGTTTCAATCTGTACTCAGCTCCTCCTGTATGGTGCAGTTCCTCCCCACCATCCCTGAGTTTTCGCCATAGGCCTGACTTGCGACCGAGCTGGGGCCGGGGCAGCTGCCTCCCGGGTGCTGTCACTGTCTCTGGCGAGGCGGTGCCCCTGAGTGCTGATGAATGGCAGTTATCCTGGATAGATGGCGTTTGTTTCAGTAGCCTTGCTTCCTCAGCAGGAGCTTGGCGAACCGCTTTAGCCCAGAAGTAGGGGAGTGACCAGGGGAAGAGTTGATCTTTTCATCGCTGCCATGCTATCTCTTCGGCTCTACAGCTCCGCCAGTGTGGATGGCTCTACTTTGTAGCTGTGACACCCTCTCCCCTGGGAGCCGCCTTTGGCTCTCCTGGTTCAGAATTCCATTTCCTTCATCATAGAACTGGGCGGGAAGAAAACAGAGCAAATGCCCCACAAGCAGTCACCATCCTTTCCTGTTCTCTCCTCTCCTGCTCACATCTGGTGACAGATAATGGGCACAACTGTACATGCGTGGGTTCCCTCTCAGTTACTCTCCTGCAACCCACCCCGCCCCAGTCCGCAGAGCACATATTTAGACCCTCCTGTGTTGGATATGCTCTGCCTTGTCGCCCAGCTGTGCAGGTGAGGTCAAGACCAGTTTACCCAGGCAGTGAATGTGTGTCCGCGTCCTTCAGCGTCTACTGAGATCTGGCACAGTGCAAGTGTTTAAAGCATGCTCGGTGAATGAATGAATGAATGAATGGATGGATGGGAAACAAAGGAAGACAGTGATAAACTTTCATTTATTTTACAGCTCAACTCCGTGGAAAGTAGGTCTTTAAGGGCTTTTCATTTGCAGCTCATAGGAATTTGGGATGAAGCCCCAAGGTTGTGAGTTTCTCTATTTTTGTTTTGCTTGTTATACTTTTCTTTGGGGTTATTTACCGATTTGTTTTAGCTTTCTTTTATGGATCAGTTGCTGCTTTCTTTGTTTTAATTTTGCTTTGATTTAAACTGAGGATCTTTTGGAAAATCTGACATTGGAGGTAATGAAAACACTCTGGACTGGAAGCCTGGAGACTCTAATTTCCCTCGGTCACTAGCAAGGTGACCTGTGAGACAGCCTCTCAAGAGTGGTGATGTTTGTTTATTTACTTCCAAATCGGTAAAATATAGTAGTAAGTGGGGTGATCCTGAATCGACGTTTTTGGCCTCGGAGTTGTGACTGAACGGAGAGGAAACAGCAGCTTCTCAATGCCCAAGCTTGATGATGTGTATGTGACCATGCACTAGTTTTTAACGTGAGGAGTAATTCTTCCCGGCAATGGGAGGGACAGGAGGATGAGTCAAATCACAGGAAGACTTTCTCTGCTGAGACGGTGGCAGGTTTCAGTGTCTGTGTCCTGAAGCAACTCAGTGATGAGGAGCAAAGCATCTGGGCAGAAGGAGGAGCTGCTGCAGCATCCTGTGTGGCCAGGTCACAGGCTTCCATGCAAGGGTTGAGAAGTTGGGTTTGTCTCAGAACTGAAGTGGAATCTTCTAAAGGCTTTCAATGGGGAGAGAGGCAGCCTCTTGTAGAAAGAAACAAAACGGAAGACCCTGGAAGCAGGGACCAGCAGGGAAGTGTCGCAGTGACATTAAATAAGAGGTAGGGCTTGAGTCAAGGCAATGAGGCAAGAAGAGGAGAAATGGCTAGGCCTTGTAGACAGACATACTTAGGGAGAAAAACACTGCTGTTCAGTTTGAGTTTAGGCATAAGGAGCGGCGAGTACAGCGTCAAAGACAGCTTTCAGAGTCCTTCCTTTGGTGGCGTTTCCAGTTCACTCAGAGAAAACAGCCTATCAAGAGCAGGATGAGTTTAACCTGAGACATGTGGAGGTTAACAGTGGCCTCATGTGGCTGGGACCACTTCCCAGGCAGCCAACATCCATGTGGCAGTTAGCTATCCTGACTGTGGATAGGCTAATCTGGCGGAAGCTTTTGGAGTAAGCAGACACTGCTCAGACACAAGACTGAGAGGGATATCTCTACTGAAGGGGCACATAGAAGGTGTTGCTATGGTGTGAGCGGGGCCCTGCCATGGTGGGTGAGGACCGTGCACGCGAGACCCTTGTGGCTGGTCTGCGGTGAATGAGGGACAGACAAATATACTATACAGGCAAAGTTTGGATGTGGGGTTTACTGAGATAAAGGAAATAGGAAGGGAAGAAAGAATGAAAGAGAGAGACAGACACAGAGAGAGGGAGCAGAAAGCTGCCTCCTCAGAGAGAATGGCAGAAAGGAAGAGAGAAGGGAGTGGACACAGCTTGTCTCTTAAGGGAACTTTGCACCTGTGTACAGACTAGGACCCTGAGCTGGCCAGGGTGCAGCCTGGGTACATCCTGCCAGATGACAGGGCATGCCAGCATAATGCCTGAATCCTAACAGAAGGACCTAGAACTTATGGCCTCAAAAAGCTCTAGGGATAGAGTTCACCATAGGGTAGGAGGACTGTTATGTTCAAGTCCGTGAAGACCCCCAAAAATGGGGGACAAAGGAGACTGAGTCCCATATGTAAGCAAAAATTCTTTATTTTATGCAAGTTTGCAAACTCGGTCTCTCTGCATGTCCAACGTTTAGGAATAAATGGAGCCCTGAGCTCAGTTAGAGTTGAGTTTTTAAAGTAGTAAAGGTGGGGGTGAAGGGTTTCTGAAGTACAGGACCCCTGATTGGCTGACATTTGTCTAGGGGTGTCCTGGTGAGTGTGTGTTGGCAGGTGATCCTATCTACAGCAGTTGGAACTTTAGGCATTTCCTTTGGATGGTCTGTTCCTGGGTGATGCTCGGGTAATCTCAGCTTGTGGTTCTTCCTGCAACCAGGTATTGCTTCAGGGTAAACGACTGAGACTCAGGCCTCCATTAAACTTCTTGATGGCTGAGTCCTATTCTGGCAGGTGATACTGGTTGGAAGTAAAGAACTTCCTTTGGGTGATCTGTTCATATTTAGCTTATTATGGCTGGTCCTACAAGGACAACAGGGATAATCTTGGGTTTTCACTTGCTGGGATTTGGACTTTCCATGGAAATAAATTTCTGGGGATGTCTGAGATGGATTCTCTAGATTAGATGAACCGAAATGGGAGATCCATCTGAAAAATGGGATGGGCTCGCAGGCTGACTGGAAAGGAGGAAGCTAGCAGAGTATCAACATTCACCTCTCTCTGCTTCCTGATTGTGCACCATGCCTTCCCCATGGCATCACGATGAGCCCTAACCCAGAACTTTGAGCAGAAATAAACCCTGGCTTTCTTAAGCTACTTTTGTTAGAGTGTTTTGTCACCTCAGCAAGACAAGTGACCGGAGTCAATCACTGTAGAGAGTCCGGTGAGATAAGAGCTGAAAGTGTCCTATTGTGTTTGCTAAATGAGTAGTGCTTGGTGACCTGGGTGAAGGGATTGTCATTAGAGACTGTGCACAACCAGCAACCTGACTAGAGAATGGCTCACATAGAAAGGAAGTTAGAGGCTGTTCTGTTTGGAGAGGCGCATACATACGCTCTGCACTAAAAAAAAAAAAAAAAAAAAGAGAACCGAGGAAGGAGTTAAAGTCTCTCTCTCTCTCTCTCTCTCTCTCTCTCTCTCTCTCTCTGTGTGTGTGTTTGCAAGTGCATGCTAGGTCAACATTTCAAAGGAGACAGGAAAGGATAAAGACAAAATTGTGTGTAGAAGCATTAACCAGGCACAAGACATAACAGTATTTGGAGATGAAAAAAAATTGACAGTCTATCCTGATGGCTTCAATTTTCTTGGTTTAATCAGTAGGATGGATACCTGTAGCAGAACAGGGTGGGGCCTTGAACTATGGGCTTCCAGTGAGGCTTAGACTAGTCTTTGAAGAATCAAGGGAGCTGGCCAGAGATAGACTGAGAGATTCTTGGGCAATGTCTGAGGTGGGCCACCAAGAGTTGTGTTGATAATGCAATGCTTTTTCTTAGTTGTGACTTTGTCTCTGGTGGTCTTTGGCCTCCAGGGATGGGAACATAGAAGGGTCGCAGATTCAGTGGCTCAGGATGAAGTTTTTCTGCATATATTTGGGATGTATAAAGATGTTGGTGAGTGAAATGTAGGCGTCCTGTACACTACAGGTGGGGACTCTATCCATCTGATCAATCCCTACCATGGTCGGTCATTATGCTAGGTGAAAGGGATGTGCTATGTCCTGATCACGGAGTCACCCCAAAATCAACTAGGGGATTGAGTCCTATATGGGAAAGTAAAGAGCTTTTATTTTTATTCAAGCATGAACTCAGACTCTCCATGTGTTCAATGTATTGGTGTAACCAGAGCCTCCAACTCAGTTGGGGTGAGAGTTTTTATAATAGCTGAGGTTAGGGTGAGGAATTTCTAAGGTTCGGGGTTCAGGATCTCTAACCCTGATTGGCTGACAATTGTCTAGGGGTGTCTTGGTGAAAAGGGATGGGTGTGTGCTGGCAGGTGATCCTATCTACAATGGTTTGAACGTTAGGAATTTCCTTTGGATGGTCCGTTCCTGGGTGGTGCCTGGGTGGTCTTAGTTTGTGGTCCTTCTTGGAACCAGGGCTCTTTTGAACTTGTCATGGTTGGGTCCTATAGAATGGTGATATAAACAGATCCAACATCGCACTTCAGGAACATATGACCAGTGTAGACGTGGGAACAATACCAGCATTAGTCAGTAGACTTGAGATCCCATGCTAAGGAGATTAAGATCTCCTGAGCAGCCCCTGGCTCGAGGCCCCCCTCACTGCTGATCTTAGTTTCCAACTCTGCAATAGCTACTAATGAAATTTACCTCATGTCAGTGTGGAAGAGTGGATGGAGTTTTCTGACCACATGCTGGAAGCAAGAGAGAGGGATAAATCAAGACTCAGCATTGTCCTTCTCAGGCTCTTTGAAGTCCATCGACCAATTTTTGCTATGACAGTGGTCATCACCAGGCTTGCCTGCTGTGAGCTCTGGTGCCAAGGCCTCTCGGAGCAATGTCCCCAGCCCACACTTTTGCACTGTTCAGACGGTGTTGTGGGGCTGGGCTCTCTCCCAGCCGAGTCAGGAGCTAGCCAGTGGTCATGGTCACAGTGATAGGTTATCAGAGCCTTACCGCAGACCACACAAACAGCTGGCTGGAGCTCCCTTGCTGTCTGCTCCGCTACCCAATCAGTCACAGTGACCTCCTCCCAGCTGGTCCGATGCTCTCTTCTCAAGGCCCACAGAATGGTCTGTGGCCAAGTTAGATGTTTACACCATTCTGTGGGTTCCTGGTTCATGAAACAAAAATACACATGGCTTTGGGGGCCTCTGCTTTGGGAAAAACAACGTCTAATTGGATGTCTGAGGCGAGACTAGAGCAAAGAAGGTAGAGAGGGAACATGTCGTGAAGACAAATCACAAAGATACCCAGAAGCACTCAGGTGGTTCCAGAATGGTAACACTACGGATGCTGCTTAGAAACAGTGACTTTAGATCAAGTTTTTTTTTTTTTTTTTTTTTTTTTTTTTTTGGTCACAGTCATCAACCTAATTCTTTAACGACTCTAATTCAATTCCAATTCTAATTCACAGGTGTAGAAACCAAGGCCCAGAGAGTATGGAGCTGCCCTTTGGGAACTGTTCTTCCTCACTGTACAGCCCGGTCAGATCTTCCAACTCTTCAACAAGGTTCATGTTCCACGTCGCTTATTATCCACAGGAAGAGCTTGCTGAGGTCTGTTGAGGCTGATTTGCATAATTCATTTTTAGAACATTAATTAGCCGGGATGTGTAATAGTTCTTGTGCCAATTTGTGTTTCAATTTCAAATGCAAATACAAATTAGCAAATGTTCTTCCCGCGGTACCTTAAGGAGGAAGCGTTTGCTGCTCCAAGTGACTATTAGTCTTTACATTTCTAAATGATCACTGATAGCAATAATATCCCCTCATTTGCACAACTGAGGGGGAAATGCTCTAGTCTGATCAGAGACGGGTGAGGAAGAGATGATTCTCTTTCAGCAGAAGAAATTAGTATGTTAGGCATCTGTCTATCCGTCCATTCATTCATCCTTCCATTCTTCCATCCATCTGGTAGATAGCACTGAACACCTGCTTTGTGGAAGAGGAGAGAGAGAGAGAGAGAGAGAGAGAGAGAGAGAGAGAGAGAGAGAGAGAGAGAGAAACAGCGTGAGTACCCGGGAGTTCACACACTTAACAGAAGAGGAAACTATGTAAATAATAAATGTATGATGATTATGATGTCCTGCTGGGCTTTGGGTTAGACCTACACCCAATGGTGAAGTAGGAAGATGGGAGGATGCTTGATTGTCATCTAGGTGGGAATGGTGGAGAAATATAGGTAAAGGTGGGCTGTAATGCTGGCAGTAGGGTACAATGAGCTAATATGGGGCACACAAGTCTTTCTGTGTTGCTGGAAGTCAGAGCTCTTAGCGGGTGTGCGATCAGGGGTAAGGTCATGGAAGGATTTGTGTCCTGCTTGTAGGTCAGCCTGCAGGCCTGCCTGTCAAGCCGTTGTGGGGAGTTGGTTGGACTGGTGTGTTAGAAAGCCCTCTTCGGAAGCTGAACGAAGAATGTTACTGTGGAGGAGACTTCAGAGGACTAGCTAAAGATTTATTGGCACAATCCAGCACTGAAAGTGGAGAAAACCAGACACCACAAAGAAATACTTTAGGAACTAGGCCTGCTGGCATAATGCCTACAAGGCCAGCAATTTGTGGGCTAAGGAGTATAAGTTCCAAGTCAGCCTGAGCTGTATAGCAAAGTCCCATCTCCAAACACCAGCTTCCTGAAACCAACACCAAACCAAAGTCCAACCATATCATTTTTTGACAGACAGTATGGTGTGGGGAGGGGATGAAGTCCTAAGGCAATGTATATTTTGACATGAATGTGACGAATGCCACCATGTTTAAGACCCCAGTGCCTCAGACCAATGGAAATGGCAAAGCCTTGGCCCAGTGGAGGAGGGATGATTGAGAAATGCTTGGCCTTTAGATAAGAGCAGTGTGTGCATTAAGGTAGCAACAGCAGCTTCCTCCTCCAGATGACTGCTCCCCTACTGGGACCTTCTGCTGAGATCGGCTAACCTGCCTCCCTCCTTCATACTCTATGTAACAAATCCCGTTCAAGCTGCAGTTGTTACATCTCCTCCATCAGAGCAAACGGCCCATCTTATCTAAACTTTTCTCTATGCACATCTTTAATTTTTTTTAAAAATTATTTGTCACACCAGTTAGAGTCATCTCTATGTCATTCAGGTTGCAGCAGTGTGAGGTCAGGCTTTGAACAGAGCCAGCTGTCTTTTGAGTCTGACTGTGACCTAGGCCAGGCTTCTTTCATGTGCCCCTCTACAAAATCACTACCATCTCCTAAGGGTGCTGTTCTTACAGTATATGCTTGAGGAGTGGTAAGTACAGGCTGGGGATGCAGCTCAGGTGGCAGACTGCTTGCCTAGAATGCCCTAAGTCCTGGGTTCGATCCTGATCGCTGCATAAAAACTGGGTGGTTGTGGTGAAAGCCTTGATTACCAGTATTCATAAAATAGGAGAATTCCAAGTTAGAAGTTCAAGGTCACCCTTGGCTACTTAGTCGGCTGGAGGCCAGCAGGGACACAGGAGACCTTGTGTGTCTTGGTGGGGGTGGGGGTGGGGTGGAATTGACAGCATGATTGTGGTGATGGGGACAGGTACTTACTGGATAGATATAAAAAAGGGGGAGCCTAGAAAAAAAGCCCAAATTTCTGAGCTGGATAGAGAAATGTGGCATTGCTTCTAATCTGATAAAAATGTACAGAGAGTGAGAGCAAATGAGTAGTCTGGAAAGGGTAAGAAGAAGCTTCCAGTCGAGGATCTATTTTAGTTCTAGAAGAAATCTTCTCAAGGCACAGCCCCCTCAGGATTGTCAACCCCTGTGATATTCTCAGCACGTCCAAGTTTATACTTTTAGCATAGTTTGATGACACCTAACCCATCTCATCTCAGATTCTAAGAGCATCAGCTACTGGCATGTCCTGGGATGTCCCAGAAATCCTGGATCCAGTCCAGGACAGATTTATTCTGGGAGCACAGGAGTTGACAGTCTTATCATGAGGGCCATGCCTCCTTTAGAAGACAATGCGGAAGTGCACATAGACAATTGTTATTTTCAGGAATCCAGCCTGGGTCAGGGTGGGGGGTGGTGGTAGTGCCCTGAAGATCTTTAGCTGCTTGTGCTGATGCAAGCAAAAGGAAAAGAGTTATCCACTCCAAGTAGCTTAGCTGCTTCTAGAAAGCAATGAAAGAAGAGCTGCTTTTGAGACCTAAAATGGGAAAGGGGGAGGGAGAAAAGAAGGAAATGAGAAAGAAAGAAGGAGGGAGGAAAGGGGAAGGAGGGAAATAGAGACACACAGAGACATAGAGATGTAGGAGGGCCTGCTTGTTCATCCCAGCAGCCTCTCTAGCTTAGTACTGAAATAACCACACAGAAACTGTATTCATTAAATCACTGCTTGGCCCATTAGTTCTAACTTCTTATGGCTAACTCTTACATCTTAGTTTAATCCATCTCTATTAATCTGTGTATCGCCATGTAGCAGTGGCTTACTGGCAAAGATTCGGCAGCGTGTCTTACTCTGGCGGTGGATCTGTGGCGTCTCCTGACTCGGCACTTCTTTCTCCCAGCATTCAGTTCTGTCTTCCCCGCCGCCTACCTGGGCTATGCCCTATCAACAGGTCAAGGCAGTTTCTTTATTCATTAATCAATGAATACAGCACATAGACAGAAGGACCTCCCACACCATAGAGAGACACAGAGAGAGACACACACACATACAGACACACAGAGAGACAGAGAAGACACATACACAGAGACCGAGAGCGAGAGGGAGAGACACAGAGACAGACAGACACAGCAGATTATTGTACTTTGGGAATAGGAGGAAATGGCAGTCTTAGGAATCATTCAGATGTCATTGCTAACATGATACCTTCCCTTCCTTTTCTATTGTCCTACTCTTTGTAAAAGAGAAGAATAAACGAAGTTAATTTCATTCTGTGAATCATGTATCCAACGTACACTTATTTCATCAGTTGCCATGTGGTATGCTGAAATCTAGAGATTAAAAGAAAGACTTAATCCTTATTCCCAAGAAGTGCACCAAAGAATGGAATAATCATTTTTCTTTGATTGGTTTTTTAGTTGTTTGTAGGGAATAAGAAGTCACTGTAAAGTTGAGTGTCTTACAACAATATAAGGTAGCTTCTTGTGATCTCATGGGTTACTTTGGGGTTCAGTGAGTGGCTCTTTTGTTGGCCATTTTAAATCTCTCATGGGGTTGCCTTTAAGTCAGACCCAGCTCTAGAATCTGAAAAGCAGTAGGATGGAGTGGACCTTCATCTTCTCTTACATGGTTCAGTGGTTTAGCTACGGGGTAGACCTTCATCTTCTCTTATGTGGTTTAGTGGTTTAGCTTTGGGGTAGACCTTCATCTTCTCTTACGTGGTTTAGTGGTTTAGCTACAGGGGTGAACCTTCATCTTCTCTTACGTGATTTAGTGGCTCATCTACAGGGGTGTGCCTTCATCTTCTCTTACATGGTTTGGTGGCTCATCCACAGGACGGATATTCATCTTCAGGGGTTTATTTTATGATTAACTATTTTCTTTGTTTTAAACATGCTTTTATTACCATATGTTAATTATACACAATAATGAGTTTCATTATGACATTTTCATACATGTGCATAATTTCACTCAGAGTCACTCCATTACCCTCTCTTATTCCCCTCCTAATCTTAATTATGGTCATGTTTTCAGCAAAGTCACTGAACTTTTAAATGGTGACTGACTTTCAAGAGTGTACAGGTAGAATCCTCAGTCAGGTGTGGATACAACATGGCCAGTACTCAAAAACAGAGGCAGGATGATCATGAGTTCTAGGCTAGTTTGGGCAAGTTCAGGTCAAGCTGATGATCTCTGTGCTTGTGTGTCTGTCTGCCTGTCTGTATCTCTTTCTGTCACACACATACACAAAGTAGACTCTTAAAAGATCTACTTTGGCACATCTTCCATGCCAAAACAATTTGGAGATGGTTCACTTTGATGCTGGAAGGTCAACGAACCCAAGGGGTTAGTCTAGCAAGATGCTGTCTTAAGGACCATTTTCAGATTCCAGCATATCTCCCTTACGCTGTGATTGATTATTCTTGTGTGCTACCACGTTCAGTTTATGTGGTAATAGGTATTGATGCCAAGACTTCATGCCTGCTAGAGAAACCTTCTGACAACGGAGCTACATCCCCAGCCTTGGTATGTAATTATTTTATGTGCTATGTGAGATAGTCATTTTGCATCACAGCTTCTCTCAGCAATGGGAGGAGAGGGTGCATCTAGAGAACAAAAAGAACACTAGAGCATGTCTGATATTTCTAGAGTCTAGAACCTCATGTTTCTCTAATGTTTGCAGAATTCTATTCTTCCGTAGTCAAGGTCATAGCCAAACCTAGCAAGACTGTCTATTCAATTTCTGATATAATTCTGTAGGATTGAATGGTTTCCCACTTATTGTTTTTCTTACACACTCTGAGTATCCAAGAGAGTGTAACTAATTTTTTTTTTTTTACGACTTTCTCATTTCCAGATCGAGCCTTTCCACTAAGCATTTACTCACTATGTAGCCCAGGCTGGCCTCTGTCCTCCTGCTTCTGCATTATAAGTACTGGGACTACAGGCATGTACCACCATGACTGGCCTCAGCTAAGTACTTAGAACTGAATGTGCCATTCTTCCCAGGTAACCAGCAAGCAGAATCAGAAGCAGCCCTATCCATCAAAGTGACTGGGAATGATAGTTGTCAGCCACTAGCTTGATCTTTTCTTTTTCTCCCTAAAAAACCAGGGGTAGCCCTGGCTGTCCTGCAACTCACTTCATAGACCAGACGGGCTTCGAACTTACAGAGATCTGCCTGCCTCCCTTGCCTCCCAAGTGTTGGGCTTAAAGGCATGCGCCACCACCACCCAGCACAGCACATTGCCTTTTATAAGTACACTGACATAGACAATCACCGGTTGCAGCTTAATTATCTTGACCTTTAACAGCCATTGGTTGTTAGCTACCAATATACCATGTTTACCTGCTCTATGGATAAC
Organism: Myodes glareolus; assembly: GCF_982192425.1. NCBI lineage: Eukaryota > Metazoa > Chordata > Mammalia > Rodentia > Cricetidae > Myodes > Myodes glareolus. Next base: position 61,905,986 of record NC_142031.1, read on the forward strand.
CAGTCTCAGGTTCACAGCCATGAGTTTGTTTAGAGTCCTAGATTATGGATACCACAAACTGCAGTAGTGGAGGCTGTTTTGAGAAGCTACAAGCCTTCTCCCCTTTAACACCTCAGGTCCTGCCCGACCACAGTTGCTGCTTCTTCCCTGTTCCAGTCAGTCCCTCAAGAGCTACTGCCCGCTACCACCGGGTGTCTTCCCGGTGAGAGCCATGGGTGCCACCGGCACTCCTTGTCCTTTGTCCACCACCTGTGGGTTTGTGCTGCCAGAGTAGCATCCCAGGAGCCCACACCTGTCTCCCACTCTGTTGCCGCTGCTGAGAGACAGTGTAGGCAAAACAAGCAGCGTTCTCTCTCCCTCCGCCTTTCAATCGCCTGGCAATGCCTCAAAATCTAACGCCAGCTGACAAGGGAATCCGGGCTGTGTGCAGTCTCAGGCTGCTAGCCTCTTGCAATTCAGAGCAGAACAATTACAGGGCACAATACAGAACTGAAAAACAGTGGAGCCTCCATGGCAAAGGTTGAGCCAAATTATCTCCCTTCTTGATTTCATGTGATGTCGCTTCTCAGCCCCTCTCACTCTGGGATGGGGGCCTGCTTCCACACCGCTTAGATCTGAGGTTCTCCTATGGCTTCCTTTGGTGGACAGAATAATGTTTAGCAGAAGGGAAGTTGCCCCAGTTCTGAGCCAAATCTCAAAGGCCCTGTGTGTTTCCATTTAACTCTCTTTGAACTATGCTTCCACCTGGGAAAACACACATGCCGGCGTGTTGTGAGGAAGAGCCAACATGGAGCTCTCAGAGACAGGTCGCATCCGTCAGTGGAAGGTTTATTCCAGACCTGTAGAGCTTACTCCAGTGGTTCTCAATTTGTGGGTTGTGACCCTTTGGGGGCAGTCAAATAACCCTTCCATAGGGATGGCCTAAGATCATCTGTACATCACATATTTACATTATGATTCATAACAATAGCAAAATTACAGTTATGAAGCAGCAACAAAAATAATGTTTATGGTGTGTATGTGTGTGTGGGGTGTCACTGCAACACGAGGAATTGTATTAAAGGGTTGCAGCATTAGGAAGGTTGAAAACCACTGGCTTTATTGATATAGCAGCTAAACATAGAGAAGAAAGCCCATTCCAGTCTTTTTTTAAAATTTGATTTTATTGAGCTATATATTTTTCTCTGCTATCCTCTCATCCTCTCCCCTCACCTTCTACCCTCTCCCATGGTCCCTATGCTCCCAATTTACTCAGAAGATCTTGTCTTTTTCTGCTTCCCATGTAGATTAGATCCATGTATGTCTCTCTTAGGGTTCTCACTATTGTCTAGGTTCTCTGGGATTCTGAATGGTAGGTTGGTTTTTCTTTGCTTTATGTCTAAAAGCCACTTATGAGTGAGTATATATGATATTTGTCTTTCTGGGTCTGGGTTATCTCGTTCAATATGATATTTTCTATATCCATTCATTTGCCTGCAAATTTCAAGATGTCATTATTTTTTCTGCTGTGTAGTACTCCATTGTGTAAATGTACCACATTTTCCTTATTCATTCTTCAGTCCGGGGGCACTTAGGTTGTTTGTATGTTCTGGCTATGACAAGCAATGCTGCTATGAACATAGTTGAGTACATCTCCTTGTGGTATGATTGAGTATCCTTGGGTATATACACAACAGCATTATTGCTGGATCTTGAGGTAGGTTGTTTCCTAATTTTCCAAGAAATTGCCATACTAATTTCCAAAACAGCTGTACCAATTTGCACTCCCACCAGCAATGAAGGAGTGTTTCCTTTACCCCACATCCTCTCCAGCACAAGTTTTCATCAATGTTTTTGATCTTGGCATTCTTACAAGTATAAGGTGGAATCTCAGGTTTGTTTTGATTTGCATTTCTCTGATGGCTAAAAATGTTGAGCATTTCCTTAAGTGTCTTTCAGCCATTTTAGATTCCTCTGTTGATATTCTCTGGAAAAAAGAAAGTATATTCATCAAATGGTGTTGGCATAACTGGATATCAATATGTAACAGAATGAAAATAGATCCATATTTATCACTATGCAAAAAAACTCAAGTTCAAATGGATCAAAGACCTCAACATAAAGCCAACACTGAACCTCATAGAAGAGAAAGTGGAAAGTACACTTGAACACATTGGTACAGGAGACCACTTCCTAAATATAACCCCAGTAGCACAGACACTGAGAGAAACAATTAAGAAAAGGGACTTCCTAAAACTAAGAAGCTTCTGTAAAGCAAAAGACACGGTCAACAAGACAAAATGGCAGCCTATAGAATGGGAATAGATTTTCACCAACCCCACATCTGATGGAGGGCTGATCTCCAAAATATACAAAGAACTCAAGAAATTGGTCATCAAAAGAACAAATAGTCCAATAAAAAATGGAATACAGACCATTCCAAACTTAGAGCCGAACACAGGCTTGTGGTTTTATGCCAATGCCTTTTGGAGTAGCTTTTTTGCTACTGATACATCTGATCCCAAAGATGATGTTTGACAAGAACAAACACCAATAAGAAAATAGTGTGTATGCCCTCCCCAATAAGCTATATGGTATGTCACATTTGATGGGTTTCCAAGAAGGGAGAAATTTTAATAGCCTAGGTTTTCAATGAGTCTTCTAGCAAGCGTTGAACTTGAATGAGGCTTGGGAAAAATAGGCAAAAAATTAGTCACAGATAAAGTAGAACATGCCCTTCATCCTAGCTCTTGGCAGGTAGAGGCAGGAGAATCTTTGTGTGTTCCAGGCCAGCTTGGTCTGCACAGTGAGTTCCAGACTACTGGAGCTACCTAGTGAGACCCTTGTTTCATTACAAAAAAAAAAAAAAAAGCAACAAGCAAACAACCCCAAACAAACCAAAATCCCAAAAACAATAAGTTTAGGTGACCAGATTGGAAAATGGGCACGGAAACTGAGAAGTTAGTACAGAGGAAGTCTAAAGGAGTGAGGGGGGATTCAAAGAAGTCATTATTACCTATTCTTTCACCTACCTGAGTAAAGTCTTGTCGGACTGTATCTGGGTGCTGTTTGCGAGACAAAACACACAGATGCATGCACACAGTACCTAAGAGGCAAACTCCACAGACATTTATCTAGCAAGCCCAGCAGACCGCAGTCACTGAAGAAACTAAGAAACCTGCGTTTTATCTATACACTCATTTGTAGTATCCATCACTTTGTTCTAGGACCTTTATTTCTAGTATCTGTTTTCAAAAATAGTCATTTTATTATTTAGTCACGTGTCTCTGTGTGTGTCTGCCTGTGCCTGTGGAGGACAGAAGAAGGTATTAGAGTCTCTAGAGCTGGAACTGCAGGTGGCTGTGAGCCAGCCCAGGTGAGTGTTGGGAAAATAACTCTGGCCCTCCAGTAAAGCGACAAGTACCCTTAACCACTGAACTGTGTCTCCAGATCCTTATATATCTTCCAAATTATGTTTTTATTTAGTTAGTACATATGTGCACACACATGAGCCCACAACCCACAAGAGGAGGTCAGAGGACCACCTGTAGGAGTCAGTTCTCTCCTTCCACCGAGTTGATCCCAGGGATCAAATCCAGGCCGTCACCTTTGGTGGCCAGCTCCTCACTCACCCAACCACCTCACTGGCTCCCAGTATGGATATTTTAATAAATACCATGGATTTATTATATCATATAATGGATAATGAGTTGTCACTTTCTGTCACATCTCTTTGAGTCTGAGATTGATTGAACATTTCCAATGTGCTTCTGGGCTTTTGTTTTCCGTGCTGGTGGGCTGGTTGCTGATTGATATTGACATCAAGGGTCTTTGTAGATAGCGTAGCTACTGCTGTTCTCCCATGGGACATAGGCTGTGCGGTGGGGGAGCTGTCATCTCCTGTAAGAACCGATCTAATAGACGGCCTGTCCTGGCCATTGCCACAGCTGTTGAGATGGCGGCCCTGCTAGGGTTCTGCCACCCAGTCCCTTTCTACTCGGAGACCAGGACCCTGAGATGTGTAGTATTCTTGGGATCCTGAACTTGGTGGCACTGTGCCCTGGTGCTTCTTTTATACAAACGGCAGAAACATTTTGGTGCCCTTCCCCTTCCGAGCAGTGCAAGGACCTGCTGTGACCAAGAGAAAAGTGAGCCCCATCAGGCTGTGTGACCTGAGGGTTTTCAAGAATGCCTTGTGTAGATGGAAGGTGGCCGTTTGTTGTCCAGCTCCATGGCTTGAAATGCTGGAGAGCTTCTGGGTGTCATTACCTACCCGGAAGGTCATGGGATGGCTCAGCATGCTACCCGCTGTCAAGCCACCGCTTGTCAAAAGAACCCAGATGTGTGTACATCTACTGGCTGTGCATCTGTGTTGAAACAGAGAGACCTAGGCCATATGAGAGCTAGAAAACACTTGGAGGCCAGCTTGCTTCCGTTCGGTACCCTTGACAGCCAACACACCTGGCTTCTTCCCCCTTTCTTTTTAAAAATGTGTGTTTTTAATTTATGTGCATAACTATTTCTCCTGTGTTAGAACTACTCATCACAGGCCTGCCTGGATGCCCACAGAGACCAGACACAGAGACCAGAAAAGGGCACTGGATCCCCTAGAACTGGAGTTCCAGACTGTTGTCAGCTGCCATGTGGGTGCTGGGAATCGAACCTGCATCCTCGAGAGAAGCCGCCAGTCCTCTTAACCACTGAGCAATCATCTCTCCAGACCTCTTTCTTTATCATTTTTAGTTAATTTGCATTTGTTGTTGTCGTTTAGTTTGTTTACTTTGGGGTAGGGTCTTAGAACCCAGACATGGAGTCATTTGAGAAGAGGAGTGACTTGGGGTACAGGAGACCCTGTCTCAAAGAGAATAATGACGTATGGAATTTACTGAATCAAGGAAGTGACCGCATTTGGATCCAGACATCAAAAGAAAATAAAAAAATCTGTGACACCTTAGGTGAGCAAATCATTGGCCAGCTTTCCAAAAGCTGCTGGTGACAGGCAGTGGACTCTGCCCCACTGCTCCTGTGACCTCTGTCCAGTGCTCTCCTGGTATAGCAGCTATTCCTTTGCCTGAGGCTGCTGCAAAGAAGCCATCGTAGTTCCTGGCAGGAGGGTCAAGGAAGCCTTGGTCAACTGATTCTTGCCTAACCCTTACAGTCAAGATGTTCACATTTCTGATAACAGCATTGAACTTGAATTATGCTCCGCAGAAAGAGATGTCTGACTCTTAACTCCCAGGACCTTAGAATGTGCCTTTCTTTGGTGGCGAGGTCACAGTGAAGTAGGTTGAGTCCCTAACTAAGGATGACTGGTGTCTTTATTACAAGAGCGAAATGTGGACCCAGAAACACCAAGAGAAGGCCATTTGACTACTGGGACAGATCCTAGAGGACAAGCTGAAAGATGCTCAAAATGATCTTCCCCTCTGGGCTCTGTAGGGCACATACAGACATCTGGCGCCTTGAGACTAGCTGGTTTAGAACTGTGATAGACTAAATCTCTGATGTTTGCTGTACTTTGTTCCAGCAGCCTTGGAAGATGATAGTCTGGGCGTGGTATTACCCACCTGCCCAAGGAGTTGGTACCTCTGTGATGCATACATGCGTCTGTAGTGAATGGGAGTACACACACACACACACACACACACACACACACACACACACATATCAACACTTCTCCAGCAGCACTGGCCTCATTTCTGAGAAATGATCGATAAAACCTCAGGCCTTTCTAGCTCCCCTGGAGAGGCATTGCGTTTCTCTGCCGTGGAAGAAAGCTGCAGCCTGTGTTTGCAGCCACAGCTCTCTTTTCAGCTCCTACCTCTCTCTCTCTCTCTCTCTCTCTCTCTCTCTCTCTCTCTCTCTCTCTCTTTGCAAAGAGGATTCTGGGACTGTCTTTACTGTGGGGACAGGGCATATGCAGATATGTTTTTACTGGGTTTGTGGAGGCCAATGGCGGGGTATTCTTGGACTCTGTGCAGGTGCTAAGATCATTGTATAATGCCTCTCTGGTAGAACTCTTCCCCTTGTACTCCTAAATGAGGTGTTGTAAACACTGGAGTTGGGGAACAGATCAGACACAAGAGGCAGCCATTCTAAAAGGCAGGGGACTCGGTTATCAAGTCTGGACTGTTGTGCCCTCATTCTTGTTAGCATGGGATTCTAAGCAAGTTACTCCCTGCTTTACCTCAGGTTCCCCATGGATACAATGGCCACATCTTGTGTCCTTTATAGATGGACCCCTTCAATGGGCCTGAGTAGCGCCATGGGTCCTTTGGGCCTAACATGGAGGTCTGAGGGAAAAGCAAACCCTGGCTCTCGTCCAGGAACAGCACCGAACGGCTTCCAAGCATTTGTTTTAGAATAATAACAACAATAAAATTAAAACTATGATTTCTTGTTAAAATACCTTCTTCTCAAAGACAAATCAGGTTCCGTGTCCCAGTTTTCTGATTTGACTATCGCCCAGCATCCCAATGGGAGGTTCCCCATCTCTGAGCTTCATTCTTCCTTTTCTGGATAGTACAAGTACTAATCCAGACTCTTCGGGACTTCTGTCAATTCACATGAGAATGTGACATATAAACTCGTATGGAGACGCTATGGCTAGGACCTGAGAAGGATCCAGTCCTCAAATGGCTGTTCAACTCAAGCCTTCGGTGTTTTCCTCTCTTCCTTCTCTCTTTCCCCATCAGCAGGGCCTCTAATGGCTTTGGCATCTCTGCGGTCCATTTCCTGGAGAGTGTAAATTATTTATTAGATGGCCACATCTGCCTGCAGGCTGGGGCGCCGTCAGTGCCTGCTGCAGGAGGAGGTGGGGCTGGCAGACTTGGCCCCTGCCTGGCTCCCAGCTCCCTTGAGGTCTCTTTTAGCCCTCAGGCTTCTGGGATGAGCACTTCATGCCACCTGCCTGCCACACTCTGGGACGTTCCTGGGACGTTCCCATCCAGCCTGAACTGCTAGCTCTCAGCCAGTGGGTTTCTCCTTCGGGGACAAACTTGGCCTCTTACTAGCCATGAATAATCTACGAGCTCTTAGAGATGGTTCTGGGGAGACACATGCCCCCCATTAGTGACCCTGCTATCCCTCTGAGGTGCATCCTTTCCACGTTGCATTTCTACCAACACAGAGCTTCTGGGATGGGCATGGTGAGTCCTGGTTTCCCAGATGATGACAGAGCAATGAGAGGGAGCTCCTGAGAGCCATTAGCTTCTACCCAGGAGGATGTACACAGAGCCACTCTGCCTGCCCACCTGTGGTCAGTGTAGGGGACTGTGTGGATGTGTCTGCTTCTTGGATAGTCTCAAATGGTCCCCCGGTTCTTGCTAGTGCTCCCTTGCACTGGCCTGAGCCCAGTCTATGAATTCAGGCTTCTCTGTACATCCACATTCTACTTAGTACCGGTCTGTTCATCTGCCTGCAGCATTTGCCTGCCCAGGGTGTTCCCAAGTATAGCTGGCAACCTTCAGGCCTCAGCATTTGCCTTGAGGAGCCTCCGAGGAGAGTTTAGGTTCTGATCCCCTGTACCCTCCTTTTCCTGACATGCATGGTGCTTACAGCTTTATTGTTAGTTGTGGCTCTGAGGACAGCCCTCTCTGACTGTGTCGTTCACCGCTGTACCCCCTTGCTTAGCTTGACTACCCCTGTGCTTAGTTTGACATGTCATTAACCTTAAGGGAGTCCTATAGCTTTCCATTCACTACTCGAGGTGGGAGGGGATTCAGATCCACATGTTACAGTAAAGCCAGGTTGGTTGTTCTCTTTGGGGAGGGCTTCCAATTATTCTGCAAGGATATCTAGTAAGGTCTTTCTTTCTTTCTTTCTTTCTTTCTTTCTTTCTTTCTTTCTTCCTTCCTTCCTTCCTTCCTTCCTTCCTTCCTTCCTTCCTCCCTCCCTCCCTCCCTCCATTCCTTCCTTTCTTTTTCCTTCCTTCCTTCTTTCCTTTTTTTCTGACTCTTATGGTTGGGCTTGTGGATGAGACTTACTATGTATGATTGCACTCAAATATAGTAGTGCCGTGCTTAACAAAGGAGCCCTTCCTTAATACTTTTATTGTTACGTGATTCTTGCAAAAACATCATAGAATGTATTACACAAACTTAAATGGGCACTGTGTCACTGGGAAAAATGTTCATAAGATCCCTGTCCTCCAGGCAGTGTGTCACTGACTGAAACGCCATTTGTGGATCATGGCTACTGGAGTTAGCAGAAAGGTTTTTAATCTGGTCACCTCCCTGAATTGCTGAGTGGTTCTAGAATTTTGATTTTTTTTTTTTTTTTCTGAAATAGAGGAACGTTTCCCACACAGCCTTTTCTGTTCGAGGCAGGATTCAAAACCCTGTGTCAAAGGACCAAGGAAACATTTTAGGTCTATTTATGGGTCACCAAAGATTTATGGAATAGGAAGTAAGAATTTAGGCCATCCCTGGTCAGGAGTAGATAGGGTAGGAATATATCAAGCATGGCGTTTGACACTTTATTTCTCAGATTATGTCTCTTAAGATCCTGCCCACTAACTGCTTTTAGTTTCCATATCTGGAAGAGAGTGAGGCCCAGCACGGTCCTTCAGCTTGTATTGGTCCACACAGTTTTATTAGGTAATGTGGGCAGTGGTGACATTTTGGCCACTGACGTGACGAGCATTTGGATCCTCTAAATGCTCTTAGCCCCAGGTTGTCATGGTGAGCAGAGCCGGTACCTGTGGACACTCAGGAGGGAACGGGAAGCGACGCTAGGACAGAGAAAGGGACACACTTTGGATGGCATGGTTGAGAGGGTGGTAGATTCACAGGGTGCCTGGGAGTGAGTGTGTGAGTGTGCATGTGTGTGTGTATTTGTGTGCATGTGCATGTTCATGTGCGTGTGTGTGTTTGTGCATGTGTGTGTGTTGGGAATGCAAAATGTGGAGCAGAAGTGAGGGTAGAATGGAGCCTTGAGGAAGGTTCCAAGTTGTCTATTCATTCTGACAACTCTCCCCTCCTTGAACCTACCAGGAAAAACCAGTGCTCTGGAAGTCAACGTCCGTCAAAATCTTATCTCCTGTTGGAACACACTTTCTCTTCAAGGCATTTTATATCAGCCCTCTCCTTTACTTCACTGAACAGTGGTTACTGTCATCAACATTTCACTAAGAAAGCTGTAGAATCCTAGGCAAGCTGGGCTGGCCAGGAACACGTCCAACAGTTAGGAGATCTACACTTCTGCTCCTTCCATTCAAGGCCAACACTCCTGCCCCATCTAAGACTGAGATCTTGGCATCCCTTCATTTTTAGCTGGCAGTAAACTCTTTGGTCCCCAGTGGTGGGCTCCTTCACTCTGTAAGCTGTGGTTGATGAAGGAACGTGGGTTCCTAGCAGCCAGAGTCTGCTTAGTCTGACAAAGGAAGCATCAGTTTCTTTTTGGTCACAAGGAACCTGAAGGACCTTGGTTTGCTGCCTGGTCGCTAGACAGTAGCTATCTGGAAATGTCTCTTTTGCCCCCTGCATCACCCAAGGGCAAAGCATTGGCCAGACACAGTGAGAAACTCACTTGTCCCTAATGAATTAGGTAAATATCTGTTTTACCTGATTGGAAGGACATGTTGATCTTTTTTTTTAACCTTCCTTTCTTCCTCCCTTCCTCCTTTCTTATCTCTCTCTTTCTTTCTTCCCTTGTTAGATCTCACAGGAGTAATTTCTAAATGTGATTGACTAATACGTTTTTCCTCCGTTAGTTTCTTTATTCTTTTCACGAATTACTAAGGAGACTTACATAAGGTATATGATAAAAGAAGGGTCACGGAGACTTGGAAACAGGTTGGCTGATGACAAGAGTATGTACCTCAAATGTGGCCACTGGGCAAGGATGCTCCCTTCCCAGATTTTGATTTGTGATGGTAAAGAAGGAACCAGCAGACACTGGCAATATTCTGGCAGTGCTTTGGAATTTTATTTAGCCTTTTTTGCCAGCAGGCCCAGGGGGCACTGGCTTCTTCATACCAGTGACAACCTGAGCCCAGAGTCCTCAGGAAAAGTAAGTGGCTGGGGGAGTATGTGTGTCTTTGTAACTTTGCAGCCAGGTTCTCTTGGCTCTGGTTACTGCTTTGTTTTATAGGTGCCCACAATGACAATTTTGCCTCTGAAATATCTTCCTGCCTTGGGTCAGAAATCCACCAGCTCTTTGTGACCATTTTGTGTGTTTGAGTTTCATCCCATCCTAACCTCCCCAATATCTGCCTCTGAGAAGGTTCCTCTCAAGCCCCGGTGTGACCCTACCTGGCAAGCTCCTGATGAGTCTGTTGCCGGCTCCCAATTGGCCAGGAACATATTTCGTAATAGTGGCACGGAACATATTTCGTAATAGTGGCACCCAGCCTTAAAATCCTGTTTGCTTTTCTGTCCTTGAAAACCACACATAACACTTGCAGGATGAATGAACTTTATAAATAAGATTTCACATATGCTCACCCCAGCAGCCTATCCTGTGTGTTTTCTAGCTAAGTCCAGAAATTTTTTAGTATGTTTCTGCCTTGGGCCATTTCTTCATGAGACTTTTTGTATTCGCAATGCATTTTCTCTCATATTTGCAGTTTTAAAATTGTGTTTCCTTCAAAAATCCTTTTGAAATGACACCTCATTCAGGGAGCACCCCGGGATCTCTGTGCTGCGGAGAACTCACCCTCTCACCCTTGGATTAGCGTAGTGTCCCGGAACACCAGACTCTGAAGGTGAGGACGGGCGACCTCTGTTTACTGCTTTTGAGCTGCCCCTGGCCCCCACCAGACTTCTTTAAGAAACACCAAACAAAAATTTCAGGTGACATGGATCAATAACCAGCGATCCATACTGCTGGCACTTGTGTTGAATGCTCGTCTTTCACCCGAGGCTGTGAAATACAACGGAGGAAAGAGGCCGAATCCTGTGGAGAGCAATGCAGCTGGGATGTTTCAACCTGGGCGAGTCCTTGAAAAATACTGGGAAATGTTAGTTTTGGGGAAAGAAAGGATGAGTAGCAGACAGAAAGCTTGGAGAGACGGCTCAGCAGTTAAGAGCGCTGGCTGCTCTTTCAAAGGACCCTGAAGCACTCACATGGCAGATCACAACTGTCTGGACCTCCAGTCCCAGCGGGTCTAACAACCTCACACAGACACACATGCGGGCAAAACACCAACACATATAAAACAAAAATAAATAAGTCATTTAATTTTTTTTAAAGCAGAAGGCCGTTGATGGAGTTCATAATTTGATTATTTCTCTGTTGCTGTTGATCTTGCCCTACCCGAAGGCGTGGATAGCAGCCCGACTTTCAGAATTGTGTGATCTGAATGAGAATGGCCCCCATAGGCTCACATATTTGAATGCTTGGTCCCTTGTTGGTGGGACTGTTTGGAAAGGGTTAGGAGGTGTGGCCCTGTTGGCAGAGGCATGTCACTGGGGGTGGGCTTTGAGGTTTCAGAACCCCCTGGTATCCCCAGTTTGCTTTCCTTCTGCCTCTTGCCCAGTGACCAGCGTTAGCTCTCAGCTACTACTCCAGACCTATGCCTGCTTGCTGCCGTGCTCCCCACCATGATGGTCCTGGACTCGCCCCCTGAGACTTTAAGCAAGCCCCCAATCGGATGCTTTATAAGTCACCTTGGTCATGGCATTTCTTTGCAGCCATAATAATAAAAAGTAACGAAGACAAGAATGAAGCCCCCTTCTTACAGTTCATTTTCTCCACTGGCATTCGTCGACAGCTGTGGTAATGCTTTTGAAGCAGATGGGTCACAAACTTTAGTGTCTGTTCCAACCCAGCCTCTTCCAACATGGCATTTATGGACCCAGAGAAATGGAGAAAACGTGGCCAGGCCCAGCAGCAGCCGCGATGCCTCTGGCTGTGTGTGCATAGTTTAGTATCCACCCCACCCATGGGCAGCCTGCCTTTCCTGGTAAGAAATTGGAAGCTCTGCCTTCAGTGTTCACTCTACCCAGCCCCTAGGGAGAGCGTGTTCCTAACAAATAAATTCCCTACAACAGTAATTTGAGGGAGGATTGGTTTATCCTGTTTCACCCGTGTGAAAGGCACGGAGGGCATGGCTAACGTTTGGGCAAGCCTGGACACACAGAAATCAGGCAGCAGGAGTGGACATGGCTATAGCCCTATGTCTCTAGTCCTGTGGCCCTATATCTGCCAGCTAAACTCTGTGTCCAAAAGGTTCTGTAACCTCCCAAAACAGTGCTACCAGTTGGGGACCAACTATTTACATACCTAACAGTGGGTGTCTTGAACACGGCCACTCAGCTGGTGCCTTCAGTATTAGCAAGAGCAACAGATGTTAGGAAGAGGCTCCACTCTGGTATGGAAGGGTGAATGTTTAACAAGGTGGACATTTTGGCAAGGCCGGAAAAGGGATGAGGCCAGTGTAGGGCCAGCCGATGGATGGCTCCCTCTTGACAGTAACTCCATTTAAATTTTGTGCCCAAGTGCCTCTTGGGCCTCACCCCAGCCCCTAGATTTCAGTACCCACTAGTGATGGGAGCTGTGGCAGCCAACCCCTGGAGACCTGAGTAACCTTGACCTTACAGACATGGCATTTGGCTTGCTGTGCAGGAGAGGGCAAGAGGACTGGAGAGAACAGAGTTCGGGCCTGTGTTAGACCATTGGGTGATCCTGGAACAAACACAGTTTGTTAGATTCTGGTCTCAGTCAATTGGTTAGTCATTCTTCTTGATGCTGTTCTGGTACCAACTTTTCGAGGTGTGAAATGGGACGGTTAATAAGACATGAGCAGAACAAAGTGCCACGTGACCTCTAAGCCTGGTATCCACACATCTACTCTATACAGCCATGGAAAGTAGTGTTCAGGACAATCCCCTCTGTAGGAGTAGCTGGGCTTGTGCTGTGCTCCAGGGAGCAGCATTTAGTGTATTTGCTGGCACTGTTTCACGAGGATAGAACACCAGAGAGGAAGGGAAGTAGAAAGTTGGATCCCAGGGCCTTTGGTCTCATCAGGTTTTACTTTGGCATTCTAAACAGTTAATTTAGTTTTTCTGTACTCAATGTGTGAAAATCATTGTCCTAAGAGGTATTTTTAATAACTACCTTTGAGAATGCATGTCCCAACTTCATTTCTAATGCTGTAATAAAAAAATCCTGGCAAAAAAAAGCATCTTAGGCGAAAAGAAGATTACTCGGTGTGGAATTCTAGGTTAAAGTCCATCATTGTAGGGACATCTAGACCAGAACTTGAGGCAGCTAATCCCATCGCATTCACCATCAAGAGCAGAGAGAAGCGAAGGCATGCATGTCTTTTCTGTTTGTTCATTTGTTAAGCACCCTTTCTACACCTCCACAGTCAAGGATCCTCTACCTACAGTATGGTATCCCCCATAGCGGGCTGGGCTATTCTGCATCAATTCATACAATCAAAACACAAAACAGTCCTCCAGAGACAAGTGCTGGCCCACCTGACCTCTATGATTCCTGATTGAGACACCGTTCCCAAAGGACTCTAGACTGTGTCAAGCATACAGGTAAGTTTATCCAGGACAGGCTCTTTACACTGACTGTTTTCCCCTTGCCCACCTCCCCTTTCTTGTTCGAATCTATACGGGATGAATGGCTATTTCTTTCATCCATTAGAGAACTAAGAATGGGCCTTACTCACACATCTGAGATGACATACTCATGTATGTCACTGGGGACATACACATGTGCAGACTGGTATGGAGGGTACCTGGGGCTTAAGACCCATTTAGTTACTACTGCTAAAGCTTCCCACCTGCTGGCTGCTGTCTCAGTACCTACGCAGGGTTCTCAGCTCAGAGTGGGGCCTGAGAGCATGGATAAGCCATCTCCCCTCTTTGTCCTCACAGCTCCATTGTCTGCTAGTGTGAGGTCTGCTTCTTTCTGGGATGGATGACTTAGGATGCCTGCCCACCCCTTTCAGGAAAGATCCCTTCTGTCTAGTGGGATATAATCTTGGAGACCCCTACAGGGCAAACCTTCGAATATTACCTAGGAAATAGAATGCCCACTTCCCAGGCTCACACATCCCCACAGGAGGGTCTCTCTCTCTCTTAGTTAATGATCACAGGGTGACCATAAATTCCAACTTGCCTGGGACAGTCCTATTTTATGCCTGTTGCCCTGGTGTAATTATTAATAGCTTCCCTTTCACCCACAAAGTGTCCTATTTAGGGTGATAAATTATATGGTCCCCTTAATTGTCCTGATTAAGATCAGAGTGCTTTCTCAGCTTCGGTGACCACGGATGCTTACCTCCTGCCACGCTGCCTTGAGCTGATCCTCCAGACAACTGACCACCCATGTGCTTAGGAGTCTCCTCTCCTCTCTTCCATGTGCACTCCCAGCCCCCCACCCACTACCATTCAACGAGGATTCCATGCCACCTACCACATACCAGGGTATTCCCAAGGCACTAGTCAGCAGGAGTAATAGAAGAGACAGACTATAAATACATAAACATGGCCATTCTGCTCCCGAATGACCGAGCTGTGAAAAATGCACAGCGACCTCCGTGAGCCCCTCCCCTCAGTGGATTCCCGAAGTCATGGGCGGCACTGATCCCTGTACCCATGTGCTATTTCTCAGACACACACACCTATGACCGAAACAATAGCCTTGTGTGTGCTGGAGAAACTTTCTACTGCTGATCTCTGTTTATAGCTCATTTTGCTTTTTGAGATAATGTTTCACTCAGTTGTCCAGGAAGGCCTGTGCTCAGTATGTAGCACAAGCCGGCCTTCAACTTGTGATCTTCCTGCTTCAGTCACAAACAGCTGGAATTCCAGTTCTGTTGTGCCCACCAGGCCCAAGTATAATTAATGTATTTTAATGGGGGACTTGGTGTGGTGGGTGGTACACCTTTACTCTTAGCACTTAAGAGGCAGGTGAATCCATTTCTATGAGTTCTAGGCCAGTCAAAGCTATATAGTGAGACCCCATATATATTATATATAACTTACATATAATATATTATATTGTACATATCATCTAATTCCTGTTAAAAGCATGTATTATGTTAAAGTGTACGGAAATGTTTGTTAATAGTAAAGAGGAAGACAGTAGGGCCATGATGGGTAGGACTGGGAGAGGTGATCATGTGTGAGTCCTATCTTACAGAGTAAGCAGAACAGGTTTCTGTTATGATGCTCTCTAAACCTAGTCAGATGCCGTGTGTAAATTACTTTGGTGGGGAGAAGACTTTTCAGGGAAAGGAGCAGGTGCCTAAGTTCCACGAAATGAAGAGGAAGACTATTGAATGGCCGGAGTCAATGCCAGTCAGTGGTTCAGAGTACACCGGGATTGGATGACCCAAGGTCTTGTCTTCCCTGCGGTTGCCTGGCATTAATGCCATGTCTTGATGGCCTTGAGGGACAGTGATTGGTTCATTTCCCTATCTGTTCTCTTGGTCATAGTGGGTCAGAATCAAAGCTTCCCAGGGCAACCAGGTCTAACTAGAGCAATGTGGTCAGGCTGCAGACCTGTTATAGGCATATAGAAGCTCCCATGGCACCTGAGTGCTAAGCCACACCCCCTGACATGCATTGATGGTGTCAGCTTCCAGAAAGTCCATGGTACCTCTACAGATGAGTCTGCTCTGTAGACCTTGATTGAGGCTCATCCCAGGGGCTTGGAATCCTTACTTGATACTGGTTCTATATAATTTTGCGAGGCCATTGCCAGGAAGAGAACCCAGGATGAGAAGAGTGAAACTCCCCTGTTTAATAGACGCTCCTTGGTGTTGCTCTAGCCATTAAATGTGTTAATATTGTATTATTGAAGTATATATACTAATAACTATTCTCTGAACAATATAGATTGTGCTATTGATTACATTTCTCTTTTTCCTTGGCTTTCAGGAAGCTCCTCTTCAGTCCTGTGAATCATCCATAGGACTGTGGGCACGAACCTCCAGTCTGAATTTCTCTAGATTAACCCTGGACTTCTATTTATAATGCCGCTCTAACTTTTTGTCTGTTTTACATTTTTTTTTTCCTTTTTAAATCTTACCCAATTTGAAAGTTTTAAGGGGTCCAGGCCTTAAACAGATCCCTTGAGAAATGGTACTTCTAGACTCGGTCATTCGCAAGTAAGTTTTGGGCACCTACTATGTGAAAGGAAGCCTTAGGCCCAGCAGGAGGGACCAGAAAACATCCCTGCCCCCCAGCTTAAGTCCCTATTCTGTCCCTGTTTCTCATGGGTCAGATCTCAATGAACACCAGCATTCTATAGAATGAGGAAACTGACCCCCAAATTCCAGCCCTGGAAGGGATTAGCCATTTGCATAATTTACTTTGTTAATAATGGTGCCTGGCCTAGTACCTGCAGGGAGGAAATCGAGTTTTAAAAAAGAAGATGGTGGGGTCGACATTACTTCAGCCCGTCTGTGTCGATGTCTTTGTGTGGAAGGGAACTGAGAGCCTTGGTGTGAGGGTTCAAATGTCTCTCTAAGCGACTGCTCCCCCACCCCCGCCCAACACTTTCACCCAACCGGCCACAAAGGAAGGTTGAAGCTAATTCAAACCAGAACTCAGCAGCCACATACAGTCCCATACATGATGGAGGAGGGGAAGGGGAGAGAATACATTGAGATCTGCCCTTTGATCGTGTTCAATGCGACTTTGCATTTACCTGAGGGATTAAAAGTTCTCATTGACGGAGGCTCCGGGCTTCCTACTCAGTCTTTGACGGGACAAGCGTTAATTGGACAATATAATGGGGGCGATGTTAATTCCTCTCTTAGAGTTCCTTTTCTTGTTCAGTCAAATAGAAAGGCCCTTTTAAATGGCCGGGAGAGGAAGAAAGGAGCTGGTTTATAAGGGTAATAGATTGCACATCTTCCCCCTTGTCTCAGAACAAGCTCTGTAGTGGAGTCAGCATAAAGCAAGCCCCAGTCAGGGGAAAGAGAAACGACCTGGTGGAGGCTTGCCTGGAATGTCACCCCAGAGCAGGGATCAGGAAGAGGGCACTCTGCGTTTTGATATGGGGGTGGAAGGGGCGTGTCAAAGGGACAGGGAGAGCAGGAACCCGTAAGACTCAGGAGTTTCTGCGGGGAGCAGAGTGATGGGGGTAACGAGGTAAATGCTGTAGATAATCGGAAACCTGGCACTGGGCACTTTCGGTGACCTACAGCCTCCAAAACCGTGTCAGTTGCCAACTGAGCATGGATGATGGGCTAGAGGTCGATTCTAGAACTGACATCCTGATTTCATGAGCGTCATAATTAGAATCCTAGTCCTGTCAGACCTTGAAACAGGTGACGAGGCCTCTGTGGACTCCGAGAGCTGTTTTTCTACTTGGCATGCCAAGAGACTGATGCCTTCCCCTCACACTCTATCTTGCTACCACCTCATTTGTCTCTCTCCTGCGTTTGCCTCTTGTTGAATTTCAATGCTACACTTCCTCGGTCCTGGTTCTTAATGGATGATGAATATAACCCCATAATAGGTGCTTTTATATCACTGTGACCATAATACTCTACAGAAACAACTTAAGGGAAATTTATTTCAATTAATGGTTTCAGTCCATCATGGCAAGGAATGCATGGCAAAATAGCTCAGTTCGTGGCAGCAGGAAGGAAGAGGCTGTCCACATCACAGTAGACTGAGAAGTAAAGAACAGAGGCAGGAACCAGGGACCAGGCTGGAACCTTCAAAGCCCCACCTTTAATGACTTCTCCTGCCAACTAGGCCTACCTCCTACAAGTTCCACAGCCCCTCAAAATAGTGCAATCATCTGGGGGACAAGTGTTCAAAGAACAAGCATATAGGGACATTTCAGATTCAAACCATTCTGTTTTCTATTTGATGATCAAGTCAACAAGAACATTCTTGTAATTCTTAAAGGGCAAACATACCACTGTGTGCCCTTGAGCGAGATCAGCTTTGCTGTGCCTTATACATTCAGAGACGGAGTAAGTGCCTCAGCTTTTCAGTCAATAGGGTTCTTTCAGGGATCAATGGAGAAAATGGATATTTTAGAAATGCCTTACAAACTCCAAAATATGTGAGATGAATTATTCTCTTTATATTTTTTCTTCAGTGAGGACATGAAAGGGTTGCATAAGGAACAATGAACAGCAATGATAAATCTATTTTGAAAGATGAACGTGCCAAGCATGAAGCATGGGGAGAACCTAGAGAGAGCTGTATGACCAGAGGGGTCTGTGGTGGTCCAACCTGAGCCAACTTGGGCAAGTTCCCTTGTGTGTGATCAGAGGGTTCTGTGGTGGTTCAGCCTGGGTCAACTTGGTTGGACAAGTTCTCCTATATTGTCAGAGGGGTCTGTGGTGATCCAGCCTGAACCAACTTGGACAGGTTCCCCTGTGTGTGACCAGAGGAGTCTTTGATAGTGGTGATCCAGCCTGAGTCACCTTGGGCAAATTCTCCTGTGTGATCAGAGGAGCCTAAGGTGTTGGACAAATCCCAGTGGACAGACTGAGGTGTATTTCTGATCTATGAGCATTGTTAAGTTCAAGCTTCCCATGGAGTCTTCTGGGCTGGTTTCTTTCCAAGTTTTCTTCTGCAAATCTCATAACCAGAATAATTTGGGATAATTTGGGAACTATCAACAAAAACGAAGCCTGAAAATCTTCCCCAATCTCTCAAATGTTCTTTTGGTTGAAGGGTTGACTAAGACAAATGTGGCAGCTTCCTGTTCATGTTTTAAGACCAGACTGCAGAAAATGTTCTGGATTTAGGAAGGTCCTACCTTATGGCAAAAAGAACAGAGTAAAGAAGGAGGTCCAGCTTCAGTTTGTTAACCCGGAGCTCACAGCTTGACAGGGCTCAGTCCATAATGCTGGGAGTGGACGTGGAGTAGATCAATTCATGGTGGTAAGGGAAGAGGCTGTTCACAACACCGTAGACCAGGGAGCAAGGAACGAGGCAGGTGCCTCTTCCTCAGCTAGCTCAGGAACACTGCACACTCTTTATCCCCCTTTTAAAAATATTTCCTTGGAGTTATGCCTTAGTGTTTTTTTATTGCTGTGAAGAGACACCATGACCATGGCAACTCTTACAAAGAAAACATTTAATTGAGGTGGTAGCTTGCAGTTTCAGAGGTTCAGTCCGTTATCATCATGATGGGGAACATGGCGGCGTGCAGGCAGTTGTGACCAGAAGGCAGCAGGAAGCTGACTGATTGTCACACTGAGGGAAGCTTGAAAAAAAGACCTCAAAGTCCCCTCCCCCCCCCCCCCCCCCCGCCTCCCTAGAGACACATTTCATCCAACAAGGATACACCTCCTAATAATGACACTCCCTTTGGGGGCCATTTTCTTTCAAACTACCACAAGTTAGATGTCTACAATTTACGTTTATTAGGTCATCTAATCAGCAGGAATATGCTTGTCTCTGCCAACAGGAGCCACCATCAGGACAGCTCTCAGAGAGGAAATGACAGGAGGACCCTGCTTTGCTGGAACAGGAGATACCATGGTCATCAGGTAGGTGACTGTGGTTGCTGCGGTTGCAGCAGGAACAGAGCGGCAGTTGGAAGAAGGGTCATCCTTCTCAGTATCCCTTCCTTCGGGTTGAGAAGATGTTTCTTATATGGAGTCACCTGAGACCCCATCCTGAAGGATTCAGTGGCTAGAGCAGTACTCTGAGCTCTGGACACTGCCCTTTCTGTCCTTCCTGTGCACAGAGACCACTCAGTTGAGTCTCACTCATTCTCGTTCTTTTCCAGTTCCTTTAGCTTTTGTACTGTGACCAATTGCCTGTATTAATCTCCCAACATTTCAAACCCTGGAGTCTATGATTTCTTCCTGACACAAGGGCTAGACAAATACTCTGCCTACAGTGTTCCTGATATTGACAAGACAATAATTCCTTAATGGAGATGAATCTCGTGTGTGTGTGTGTGTATGTGTGTGTGTGTGTGTGTGTGTGTGTGTATGTGTGTGTGTATGCATGTGGAGGATAGAGGTCAACTTCAGATGCTTTCCTCAATGCCTTCTCTACCTCAATCCTTGAGTCAGAGTACCTCGCTGGTCTGAAGTTTACTCATTGACTTAAACGACCAGTCAGCAAGTTGCAGAGAACCTTCTAGTGCTGGGAGGGATGTGATCTTACACCTGGATTTTTTTTTTTTTAATGAAGGTATTGGTGATCCAGACTCAGGTTCTCCTGATTGTGCAGCAAATACTTTACCAGCCGATCCATCTCTCTAGCCCCACCCCACAACATCAAGGCCCACTTCAAGGCCACGGATGTCCGTGCCTCAGCTTTCCCAGGGCCCAAATGTTAATAAGTTCATGTCTCCATTCCTCATTGCAGGTTAGTGATTACTTACCTTGAGCGGCCCCAGATGACTGCTCATAGACACAGAGTTGGAGAGCCAGAGCATCTGGGTGAACTTCAGCCTGGCCCACTTCCTTCCTCACCAACCCACCCTCCTGTATCTGCTCCATCATCCAGTCTCCGGCTTTTGATGGGTTCTTTCTGTTCTGGGCTGAAAGCCACATGCTTCAGACTTACCAGTCCTTAAATATTTCATAGCAGACTGGCTGGGAATTAATATTTAATCACAGACTCCTTGGTACCTAAATATTTAATCACTGATGTGACTGATGAGTAATGAGTCAGTGCCCAGGAAAACATTTGGTTGCTGGTCCCAGTTTTAAAGGCTCTTTGGTTTGGGTCTCAGAGGATAGAAGGACCAATAGCAAGTCTATTGTCCTCCCTCCCTCATATCTCTTCTCCCTCCTTCCCTCCCTCCATCTCCTCTCCCTTCATTTCTTTCTGAAATCTTTTAGGATATATTTTTAGATTTTTTTAAAACTTATGTGTCTGTGCATGACTATGTACAGGTGAATGCAGGTGCCAACAGAGGCCGGAGGCATTGGGTCCCTGGAGTTGGAGTTACAGAAAGTTCGGAATCTGTCTGATAAGGATACTGGAAATCAAATCTAGGTCTTCTACAAGAGTAGTATGCCTTCTTAACCGATGAACCATTTCTCCAGCCCGGATAACAAATAATTTTTGTTTCTTCAATTTTGTTTCTTCAACTCCAGAAATTTAACATGCCTTCCCAAAATTGATTGCTGGGTGTGGTGGCATACAGCCTTAGTCCCAGGAACTGAGAGGCTGAGAAAGGTGGATCTCTGTGAGTTTGACACCAGTCTGGTCTACCTAAGTGTGTTCTAGGAAACATGACTGCATAGTAAGACCCTTCTCAAAAATAGATAAAAGTAAATAAAATTGAAAAGAAAAGAAAAAAATTTTTCAAGTCAATAAAGCCCTGTTCTTTGTAAAATAGGCCGAGATACTTTGTTGTAGTAATGGAAAGGAAATATAATACACTGTGTATATTAGCATATCATAGTAATACACATACTGAGTACTAATATACAGGGTAAGACTGTCTCAAAAAAAAGAAAGAAAAAGAAAAAGAAGACAGAAAAAAAATTGCTTCCTAGGCTGGGTGGTGGGAATCCCAGCACTTGGGAGGCAGAGGCAGGCAGATTATCTGTGAATTTGAGGCCAGCCTGGTCTTCAAAATGAGTTTCAAGACAGCTAGGACTGTTACATAGAGAAACCCTGTCCAAAAAAAAAAAAAAAAGAACTAATATTCAAGAATAGAAGATTTTTTTACTTCACACACTTGGAGACTATGATGTGATCGTAGTCAGCATTAAATGAACATTGTATTATCTTACATTCTCTTTAAATGGAGGTTGGATTCCCTTATATTTCTGGCAATGGCTGGGAATGTGGGATAAAGGAAAGGTTTCAGGAAAAGAAGTAGAAGTTCTTCAGATGAGAGCAGTGAGTACAGGAGAGAGAGAGAGAGAGAGAGAGAGAGAGAGAGAGAGAGAGAGAGAGAAAGAGAGAGAGAGAGAGAGAGAGTTAGAGTTTAGTTAACGAAGTGCTTGCCTCATAAGCACTAAGCCTACATTCTATCCCAGAGTGCATATAAAGCCAGGGATGGTGGTGCATGCTTGTAATCCCATTGCTGGGGAGGCGGAGATGGGTGGATCTCTGGGACCCATTGGCCAGTCAGCATAACCTGCTTGGTGAGGCTCAGACCAATGAGAGGCCCCGTCTCAAGGAAAGGTGATTAGTGCCCAAGGAGCACCTTAGGTGTGCCTCCACGTGCATCTACTCATGCACAGATACACATGCATGCATACACACATACATACCTGCCTGCTCTTGTACATGTTCATCCATATGCATGAACATGCACAGAGCAATTTAGAAAAGGAAACATCCCTCTCTTCACCAACGGAGAATGAGAAAGTCCCATGGAGCTCTGTATTTAAAATAAGAGCAATAGAACTCTGTGTCAGAACTCATCTCGGACCAGGACTTCATGGGCAAAATGAAGGAAGTTTCTGGAATTGAGCCTCAATGAACTTTACTCACAGCAGTTGACACTTGTCTTGGCTGCCCAACAGCCATTATAGCCTAATTTACCTTAATACTAGAGTCCTGAATTTGTCGGGGTGGGGGTAGTTGCCCTCTAATGGGCTTGAGGGAGTGGGGCAGTCCATCCCCAAGAACAAATCTATCAAAGCTATGAATGCTCCATTTCCTTTTCTCTGCTGCTGCCTGAGTCAGAGGAATACAAAGCAACTCCAACTCTCATATTATAAAAGGAACACCACCAAGGCCATGAGTCCCTGGGCCAAGTTCTTCAGTGATGTGGTGAAGAAACTCAGGGAAGACCCTGATCTTCTGTCTCTGGCAATATGCAGGGGTATAGGACAGGAACTTTCCAGAACTTTGCTGTCCTGAGAAGACAAGTTGAAGACGAAAGCCGAAGGTGGGAAAAAATGGAGGATGGAATCTCTTGGTCCAATGTGTTGTCTCAACATTCGTGTCTCCAATCTGGAGCTTACCCACAACTGAATTTCTCTTTCCATGTTTCACCTGCTTTGAATGTTTTGTGCTGTGTGGCGAGAAACATTCGAATTAATGTGCCGTGAGATTAGGGGAGGTAACAAGACAAAGATGAAAGACAAATAAGAGAATAGGAAATCTTTTCACAGCCTCTGAGTTAACTAATAATTAAGCCTGACCTCTGTGGACCCCTGATGAGTGTGTGCAGGTCCAGAATCCTCTCCTATGCTACATGTTGTCACTCACCGAATTGGCTCGGGGAACACACCGGTAAAACAGAAAATAAGTGTGACCTACGAGACAGCAGTCCTCCATTTTGAGCAGATGACCAGAGAACCTCCAGTACATGTGTACGAATGGGAGTTGTAGCAGACAAGCTGTGCTGGCTAGTTTTTATGTCAACTTGACACAAGCTAGAGTCATCAGAGAGGAGGGAATCTCAACTGAGGAAATGCCTCTCTAAGATCAGGATGTAGGGAAGTCTGCAGGACATTTTCTTCATTAGTGATGGACGTGGGAACGTCCCATGGCCTTGGACTGGTGTAAGAACAAGAGTGTCTGAGCAAGTAAACGAAGCAAGGCAGTAGCAGCATACTTCCCTACGCGCGCCTCCAGGCTCCCACCTCGAATTCCTGCCCTGGCTTCCCTCAGTGATGAAAGGAGACCTGAGAGTGGTGAACTGGAATAAACTGGTTTCTTTACAAGTTGCTCTTGGACACAGCCATAGAAACCCTCACTAAGACACAAGTCTTTGCAATTGTCAACTAGAAAACAAGTAAGTCACATACCCAGACAGATTCAGGACTATTATAGAATGGGTATAAGGACTAATTTACAGCTACATATATATGTATGTATACATATGGACACATAGTTTTGAGTGGAATAAAGTCTCAAAGGCAAATGCAGGATCTGAAGTTGTTCAGCTGAATTTTAAAACCATACACATGATAAGTGTGCTGGTTATTTTTTTTTTTAAAAATACTTTAATATAATCACATCACTTCCCTTTTTCTCTTTCCTCCCTCCAATCCCTCCCATCCCCATACTCCCTCTCAAAGGCATGGCCTCTTTTGCTTTATTATTACTGTTACACATATGCACACATATGCATAAATGTGTAAATACAGCGTACTTAGTCCATTTGATGCTGTTCATGGGTAGATGGTTTCAAGCTGAGGGGTTTGTTGATGAGTGGCTGATTAGGGATCTCATCCCTGCGAGGGACTAATTCTCCATCTTTCAGAAGTCCTTATTTGCTTATTGTTCTTTGCCTAGGGGTGGACACTCTGAGATGTCCCTCTTCTACATCAGCATGCCGAGAACTGTCATTGTTCAGGTCTTGTTTGGGCAACCATATTGTTGGGCTAGCATAGGTGAAGCTTCCCTGCCATTCTTAGGAGACAATCTCACAGCAGAGTCCACAGTCCCCTGGCTCACACAATCTACCCCTCTTCCATGATATTCCCTGAGCCTCAACCTCAGGTATAGACGTGAAACTGTAAAGGAATGCTTTGGGGTTGGATTCCCCTGCTGCTTTGTTTTTTGACACAAGCATGGACATACCTGGGAAAGGGGAATCTCAACCGAGGAATCAGTCCCATTCCTTGTGAGCATATCCATGAGGCATTTCTTCCTTCCTTCCTTTTTTTCCTTTTTTTCTTTTTTGTTTGTTTGTTTTTTGAGGTAGGGTTTCTCTGTATAACCCTGGATGTCCTGGAACTTGCTTTGTAGACCATGTTGGCCTCATATGCAAGAGATCTGCCTAGCTTCTGCCTCTAGAGTGCTGGGATTAAATGCATGAACCATCATGCTTGAGTTGTGGGGCATTTTCTTGGTTGTCAATTAAGTAAGAGGGCCATTGTGGGCTGTTATATGAATTCTGATTGGTTTTAATATTAAAAACCCCTCAGATATAGGGGTAAGTGCTGAAAGATCAGAGAAGCAGAACAGCCAGCCCCTAGAGTTCTTACCTGTCTGAATGCTCAGATTGAATAGGCAATGTCCTTTCCCTACGAATGCTCAGACAGGAGCCTTCAGCTCCTGTCTCTCCCTGCTCAGCCATATCCCTTCCAATCTCCACTTCCTTAGTGTTGGGATTAAAGGTCTGTGATTCCCAAATACTTGGATTAAAGGTGTGAGCCACCACTGCCTGGTTCTGTTTCTCTTTGAGATTGGATACATCTCCATAGCCCAGGGTGGGCCTTGAACTCACAGAGATCCGTTTGCCTCTGCCTCCCAAGTGCCGGGATTAAAGGTGTGTGCCACCACTGCCTGGCCTCTATGGTTAACTAGTGGCTAGCTCTGCACTCTGATCCTCAGGCAAGCTTTATTTTTTAAAGCATAAACAAAATATCACCACAGTGGGCTGTCATCCTGTGGTAGCGGGCCTGTTCTATATACTAAAGGTAGCTGACCAAGCTAGAGGGAGGTCAAGCCAGCGAGCGGTGTTCCTCTGTCGTCTTTGCTTCAACTCCTGTCTCCAGATTCCTCCCTTGGCTTCTTTTGATAATGGACTGTAATCTATAAGCTAAGTAAATCCTTTCCTCCATATGTTGCTTTCTGTTAATGTTTTTCCAGAGGAACAGAAATCAAATTAGAATGATATAATATTGGGGTGGAGAAATAAAGAAATTCACTGGCATTTCAAGCATTTTCCAAACATGAGTTCCTTTCAGGCTACAGAGGTCATTTCCAACACCCCAGTGGACTCCAGGACATTCTTTCAGAATAGGGGTTGCAACAAGGTGACAGTCATAACGTCATCATCTATGTTTGGCAAGCCTAAAATATTTCATTAAAAATTGGTAGAGATTTAAGTATGGGGCCAGAATAGATGGAATGAAGCCTTTTATCTACATTTTTGAAGATATGTCTGAAATATTTAACTAGGAAGATCTTTGGAGACTGAGATTGTAGGATCACCAATGAGTAAATTTTGACACATCTGATGTTCCACATTTCTATGAGAAAGTCACACAGACACTGAAATAAAACCCAGGGGACAATCAGATTCATAAACTATAGCTAGAGAGTAATGTCCAAGAGAATGAAGGAGAGATTGGTGGATTTTTGACTCTTGAGGAGACAGGAGAATAGTTTCATTTGCGTTTGAATCTGTGCTTAGGGTTTGTATTTCTTCTTGTTCACTTTTAGTGTGGTGTGCTCACACTTAAAATACAGAAGTGTATTTTAAGTACTTTTAAAATTATTTTGGATGTAGGTGCCCATCGCTATGTTTGTTTAAAGATACTTTTTGTTCAATTGTAAAAGTACAGTCCTAAGTGAGCAAGACAGGGAGGCATTCCCTCAAGAGTTTGTTGTTAGTATTGTTCTGGTGATCATTATTATTATTATTTTTTTTTAGTTGTGTGCTGTTACTTGGGTTAAGAGCAGTTTATATGAAAGGAGCCAATAGATTTTATTTGTTTTTAATCATGATTATGGTGAACTAACAGGGGTGATGCAATTTCTAAGCAAGTTCGTGCAAACCTGTGTTGTTTTCATAGAATTATGATAACAACATCAGAGGCAGTGGAAAGCCATTGTCTAGACCTAGTTAGAGGATGATGTGTATGCCAACTTCTGATGCAATGAAGAGCATGCAGAGAGTAGGAGAGGAGGAATGCGAATTATTTGATGAAAGCTCGTCAAACTATGTCGTTTCAAGAGTGGTTGTTGAAGAGATGATGTTGGGGCAAAACCATGGCCGCTGCCGCTGTGTCTTTGATGGGCTGTCACAAAGCAGCAGTACAAGATAATGCATCAGGCCAGAGGACTGAGTGGCTAGGTGTATGCTTTGGATGGAATGAGGGGTGAGCTCTTAGAATTCAGCTATTTAGACTGGAGGGGTCCTATAATGGGATCAGTGGTCTCCAAAGATAATGAGCATCTGGTCATTTGACTTGTCCAAGAATATTCTGGAGTGGGGCTTCTATCACCATATAAATGGTTGAACAGTCTATGGTCCCAGTCCAAGGCTTCACAAGCATAGGGCAGTATATGTAATATACTTCGTATTGGGAGAATCAATCAAGACTCGTGTGTTTCCCTCGGAGACATTTTAGAGGTGCTCACAGACTTGGCTTTGGTTTTTCTAGTGGCTGAATGATGGAAAAGAAAGTTGAAGACAATGGTGAAGGCTTTTTTTTTTTCCTGTGTGACTGACAAGTTATAGGAAAACTACCCCTTCCACTGTCTCCATAGGACTATAGTACTCCTGAGTATGTATTGTAATTTGAATGTGAATTATTCCCATTGACTCATGTGTTTGAACACTTGGTCTCCAGCTAACAGTGCTGTTTGGGAAGGCTGTGGCACCTTTAAGAGGTGGAGCCTTGCTAGAAGAAGTGGATCCCTAAAACTTCATAGCTGCTTCCAGACCTAGCTGGCCCTAGCTGCTCCCCATCGTCACGCCTTCGCTGCCTCCTGCCTTGTCTTCCCAACCATGATGAAACGATCCGTTCAGAAGAGAAGCCAGAATAAATCTCTCCTCACATAAACTGCTGCCCAGCAACAAGGAATGTATGTGGAAGATCATGTGGATATGATATTCTGGTATCTGAAGGTGCTGATCTCTAGGTGCGGCCCGTTAGAGGCAAGGCTTGCCTCCAGGCTGGCTGTTCCCAGTCGTGATGAATAAGCGCACGGTGGACCTCAGGCAGCAATAGATACCTAAGGTGGATGGAGTTAGAACTCTACAGTTCAGGAACTGCGATTCTGCCCAGGTGCTCTAGGGTTCTGGATTATGGCAGTGCAATGTTAGAGTATGAAGAGAAGGTGTCTTTCTTTGTCAGTCAAATTTTCTCATGTACGAGGACTCTGTATTTCACCGTGTTTTCCCCAAAGCCTGTGTAAGGTTTTGTCACACTGTTCTAGACAGCTCTCACTGTGGTTGTTCATGTTAAAAGCAGAAGCTAGAATGGCAAGGAACATTAGGACTTAATGAAAGATCCCTGTTGGCACCAATGGGACTCCGAAATATCTACATGCAAGAAAAGAGCCCTATAATAGAGTTTGAAGTCAGGGATGGTAATGCCTCCAGAAGTTCTTTTATTGTATAAGATTGTTTTGGCTATCCTGGGTTTTTTGTTTTGCCATATAAACTTGATTATTGTTCTCTCAAGGTCTGTGAAGAAGTTTGATGGGATTTTGATGGGGATTGCATTGAATCTATAGATTGCTTTTGGTAGAATTGCCATTTTTACTATGTTGATTCTCCCAATCCAAGAGCAGGGGAGGTCTTTCCATTTTCTGGTATCCTCCTCAATTTCTTTCTTCAACGACTTAAAGTTTTTGTCAAATAGGTCTTTCACTTCCTTGGTTAGAGTAACCCCAAGATATTTTATGCTATTTGTGGCTATCATGAAAGGTGATGCTTCTCTGATTTCCCTCTCTGCTTCTTTATCCTTTGTGTATAGGAAGGCCACTGATTTTTTGGAGTTGATCTTGTATCCTGCCACGTTACTAAAGGTGTTTATCAGCTGTAGGAGTTCTTTGGTAGAGTTTTTGGGGTCGCTTATATACACTATCATATCGTCAGCAAATAACGAAAGTTTAACTTCATCCTTTCCAATTCGAATCCCCGTGATCTCCTTATGTTGTCTTATTGCTATTGCTAGAACTTCAAGCACTATATTGAAGAGGTATGGAGAGAGTGGACAGCCTTGTCGCGTTCCTGATTTTAGTGGAAAGGCTTTGAGTTTCTCTCCATTCAGTTTGATGTTAGCTGTCGGCTTGGTGTATATTGCTTTTATTATATTTAGGTATGATCCTTGTATCCCCAGTCTCTCCAACACCTTTATCATAAATGGGTGTTGAATTTTGTCAAATGCTTTTTCAGCATCTAGTGAGATGATCATATGGTTTTTTTCTTTCAGCATAGAGCTACAGTATTGAAAACAGCTTGGTATTGGCATAAGAACAGAGAAGTCGACATATGGAATCGAATAGAAGACCCAGATATTAACCCACAAACTTATGAACACCTAATTTTCGACAAGGGAGCTAAAGGTATACAATGGAAGAAGGAAAGCATCTTCAACAAATGGTGCTGGCATAATTGGATGTCAACCTGTAAAAAAATGAAAGTAGATCCATATCTATCACCATGCACAAAAATCAAGTCCAAATGGATTAAAGACATCAACATTAATCCGTCCACTTTGAACCTGATAGAAGAGAAAGTGGGAAGTAGTCTACAAGATTTAGGCACAGGAGGCCTCTTCCTAAGTAGGACCCCAGCAGCACAGACAATAAGAGAAACAATGAATAAATGGGATCTACTGAAACTGGGAAGCTTCTGTAAAGCAAAGGACACTGTCAGTAGGACAAAAAGGCTGCCTTCTGACTGGGAGAAGATCTTCACCAACCCCTCATCAGACAAAGGTCTGATCTCCAAAATATACAAAGAACTCAAGAAACTAGGCACTAAAACTCTAATTAACCCAATTAAAAAATGGGGTACTGAACTTAACAGAGAATTCACAACAGATGAACTTCGAATGGCCAGAAGACACTTAAGGTCATGCTCAACCTCCTTAGCGATCAGGGAAATGCAAATCAAAACCACTTTGAGATACCATCTTACACCTGTCAGAATAGCTGAAGTCAAAAACACCAACGATAGCCTATGCTGGAGAGGATGTGGGGTGAGGGGAACACTCATCCATTGTTGGTGGGAATGCAAACTCGTGCAGCCACTGTGGAAATCAGTGTGGCGGTTTCTCAGGAAACTGGGAGTCAACCTCCCTCAGGACCCAGCAATACCACTCTTGGGAATATACCCTAAAGATTCCCTAACATACTACAAAAGCATTTGTTCAACTATGTTCATAGCTGCACTATTTGTAATAGCCAGAACATGGAAACAACCTAGGTGCCCCTCAATAGAAGAATGGTTAAAAAAGGTGTGGAACATATATACATTAGAGTTTTACTCGGCGGTTAAAAACAATGACATCTTGAATTTTGCATGCAAATGGATGGAAATAGAAAACGCTTTACTGAGTGAGGTAAGCCAGACCCAAAAAGAGGAACACGGTATGTATTCACTCATAAGTGGATTCTAACCATAATTAAAGGTCTTTGAGCCTATTATTCGTGATCCTAGAGAAGCTAAATAAGAAGATGAACCTGATGAAGATTATTTAGCTATCCACCAGGAGGTAGGAAATAGACAAGAGTCCCAGGTAACCTCGGGTGCATGGGGGGGTGGGAGGGTCGATGGAGGGGGAGAGGGCTAGAGAGAAGGGAGTAGGGGAGGAACGGGGAAAGCTTGGTGACCGGGGATGGGGGGGAGGGAGGTAGGATGAATATGGGATCAGGGAACAATATATTTCAACTAAGGGAGCCATTTTAGGGTTTACAGGAGACTTGATTATATATGGGATCCCAGGTCCAAGGAGAAATCCCCCAGATTGCTCTCTGGACAGAGGAGAGGGTGCCTGAATCGGCCGTGGCCCATGACCATACTGATGTATATTTTGCTTATCACCATAGATCCTTTGTCTGGAGAAGGACGGCTATGCAGTCGGAGGCCCACATTGGAGCAACGGATTGAGCCCCCCGAGGTCCGGAGGGGGAGCGGAAGGAGGAGGAACATGAAAGACGAAATCAGTACTGCGAGGGATGCTATCACCCACTGATACAAGGGAACGGATCTGATGAGAATTTACCAGGGCCAGTCGGACTGGGACTGAACGAGGACGTGATCTAGCCAGATTCTCGGAATTTGGCCGGATTCTCTGACTGTGGCTGGCCCGGGGTCTTTCTGAAAAGCCATTGACTATGACACTGGGACCTGTTTCCTCTGCATATGCTGGATTTTGGGGATCCAGTCTGTTTGGACGCTCGCCTTCCTGGACTTGGAGGGAGGGGGAGGGAGCTGGAGCTTCCCACAGGGCAGGAAACCCTGACTGCCCTGGGGGACGGAGGGGAAGGAGGAGGGGAGTGGGGGGAGTGGGAGGGTGTTGGGAGGGGGGGCGGAAATGGAAACTTTTATAATTTAATAAAATTTACTAAAAAAAAAAATAAACCCACTATAAAATTGTAAAAAAAAAAAAAAAAAAAAAAAAGAAAAGAGCCCTAGTCAGGAAGTGTTTCCTCCCGTGTCACGTGGGAAGGCCATCAGTGGCATTTTACGAAGGAAACAGATCAATCCTCTTAGAGGCGAGAGTACATATACAAATATCTTAGCTGTTTCTTTCCATGTTACTGCATCTGGGCTGGTGACAGGGTCACTCCTTCCTGCTAGCCAAGGCCTCTGAAACCATTGCAGTGATATGGTAGTTGTTCAGTGGTTGTGTAGAGTGTGTCTGTCGCTGTGTGTGTGCTGGTGGACCTTAATCAATTAAGAGACAAGCGTCAGAATATCCCTATGAAGCATGTCCCACCCCCAGACAGGGTTTCTTTGTGTAATAGTACTGACTGTCCTGGAACCAGACTGAGTTCAGACTTAGAGAGGTTCACTGCCACTCCACTGGAGTGCTGGGATTGAAGCTGTGCACCACCCTCTCCTGACTGTGAAGGATGCTTTTGATAGGGTTAACCAAAGTGGGAAGGCTTACCCTAAATGAAGATCTTTTGGTGGGGGCTCAGATACAAGGAAATTTGAGGGAAAAACTTTTGTTTTTTGCCTGCTTGACTTCCTGTCTCATTAGTGAGTTCATCTACTCTGTGAGTTGATTTACCATGTTGTCATTGTATTTCTTTGCTGGTGTAAAAACTCAGAGTCTTCTGACTTCCATTATGGACCGAGGACCAACAACTCTCCTGTCCTTTATCAGGATCTGAAGCTCCTGGCCATTTGGACTGAACAACTACCGGTTTCTCAGTATGAGAAGAACCATTTTTTTTTTTTTTTTGACTACCCAGACTATACTGCGCAAGCCAATCTAATAAAACTCCTTCTAATATTTACTTTATTGGTTCTGTTTTCCTCATCAACCCCAATACAATCACCGCCAAACCCAGCAATTTAAACACCCATTGTTTATTTTTCTGCCCACAGTTTTAAGTCCCAGGAATTGGCTGTGGCTTGACTCTGGATCTGGCATGGGCAGAGGTGCAGCAGGATCCTCTGCCTCTGTTTACTTAGATGACTCTTAGGGTTCGCTTATTCCAGAGCTCTTACAGGTTGTTGGTGGAAGACTTCAGATCCTCAGTATGTGGCTGTCCCCTTGGAAGCTACTCACAACATGGCTTTCCTCAGAGTAAGTGGCCAAGAATAAGACAGGAACAGTGCCACAAGAATGAAAACCTGTAGCCTCTAATGGCTACTTTAGTCACGCTGTGGGCCACACAGATCAACCCTGGATCAAAGGGTAAGGTGTAAATAGCAAGAGACGGGGATCATTGGGGAATGTAATTCTAATTGAAAACATGAAAGTTTAAATTAGCTCCAGAAAGATCCATATCTGGCCTAGGAATGTTAATATTTACTCATTCATTCAACGGACTCTTATTAAGCACTTCCTTTGTGCCAGTCACTCACTATTCTGGGTACTAAAACCGTGCAGGAGCAAGGCATTCAAACTCCCACTGTCAGAGGATTTGTGGTTGAACCAGGGATGCGGCTCAGTTGGTTGAAAGTTTGTTTAGCAGGTGTAAGGCTCTGGGTTCAATTCTTCACATCACTATGTGTGTGCTAACGTAACTACTATAGCATAGCTACATTCTAGCATAGCCACATATAGCATAGCTACTATAACATAGCTATATAGCATAGCTACATGTACCATAGCTACATTATAGCATAGCTATAGTTCAAGATCAATCTGGGACTTGTGGGGTTTTGTCACAGAACAAAAACTTGAGACAGAAGTGTTGGTGCTTTGTCAGAAAAAAGTGGGTCCTCAGACCTAAAATACTTTCATTGACTCTTCCTTCACCCCATGGGATAGACCTACAAGCTAGGAAGACTAGAGAATGCTGACCAGTTGTGCACATAGACACCATGATGCAGGTAGAGTCTTGTTCATCTGTGGTGATTTGAAAGAACATGACCCCCAAAGGGAGCAGCACTATTAGGAGGTGTGACCTTGTTGGAGTAGGTGTGGTCTTGTTGGAGGAAGTGTGTCACTGTGGGGTGGGCTTTGAGATCTCTTTTCTCAAATTTCACTCAGTGTGGCAGTCACTCGATTTCTGGTTGCCTCGGAGTTGAGATGAGGGACTCTCAGCTCCAATACCACATCTGCCTGCGTGCCACCATGCTTCCTGCCATGATGATAATGGACTGAACCTCTGAAACTGTAAGGGGATCCCTCAATTAAACGTTTTCATTGATAAAAGCTGCCGTGGTCATGGTGTCTCTTCATAGCGATAAAAACCCAAACTAAGACACTATCCCTCGAGAAGCTGTGGGAATTCTGCTTCTGAGACATAACTCCTGTAACTGTCTCTAGGCCACACTCTGAATCAGAACTCCAGATGTTCTAGCCTAGACCCTGTGTGGTCTATCCTGAGCAGGCAAGTCACCTAGACTTCCCTCTCTTTGCTGCAAATCTTCATTCTTTAGTTCTGTGTGGAAACTGAGAGTCTCTCTTTCTGACCAGCATCAGGGAGAAGCCCACACTGCCGCTCAATGGAGCACCTTTTCTCCCTTTTCAACATTAAGGCCCTGGTCATCATGTGTGTAACATCCAAGCCCATGATGCCTGAGGTTGACAAATGTCCCTCATGATACTTTCTCCCTGAGTATCCTGCTTAGGGTTGGCTTTCCTCTGAGGGTACTCACTAAAGTGACTTGGGATTTTCAGGTACCCTTCTATGGCCAACCCTCACTGGATTGGGCTCAGGTCAGAACTGAAGTTTCATGTTATTACTCTTCTGTTTTTAAACTTTGATTTTAGTGTGTAAATATTTTGCCCACATATGTATATGGCATTATGTGTGTACCTGGTGTTCGGGGAGTCCATGAGAGGATGTGCAAGCCCTGGAACCGGAGTTACAGATGGTTGAGTGGCTGTATGGGTGCTGGGAACTGAACCCTGGTCCTCTGCAGGAATAGCAAGTACTTTCAGCCACTGAACTATCTCTCCAGCACCATTATTTAAAAAGAAAAATTGTGTATGTGTATGTGTTTGTATGTGTGTATGTGTGTGTCTGTATGTATGTGTGTGTATGTATGTGTATATGTGTGTGTATGTATGTGTGTGTGTGTCTGTACATTTATGGAGGCTAGAGGAAAACTTGTAGGAGTCAGTTCTCTCCTTCTACCTTGCGGGTTCCAGGAATCTAACTCAGGTCGTCAGGTTTGGTGGTCAGTGTCCTTGCCTGCTGAGCTGTCTTGCCTGCTCCCTACTTATTCCTCCCCTTTCTTGTTAACCAGTCAGATACTTAGCCTGCTTCCGTGTGTAGCAGGGGGCCGAGCGGTGCGTTCTTTTCTCCTCTCTGCTGGGATGGTTCACTAATAGACATAATCTCTGAGCAGTGCTGCAGCGGCAAGGGCACTTGTGGGCTGCTGGGCCACTCTGAGTGTCACCTGATAGGACAGATTGGTGTCTTTGTCTAATTTCCATAACTGGCAAATTCCTAGTCGGCAGTTGACCTTTACTTTGGGGACACCCCCCCCACACACACACCAAAAAAAAGCCCTCTTCTCGATAAACCTAGACATATGTTGAGATTCTTGGCTGTACTAAGCTGTGGTGGGCCACAGGCACCAGCTTCCAGCAGGGATGCACCAGTGGATTCACCTATCTAAATCTCATTATCTAGATCTTGTAGGCACGCTCAATAAATTTGCAAATATCAACCAGGCTGGGCCATGTACATATGTTATTAGCTTCTTTTAAAAAAGAGAAATGTGGTGTGGAAGAATTTCCTAACATGTCCTTTTAAAAGTTTAGTATTAAGAAACCCTCGAGGTAAGGACAGTCTGATTCCTTTTCCTGGACAGATGGACACACAGACGCTCTGGAGCTGATTAACCCCACCCTGACATTTTTGCAGTCTTGGCTTTGTCTTAGAGTGGGTTTTGGAACGCGTCCAAAATCTACTTAGACATACTTCTCAGGGAGAAAGGCTTTTACACTTCAGAAACACACACACACACACATACACACATACACACACTTAATTTGAGGTTGAATTTTTCTGCCCTAATTAGCTGTGTCTTTGAGCTTCAAGAGCGAGTTTTACTGTGGTTATTAACGAGGCCAATCTCTGATCGCTGGCCTTTTTCAAAAGCATTCCAGCCTGCTAAACAGTGGCCTTTCATGATTTACAAGTTTGGAATCTTTGTGTTTTCAACAGTTAAGGTGCTCGCTTTTCACATTCCGAACATCTTAACCGCAAAACCTTGAGAGTGGGCCATGGTGAGTAGAGCCTGGCACCCCGAGAGCGTGCCTCTTAGGTGTAGGGGCTCCCCGGAGCTGGTCTAGCCCAGCGGTACCCTGCTCTGAGAGGGTGTTGGCAGGAAGTCACAGGTGTTACCCTTCAGCTCCAAGCCTGTACTAACAGTGCAAAAGCAAGTCCCAGGGTGAGCGCTGTCAGATGCCGGCTGTGAGCAAGGTAAACAGTTCCTTTCTTCAGCTGAACATGACCTTGTTTTCAGTCTTTTATAGACTTGAAAGCTCACATGATCTTTCCAAGGCTGTTGGGGTACAGAGATGAAATGCTGGAGTATCCGTCAGTAGGCAGAGTAAGAACCAGAGAGGCATAGTGACTTGGGTAAGGGCACACAGTCAGTGGTAGAGAAAGACATCCAAACTTTCAGATTGGCCTGGAGCTTTGCCCAACCCAACACTTCTGTGTTGAAATTGTACCCTACTCTGGTGAAAGAATTGAAGATGCTCATTTAATTCTGCGCTCTCTCTAATGAGGGGGTGAACTGCACTCTGCTTTCACAAGACAGAGATGTCATCAATACCACATGCTTCCATTTGATCTAACAGTGAATCTGGATGTCTGACACCAAACAGAAAGTTAAGAGGACCAGTCGGTCGATGTTCAGAGAGAACGGATTGCTTGCTGTTAAGTAAGCATTGACAATGAATACATAAGTAGCAGGTTCTAGAAACGCAGGATTCTCATGGTTGTGCGATGAATGTGTGAGCTGATGAAGCATTCAGAATTCTGCTTGTGTGCCACCCCCCTCCACATACACAAGGTTTAACTCTGTAGCCCAGGCTAGCCTGGAACTCACTGTGGAGCCCAGGCTGACCTCACAGCTATGGCAGTTCTCCTGCCTCAACCTCCCAAGGGCTGGAATTGTAGGAGTGTGTTCCTGGGCCTAACTCATCTGATTGGTTTTCATCTGTGGAACATAGATGCTATATGATGGGGACTTGCATCTTGTGAAGCTCAATGTCCATCTAAATTATCTGGTTAGTTATTATATCCCATCAATTTCATGGTTCACTTGATGAAGACTTTATATTGCTATTGTTATCATTATTACCATTACTAGGACTTCTTTCTTTCTTTCTTTCTTTCTTTCTTTCTTTCTTTCTTTCCTTCCTTCCTTCCTTCCTTCCTCCCTCCCTCCCTCCCTCCCTCTCTCTCTCTCTCTCTCTCTCTCTCTCTCTCTCTCTCTCTCCCCCTCTCTCTCTCTCTCTCCCTCTCTCTCTTCCTTTCTTTTTCAAGACAGTGTCTCTCTGTGTAGCCCTCTGCCTGACCTGGAACTCACTCTGTAGACCATGCTGGCTTTGAACTCACAGAGATCCATTTGCCTCTGTCTCCTGAGTGCTGGGATTAAAGGTGTGCACCACCCCTGCCTTGCTTACTACTATGCTTTTGAGGCAAAGTCTTGCTATGCAGTCCTGGCTGTCTTCAAACCCATGATTTTCCTGCCTCCACCTCCCAAATGGTAGAAGTGTAAGTGTGTGCCACCCCGCCCAGCTTTAGAAAGTCTCTTCAGTTGGTTTGAAAGTATTTTTCTTGCAAGTGTGAAAGATCGCGTCCCAGGCTCTAACTTGAACTGTTACTTCTTTTACATCTCTATCCCCACAGATTCTTTGCATCTACCCTCTTCTCAGGACATCTTGATGGTGCATCTGCAGCTCATATTCTGGGCTTAGGTTTGAATGTATTTATCCATTCAGCATCGCTGGTTGAATACTAACTCCCAAGGGGATGCTCTTCGTAGTTACCCCATTTCAGGCGGTGATTAGACTATGAAGGCAAACCCTCACATCTGCCGCGCATGCCTTCACCAGAGAGATCCTCTGATCTCTGCTTTGCCTCAACCCCAGGTGAGCACATGGTGAGAAGGCATCACTTATGACTCAGAAAATGGGTTCTGAGGAGACACAGAACCAACCAATGTGTTGCTGATCTTAGACTCTCCTGCCTTCTAGAACTGTGAGAAATAAGTGCTTGCAAGCTAGCCAGGTCATGGGACCTTGTTGTAGAAGCTTGAGTAAATGAAGGTGCCAGGCAATAGCACAGCCTTCTAGCATCTTTCTAGTCCCTGCCACCTTAGCTGCGGACAACCCATCCAGAGGGTAGCCCAGTGCAGTCTAACATCATGTCTCTTGTTTAATATCCATCACTGCTAAAGGAAAATGTCATTGGCCACGTTGACCATGAAGTAATGTCGTTGGCCACGTTGACCTGCACGGTCATGCCTCTCTTCATTTTGTTACCCTCTCTGCCTCTTTCAGCTGAGAATTTTCCTTGCCTCAGCCCTGATGGTCCACTTGGGGCATGCCTACCTCATCCTAGCCCTAGGCTGCTCTGGCCTTGCCGAAGATAGGGTCTTATTGATCCTCCAGACCCTTGCAAGCCTCTCATAGTGCTTCCCTGACTCCCTAAATGAGTATTCCCTGGTTCTGCCTTGGCAAGGAACTCCGATGGAATTGTTCTTTCCTTTCTTTCTCTCTGGTACATGTCCCCACTTCTCCAGAGTCTGTCTTCTACCCAGAAGATCGTAAACTCTGAGGAAACAAGAAAATGGGTGGCTCTGCTCACTGTATTCACTGTAGTGTCACCAACGTCTACACGGTCCAGCAGTAGATGTTCAGTGTATATTGGTGGCTGAACTGAGTGGGTAAAGGAAGAAAGACCAGGCCCATTTCTGGAGCTCTTAAGTGACAATATTTTTAATCTTTTCTTTTCTTTAACCTTCTAACAGTTCTAGGTTATTTTAGTCCATGGCACACAGAGGAGTAAATGAAGTCTTGGAAAGGTTTACTAAGGCATCAAAATTTACCCTTTTCAATCCACTCTCAGGACATGGTGCTGAAAGACTCTGAAGCCGTGGGCTGTACTGTGTATAGTGCAGGTAACAGACCCTGAACCTATTCTCTAGGCATGCGTGTCAAGGACTCATCAGTAGAGAACACATGTCATGGGAAAAAGACACTTTATTCTCCAAGGAAACAGCTGGCAGCTCACACACAAACAATGAACCAGAAAACTATAAAAAGAAATATTTAGGGAAAGGAGAGATTGCTCAGTGCCTAAAAGCAAGCACTGGTATTGCTATGGGTGGTTTCCAGCACCCATGTGGGGCAGTTTACAACAGTATAATTCCAGGTCCAGGGGATCTGATACCCTCTTCTGGCCTCCACTGGCAGCTGCACTCGTGGTCCCATGCCTCCACACAGGCACACATGCCTACATATAATTAAAAGAGATTTTTTAAAAAAATTAAAAATCATTAAATAAAGACACTTTTCAAAAGGGGCAGGAAACACTGTCCTGGCTGGCTCAGATGGTGGCCACCACTTGGGATATCTTCAGGCTGGATGTGAACTATCTCCCCATAGGCTCACATGTTTGAACACTTGGTGGCCAGCAGGTGGCTCTGTGCTGAAGGTGTGGAACCCTGAGAGATCTAGAGCCTCCTCTTACTCCCTGCCTGGCCTCTGCTTCCTGTTCTGACAAGGTGTGAGGATGGGTGGCTTTCCAGCTGCACCTCCCTGCTGTCATGGCGTCCCCTGCGACTGTCCCTTCATCACCACAGTGACCACTCGCGAGTGGAAATCAGCCCCTTCCAGAAGTTTCTTGGTGACAACCACGGGGGAAGTAAAGCATAGAACTGGGCTGTGTTCACACTTGTGGTTGGGTGAAAATAGAGCAGATGTTCTTTTTGATGATAGTTCTGCCTGCTTAGCACACATCTGACTCTTTCTGGGTTCATCTGGCCTCTATTACTCAGTATATTAGTTTGTTTTTCATGACTGTAACAGAATATCTCAGGTGGCCTAGTTTATAAAGGAAAGAAGTTTATTGACTGCATAGGTTTTTTTTTTTCCTGATTCTTTCTTTTCTTTCTCCTTTGAGACAGGGTTTCACTATGTAGCCCTGGTTGACCTGGAGCTCATTAACTATGATTTTGGGGTTTAAACTTCAGCATGAGTTTAGTAGGACAAATCAGATTCAAATCAAAGCTCTGAGGGCGAGGGACTTAGATGTGTATACAGGCTCATCTCTAGAGTCTAACTGTCCTTAGAATTAATATGCTTAAGACCAGACTAGCCTCAAAATTACAGAAATCCACCCGTCTCTGCCTTCCTAGTGCTGGGATAAAGGTGTACGTGCCACCACACCCAGCTGACCTGTAGCTTTGAGGACGGAAAGGTCTAGTAATATAACACAGCTTCTACAGAAGACTCTTCTAACTACATGCCACATGCCAGAGCAAGTCAATTCTATGTCTCTCTGCAGAGCCCTCTCTTCCTTATGAAGCCATTAGGATTACTTTATGGGAGGAGCGTGGGTGGGTTCCACCCTAGTGGCTTAATCTAATAATCTAATCACTTCCCCAAAGCCTCACCTTTAAATACAATAGACGGATTAAGTCTCTACCTCCCTAATAGCATTAGCTATGACTTTGGGGCTTAAACTCCAGCATGGGTTCAGCTGGACAAATCACTCTCAAATCACAGCACTGAGTATGGAACCCTCAGGGCTTGTATTCTGACATGTATGTATCCAGGCTCACGCCTAGATCCCATTGTCCCCTGGGGTAGATGTAGGGACGCATACAGTAGGTGTTTGTGGAATACCTTCATGACATCTTGTCTCTTCTCTAGCATTTAGAAAATTAGGAAAGAGCTTGTGGTTTCTTGTTTTCCATTCTCTCTCTCTCTCTCTCTCTCTCTCTCTCTCTCTCCCCCTCCCCCTTTCTTTGTGTGTGTGTGTGTGTGAGAGAGAGAGAGAGAGAGAGAGAGAGAGGGTGGGGAGAGAAAGAGAGAGATAAGGTCTCCCTATTTAGTGTAGGCTGGTCTAGAACCCACAATCCTACCTATACCTTAGAAGACAGTTATATATCACTATAACCAGCAGGCTTGTAGTTCTCTTTTTGAAAATGTGCTGGGATGAAACTTGGGAGAGAGGATCAGTGTGGCTAAGATGACTCTGTGATGATGGTTCTTAAATCTGCACCCTTACCAACATGAGCTCCTCTGTTGGCAATATGCCCAAGAACCAAAATCAGTCTTTTCATTGTGGAACAATGAATGAGTCTGGACTGAAGTATAGATGGGAAAACTGGCCCCTACCTTACAGGTCTTATCATATGTTTTCAGATTCTATAGTGGACATTTTTTACTCAATGTTATGTGGTTGTAATACTACTCCCTCTCCCCCAACAAGTTTTGTTAAAGGCCCAACTCTTACTCTGCAAATATGACCTTGTTTGGAAACAGAACTGTTTCTGATTTTATTAGTAATATAAGGTCATTTTATAGGAAAGTTCCTAATTTGACATGACTAGTGTCCTTATAAGAAGGGGGAAGATGGGGGAGAGAAAATATTTCCAACCCACTCGTCTGATCAGAGAATAATATCTGTAATATGGAAGCCTAGCAGTAAGAAACAATTCGATTTAAAAAATGAGGACATGACTTTTTGGGCAAGACACAGCCATGACAATTATGCATTCAGCAGCCATGTTTGTCAGCACTAGGTCTGTGTAAGAATAAGCCTGTGAAGTCAGGCATGGATGGAGGAAAGGCTCAGAGGTTCACTGCTGAGCTATTTGCTACTGATAGATTCAGGGAGAGAAGGAGTCATTGCATTCAGTTCTGTACCATTGGGGATCCCTCTAGGTTCTATTGGATAGTTCTGGCCTGGGGCTCACACAGATGGTCCTGGTTAGATAAAATGGTTGTAAAACAAAACCAAAGGACTGGTGGGGTTAGCAGTGGGTTTGAGGGATGTTACAGCAGCAAGAGAAGGTATGTTGGGGGAGAGAGTAACGGAATGAACTATAAAAATGCATGAAATTGTAAAAGAATAGGATTAACCAAGATTTTGTAAAGAAATGGGCAAAGGACCTCAGTAGACAATTTTTTAAAAAGTATTTGTTTATTTAATTTTATGTGCATGAGTATTTTGACTTCATGTATGTATATGTTCCATGTGTATGCCTGGTAAACTTGGAAAGCAAAAGAGGTTATCAGATCATTGGAACTGGAGTTACAGATAGCTGTGGGTTGCCACGTGGTTACTGGGAATCAAGGTCTTTTGCAAGAGCAGCCAGGGCTCTTAACTCATGATCTCTCTCTGCAGCCCCTGAAGAGTTCTGAGAGTTGTACCCATGGCAATAAGCATACAGAACAAAATGCTCTATGTGAGCTATCATGGGAATGCTAAGCGAAGCCAAGTGGTGTATCATCTAACTGCTTTTCAATGGCCGCCTCAAAAATACAAATAACAACAAAGTGAGGGGAGGAGATTGTCCTAAATGCAGGTGAGGGTGCAGATGAGAATTCCAACTGTTAGTAGGAAATTTAGCAAGTGTAGCCATTACATAAGACAGGAGGGTGGTTCCTCCAATAGTAGGAATAGAAATGACCGTATGATCTGATCCTAGTACTAGGGAGATGCAAAGGAAGTGAGGTCAGTATGTTAAAGAGATAGCTGCATCATATGTTTACAGCCAACATATCAATTTAGTCCACATGCCTAGCAGTAGATGAATGGATAACAGAATGCAGTATCTACACACAGGGTAGAAAGTTTTTAGCTGTTAGAAAAAGAATGCAATTCTGTCATTTGGAGGACCACGAATGGAATGGAAGATGTTGGCATCAATAAGTTACTTAGCCACAGGAAGACAGACCCACAGGTTTTGCTTTGTGTATGAATAATTCTCCCAAAAGGTTCTCATGGGGAACACTGGTTACTAGCTGTTGGAGGTGTTTGGATCAAGAGGACATCACCTTCTGTAATGGATTAGTGCATTTACTGTGCTTATGACTTAGTGGGCTGTAAGGAGATGGGACCTGGTAGGAGGCTGTAAATTATGACGGTGTGGCTGTGAAGGCTATAGCTGGTCCCCAGTGCTCTCCCCTTGCTTTCTACTTCCTGACCATCATGATCTAAAACTCTTACCACACATTCCTACTGCCATGATATTCTGCCTTCCTTTGATTCAAAACATAGAGCTGCCTAACCTGGCCCTGAACTAAAACAAGTCGCCCCACCTTTTGAGTTGTTTCTCTCAGGCACGTGTCACATGGGTGAGAAAATGGACTGTGATGGCTCTTCCTGGTTGTCTACTTGACTACATCTAGAATGAATTAAAAGCCCCAACTGGCTGGGAAACCCTGTGAGGGATTTTTTTTTAATTATTATTATATTGCTTAAAATGGGAAGATCTACTTCCAATCTGGATGTTTGAGATGAGAAGACTGGGCCACACCTTCTTTTGAGAGCCTGTATAAAGGGCCTGGAAGAAGGAAGCTCTTCTGTCTTTGCCTGATTGCTCTCTCCTTTGCCCACAAGTCCATTTCTTCTCTGGCATTAGAGACTACTTCTCCGGGATTCCAGGGTCTTCTGAAGACCAGCTGAGATGTTCAACCTCATGGATTGAGTAACCACTGGATCCTTGAACTTTCCATTCATAGGCAACAATTGCTGGATTAGCTGGACCAAAGCCTGTAAGTCATTCTAATAAATCCCCTTCACCCAAGTGTGGAAGCTGAGGAGTTGACTTCACAGAAATAGAGAGAATGAATGATAGGTAGCAGAATCTGGTGAAGATGTAGGGGAAGTACGGATGGGGAGAGGGAAGATACAGATCCCAGGGCTATTAGGAAGGAAAGAGAATGCTAATGACCCATGGTAGTTAGGACAACTATGGTTGACCCCAGTGATTTCTGTACCCTATAATTGCAAGTAGGAAGAGTTTTGAATGTTCCCAACACATACAGGGGGAAGTATTGGAGATGATGAATATGCTAATCACCCTGATCTGATCATATGCATTATATACATGTCTGGAGTGGTCATAGGCTCTATTGGGGAACCTACTGTTGTTTTGCTATGCGGACATGTTATCAAACCACCTACCTTCTAAATATTTATGCTAATGCCCCTAGATTAGCCTTGGTCAGGCGCTTATGTTACAATTATAACAGGTGATGAAGAGACCTGTAAGAATTCAAAGTGCTGAGAACAAGAGAATGTTGAGTGCTTAGCCCCAAATATGACATCTCTAGTCTCCCATTCCAGGGCTTAGGAAACATGGTGAGGGGTGAGGAAGGATATAACAAGATTGTAAGATCGGGAAGACGGGAAGGAGTGCAGCCAATGGCTGCCTTCTAGACATGACATATTTGTTGTGCGCATGAGCCCACAGCAAAGTGGCTATTTGTATATGACTGTCACAAGTCTGGGCCCATCAACATTCCATCACTGACTTGGAAGGAGCTGATATAGCCCCACTCCTGAGAGAAGAAGCGTAGG
This sequence comes from Myodes glareolus, assembly GCF_982192425.1. Taxonomy (NCBI): domain Eukaryota; kingdom Metazoa; phylum Chordata; class Mammalia; order Rodentia; family Cricetidae; genus Myodes; species Myodes glareolus. The sequence goes on from NC_142031.1 coordinate 61,949,437, forward strand.
TAATTAATGGTGAGTTGGGGAGGAGGGTCAGTAGTCCTCAGTAAGTATGTAGATACTAGTAAGTTGCTCTTGCTTAAGTAAATAGCTCCTGACACAAGCTCAAGTGGGCAGCCATGATTCAATGCAGTGGGTCACAAAAAAGAAACAAAGCAAAACATGACAGTAGAAGGGGCTTTGTGGGAAAGAAAAGGGGTTCAAGTGGGGTGGGATGAGGTGGAGACAGTAATGGGAAAGGTACAATTAAAGAACATTATATATGTGTTTGAAACTGTGGAAGAATAGATTAATTTTGTTATCAATTGGAATGTGGAGACCATAGGTGGGCGAGGGCGTCCTGTTCTATTGCCCTCCACCTTATTCCCTTGAGATAAGGTCTCTTACTGAACTTGGAGCTAGGCTGGGGGCCAGTAAGCTCCACTGACCATCCTACCTTTCCTATCTTTACTGCCTTGCCGTGCTGGGGTTGCAGCATGTGTGTAATCACTCAGACGCTGGGATTTGAACTCATAGCTTCAGGCTTGTGCACTAAACCCTACTGAACAGTCTTCTCAATCAACAGTCTTCCACATAGTTTAGTGTATTCTTGAAAGTGGATGCATTACACACACTCCACACAATCCACAGACATTATCCACCCATACTATATAAATACAGTACACACATATTACACACACACACACACACACACACACTACAAACACACATACTTTACAGGCCAGAGCCTGCACCTCACAGTCATCGGCAAAGCATGGTGAAAACAGCATTTAAAAGTAGCACACACTCTTAACCTTCGTGTGGAAGCAGTAATAGGGACCCTAAAAATGTCCTTTGCATCTAGTTAGCATCGAATTCATTACTCCATTATGCAACTGTGCATGGTATTATTCATTTTAAAATTCCCTGAGACCTGGAAGATACTACAGTTCTTGGGCTAGAGAGATGGCTCAGTGGATAAAAGCACCTGTCCAGAAAGCCTGCTGGCTCAAACTCAGTCCTCAGAACTCATGGAAGAAGCTAGATGCTGTGATATGCACCCTAAGGCAAGATGGGAAGCAGACCCAAGAGAAGTGTCTGGATGCTTGTGAGCCAGTGGAGCTAGACTATACTGGGCAGTGGCAAACAGAAAGACCCTGCCTCAGTGACAATGATTAGAGACTCCCGAGAAATTGTCCTCTGATCTCCCCATGTTCAAACACATATCCATCCAATCCATCCACACGCAACACATACACACGTACCACATACACATACTATATACACACACAACACATACACATGTATTACTTATACACTACATACACAAATACTACACACATACTGTACACACGCTACATGCACAAATAGTACACACCTGCTATATATACAAACACTACACACACTACATACACACATATACCACACACACTATATATACACAGCACACACTACATACACTGCATATACACTATACAAACATACTACACACACTCTATAGACATTACTCACACATACTACATACACATGCAATATGCACACATTCTACACACACACACACACACACACTATTCATATACACACTTTTTGAAATCTAGCAATTCTTTATCACACTGCCACAAATGAATCTCTGTGGTTCAGCTTTAGAAGACAAAACAAACCACGTTCACTTCTCGTTTCCCGGTTCCAAGTCCCACACTCCCTCACCTGTGGTTTTATTTTTTCCCCTTTCATTTCATCCACTCCACTCTCAGGAAAGAGAGACACCTGTGTGGTACAGGCTGCACTGTGAGTTCGAGAAAGTTTGGGGGTAGTTTCACAAAAGAGATAAAAGCCAATTTTTACTATAAATCGGATTAACACTTTGTGGGTAAAATTTTTTTCCTTTTCTTTTTCTTTTTCAATTTTGTTTTCTCCTTCCATCTTCTGCAAGTACACCCCCAGACTCACAGATTCATCTGTACCTCCTCATTTGTTCCCACCTCTTCCAGAAGAGCTACAGGATTTGTGACCACCCATGCCCAATATGTGTTTTTCTCTGTGAGGTTTCAGGAGCCCTCAGATTGCACAAAAACCATTCACTCATTCATCTCCAATATGTGTTCACCATGTGTGTTTGAGCTGAAGTTGAAGCTGGCCACTGGAGACCCAGAGAGGAAAGGACAAATCTATCCTCAGCACCCTACCCCCCCACCCCGCACTTTAGCGGGGGTGGGGAAGTGGGGTGGGGGATGGACAGACGGATGGACAGACAGAGCTTGTAATTAGGAGTCACCACAAAGAGGACAGGATGCCATTCCAGAGCTGTCCCAGGCAGGGAAAGCGGAGTAAGATCCCAGAGGAGGAGGAGGCTCCTGAGGGAGGTCCCAGAGCTGCGGGAGTCACAGAGACAATAGCGCGCTTATGTTCCCTGCAAGCTGGCCACACGCATCTTCTGGTTGCATTGTTTCTGGTTCAAACTCTACTGCTTTATTCAGAATCCTTGGATTGCCCGAAGGAAACCTTAGGCAATAGCAGGGGACAGGCCGAGAGCACAGATTGGAGTCGGAAAGCCCTGGAGTGGAAACTCTACTCTGCCTTTTTCTTCTTAAGTGACCCCAAACTTTCAAAGACTCAGTTTCCTTCTCTGCAAAAATAAGACTAACAATACTAATCTAAAAGCACGAGACCCGAGTCGGATCGGGCAGAGAGCCTGCAGCACAAAGTGCTCGGTCCAGGGCGTAGTCAGGGTGCCCTTCTGTATCGCTTGGCACATTTTGCCCCGTGCTGTTTTTCAGAGGCTCTTGGTGGAACAGATAGGAACAGCACCTAAATCCCACCCTCTATGAACTGGTGACCCCCCTGGCGACGGAAGCAGACAGGTCATTTAAAAAATGTAATTTTCGAAATGACATTCTTCATGCTAAGTCCAGGGCAGGCATGTCCATTCTGCTCAGAGAGAGCTGGGGCAGTAACCCAGAAAGGAGAGGTAGCCCTCGCTTTGCCATTCTGCGGCCGGGGCTGCTGACAAAAGAATTGTGCAAATGAACCTTTAAGTCCGTAAATAGTGCCCCCACAATGCCGGGAAGAATGCGGCGGCGACAAAGGGCAATATTCACAGTTTATCTCAGGGTGATGGATCTGAATGGACGCATGAACACGGGTTTGTTAGAGAAAGAGCTGGCCACGGCCCCCCGCCGGGAACCCAGTGGCCACAGTCTGCAGTGCAAACAGTCAGTCTAAATCCTGAACAATTAGGGGAAACCAAGCTGCCTTTATCTGAACTTCAACTTGTTCTCATGATTGATATGGGAAATGAAAAGTTGTACACTGCTCGGGAAGGGTCCGCTGGCCCTGGCTGTGTGCAGGGCCTTGGAGAAGGTGTGTGATGTGCACTTCACATACAGGGCGTAAGCAGCCCACCACCCAGGTTAGCGCCAGAGCCAGCGGTCCTCGGTGGCCAGACTGAGGCCTGGGGGCATTTACCCAGGTTAGTATTGTTTACTACAGCAGTTATTTCAGTTACACCAGCGTCTCCTCCTTTCGTCTTGGGCAAGGCCAGAGCATTGCTTTGTAGGTGGGAAATGTATTAGATACCCCTGCATGGCTTGAGTCCAGTGGAGCTTATCTGTCTGGGTCTCAGTTTTGTCACCTGAAGAATGGGAAAAGGGCCTGCTTCCCATCAAAGCATGTGACATGCACTTACTAAGCCTGCAAAAGGGAGGAACTGTTTTATTCTGCAGTTCAGTATCTTAGAGCTTGGATTTATCACCACAGCTGGGGCAGGAGGATGTGCGATGACAGTGAACAGGTGCCTTAGACTGCTTCCGGGAGCTGACCAGGAGCATCTGAAAGCAAGAAGGAGAATACAGGCACCCAGCAAATGGTGTCCGTGTCCGGTTCTAGGGCGGGGGCTGTGGCGTATTCACCTGGGAGACTTGGTCCTTTGCCCAGGGAGAAATTAGTAAACTGCTGAGGGAAACTGAGTCACAGAAGGAAACAGCGTAGTACCAGAAAGAGCTGTGCCTGGAAGGATGATGGTGACGTTTGAATGTCACTTGTGGGAAGGAAAGTCCTTGCTTGATGCTACGGGAAAATCTCTAAAGGTTGAGAAGGCGGTGGTTATAGGGCCTCTTGGCTCAAGTGCAGGGTTCACGGGAAGGGTGAGTGAGAGACTGGAGAAATAAGCATGTCACGGAGGGCCTTAAAAATGGTCAGTCTTTTACCTGATAGGTAACTGGAAGTCACAAAGCATTCAGGAGCAACGGCTGCCTTTTTGTTTGTGCACTGGAGAGACTGTCTGAGGTTGAGGTTGTAGCCTGGCTGGTGTGGAGTAGGGGCACAGAAGGGCTTGTCCAAAGCAGAACTAGCAAGGTTCAGTGACACATTTGATGTGGGGAGAGAGGTCAAAGGTGGCAAACGTTGTGAGCCTTTGACTCTGACGCTCATTCATTAATTGATGCAACTTTGTATTTCTTTCCAAAATTCCACAGGCTAGCCCACTCGTTGCCAAGAACTTACGTAATCAATCACTTAATTACACCACAGAATTCCAGGGAGGGATAGAGTGTGTGCGCCTTCCAGCAAGCACTCTGTTCTCCAAAACTGACGTGGGGGCTCTTCACACTTGTGTTTTACAAGGAAAGAAACAGATGCCATCATTCCTACATCTTCACAGAGGGGGAAACTGAGGCCCAGGACAATTAAGTGATTGATTTGCCCAAGCCTGAGCTGGGGTTTGAACTGGGTTCTGCCATCGACAAAGCCCTTCACTGTCCTTTATGCTAAACGCCTCTGGTGTGGCTGGCTGGGAGGCACGCAGGCCACAGCACAAAAAGATCTATGCTCAGGCCACTCTGCTGAAACAGACTTCCAAGAGCCCTCTTCAAAGCAGCCTGAGGCATTCAGCTCCGCCGGGCATTCACTGTGGAAGTATTTCCTTTGTCCCCACCATCAGAGGTAAGTGACATCTTGAACAGCTCAGGAAGATTAAATAGCCCAGCTCCGTCGGAAAGCTTAAGAAAAGAGTGAGAGAAAGAGAGAGGGAGAGAGAGAAGAAAGGGGCCACGCCGGCCATTATGGAGCTGGCCCTTTTTTTTTTTTTTTTTTTTTTTTTTTGTGAAAGCGCTCCTAAGAAGCACCATTGGAAGAAGCAGGCGCAGATAAGACTACAATGACAGAGAGCCAGCGAACTCCGGAGAACCCGGGGTTGGGCACGCTGAATACGGATTACTGCAGCTTGGAGCTGCTGAAGAAAAGGGGAATCCCAGTCAGGATGGAAGTGAGGAATTCCTTTTTTCCTCCTTCCCCTCAGAGACTCCAGTTCACTGCGCAGCAACAATGCGAGGTGGGGGGCACTTGACATGTCCCTCTTCCAGGCCATGTTGGCGCCCCATGTGGGGCTCCCGGGGAACAAGGCCGGTGTAAACCTAAACAAAGCTGATTTTAACCCAATAAACTCACCCCACATTCTCAAATAGAAATGCCAAAAGCCTGGGCTTGCTAAGTACCCATCCACTGCCCAAACACATGGGACAAACAGGGCACTGTTGGGCTGAGTGTGTTTGAACAGCAAAGTTCTCCTGTAATGTTTTCTTCCTTTTTTTTTTTTTTTCTTCAGTGAGAGGAAGACTTTGGATCCTGCAAGCCAGCCCACAAGACTTCAGGAAAGGTCTTATCTCTGGAGGTGATAGAAATGTGTTCTTTCTGCAATTGTCATTATTATTGTTGAGGATGTTGGTGCTGAGGATGGAATTTAGGGCCTCGTGCATCCTCAGCAAGCCCTGCACCAGTAAACTGCATTCTCAGTCTGTGGGTCTTTTCTTAAACATACACTATTCTATTTCATCCCATACCATGCCCTTGTGCACTCAACACTCATTTAGGAAATGTGCACAAAGCCCTTTAGCCTGTAAGTTGCTGGCTCTGAGTTCAAGTCCAGAACAGTCTACTGATTGTCTGGACACAAGGCCTTTGTGGCTTCAAATTCTGTTTCCCTCTTGCAAAGCTCTAAGCACACTTTTGCCTATAAGATGCAGCCAGCAGTTTACTTAAGGCTCTTTCTACATCAGAATATTACACAGAAGTGCATGGGAGTGAGGCCGGCCAGGTCTCCCTCCTCAGGGAAAAGCGGAACAAGACAATAATCACCACAGTGTTCAAATTGTATATGCAGTTTTTAAAATGAGAAATATCATATTTATTATTTCTTGATTTTTTTGATAAAAATGGATAACTTAAAATCCACCTAGCATATTTTCAGACCCCCAAGTACCTTTGGGAAATTTACCCCTAAAGTCAACATTCTGTTTGGTTACAAAAGGTCACCAATGGTTTGCCTGCTCTTACCTACTTCAAAGTAAGCAGGAGAAGTACTGAGTTCAAAAATGGGATTTCAGACGAAGAATGTAGGTGACAAACTTGAAAGTCATCATTCCTTCTAAGCGAGTATCCAGTGGAAATGACATGCTAATATGCTTACTAAAATCATGCCAGCCTTTTGAGGTGGGTGGGTGGGTGGAGACTGAATTGAGGGTCTTACACATGCCACACAAGCACTCTCCAGCTATGCCACATCCTAATTGTTTAAACATTGGTTTGGGGACAGTCTCACTTTGTTCTACCATGACGGGCCTCAGACTTGTGATCTGCCTGCTTCAGCCTCCTGGGTAGTTGGGATTAGAGGTGCGAGCCACTGGGCCTAACCTCTCTAGTTTAAACAGGTGTTCTTTCTCTGCCTTATCTTCTGTAATTCCCTCCCCTACTTCCTCTCTGCTTCACTCATTTCCTCTTCTTACTGCTGACTCTGCTTGCCTCTCTGGATTTAAGTCCACAGTGGAAAGAGGTATGGGCATCTTCAAGGGAAGGAAGTTTTATCGTTCCAGAGTCTAGGTCTTAGTGCGTGGAACCAGTACGTGCCATGCAGGATTTCACTCTGAGAACACCCTTGCCTGGCATGTTTCTCCTTCATACAGTAAGGAGAGCTGCCTTCCACAGTTGCTTCATCTGTCCCTGGGTTCCCCCTCAGGGTTCCTCTGAGGCTGTGAGCTTTGTCACTAAGACAGTAAGCTGTGAATAAGATACCCTGGTGACCAAGGTTCCATTGCGCACACCCAACAGGGCAGTTCCAGAGCTGCTCTGGGCTTGTTTTTCTAGGATAAGGATAAAAAATACCTAGGAGCTCTGGGGAGGATAGAACAAGATGGGGTGATAGAAAGCTCCACGAGGGAGGGCTGGAGAGATGATGGCTCAGCAGTTAAGAGCACTGGTTGCTCTTCCAGAGGTTCTGAATTCAATTCCCAGCAACCACACGGTGGCTCACAACCATCTCTAGTGGGATCTGATGCTCTCTTCCGGTCTGCAGACATACATGGAGTCAGAGCACTCATAGCAAAACAAAACAAAAAGCCCAAACAACAAAAGAAAGCTCCATGAGGAAAATGTAAGCAGGAGAGCACTTGTGCTGAGCGGGCAGCCTCCATAGGAGGAGCCTAAGTCTGTCCTCATTGTGAATAGGGAATCAGGGGGCTTGGATACTTTCTGTGTAACATGGGACTGTTATACAGAAAGCCCAGCACTGATTCCTGTAGAGATGGTCACAGTGCTGAGGAGAGTGAGTGGCTGGCTATTAGATGCTCAGCTACAGATGGGACATCTCCAGGGCTCAGGGAACCTTTATTGTAGAAGACAGGACACAAAGGATTTAAGAAGATTTGGAATACTTTGGAACTCTGTCCTTGGGGCATGACCTAGCCATTACACACTTAGACATTCAGCAACGTGACTACTTGTTGAAGAGGGGGCCCATCAATATTTCACCTTGGAGGAGGATGTGACTCACGAGGCCCCACTAGCCCTCAGATTCTATGAACAATTAATGCTGCCGGCAGAGGGAGAGACATTTCCTTCAGTGGTGTAGCCTTGTGTAAGATGTCCGTCCCTCACACATGTTCTTGTAAGCAATCCGAAAGAAACTCCTTGGGTCACAGACAATAGGGACGCGAGACCAGAAAGAGACTAGCAGCAGTAGAAAGGGACAATGAAGGTTGAGGGGTGAACATGGTCAACATACCTATACTTATACAAGTCTGAAATATTGTCATGAGATCTGCTACTATCATATGTATGATTAATACATGCTAACAGAAGTGCTTGAAAAGGGAACAGGACCTGGCACATAGGCAGGGCTAAAAGAAACAAGCTGTTTTTCTAAAGGTTCCTTGGCAAAGGAGCGGGGAGCAAAGCAGGAGAAAGGATGAGAAGGAGGAGAGATTGACTGGAGATGCTTCAGGTTCCCAGGAGACTCCTTTACTCCAGGAAACAGTGTTTGAGCAGTTCTGACCTTCAAGGACAGGATGGTCAGTACCTGATCTCTCTCTCTCTCTCTCTCTCTCTCTCTCTCTCTCTCTCTCTCTCTCTCTCTCTCCCCCTGTCACTACCATACATTGGATTGGGACTGGCTGCACGTGCCGTCACTGAACAGAGAGAGACTCACAGTCATGCTTGCCAGGGATGTGGTGGGCTGGGAAGTGGAGCTGGGGCTAAGGGTGGAAGCATCATCACCATTCAGTTTTTACAGTGCTGGTTTTAAATGGATTTTTATTAAACCATGTCTGTGTGGTTGTATACACATGTGTGGAAGGGTGCCAATGAAGGCCTGTAGAGGGAGGGTTCGGGTCCCCTGGAGTAGAGTTACTAGAGGTTATGAGCCACTCGTAGAGGGTGCTGGGAACTGAACTTCAGTCCTCTGAAAGAGCAGCAGCTGCTCTTACCCACTAAGCCATCTTTCCAGCCTCCTGAATTCTGGTTTTGACATTGTCTTCACTTGGTACCAAGCATGCTACGTAAACTGACTTCCTTTATGTGTGGGAAAGATGGACAGTTCTCAAATACCAACAACTCATGACAGCCGGGACTTACTGTTCACTCCCTTTGGCCATTGGCAACAGGTTTACAAGCCTCCTCCTGCTCCGTATGCTCTCTGGCTTTTTTTGTATTATCCAGATTTTCTAATGGGGAAAAATATTATCTCCTTAGCAGCAGATAATGTGTTCTTGTTCTTATATCTATAAACCTTGACTTTTGAATGCTTCCAGTAATGAAACATCTTATGTAAAAAAGCACATTCCCGCTAATGTTAGGAGGGACCTGTTGAATGGTAAGAGATGGTGCACTGTGCTTCTGAATTCTTTAAGCTAACAGTAACAAACATGTAGAATATTTACAACCAAGTGATGTGGGAGCAGTTAGCCGACGAGATAACCCACTATTCTCTAAGGCGTCAAACTAATAATACAGCCTCTCTTGTTTTCAGTTGAGCCATTGTATAATCCCTTCACAGGAAAAACAAAAATGAAAACAGAACACCATAAAAGAGACCAAATTAAAAGGTATTTTTCTTGTAGTGAAACAGAAACATCTTGTATTTGTTCTGGGTCTTCAAAGTAGATGCAGCAGCAGACGAGTGAATCAGGAGGTGAGCCCGGCTCACCACCAGGCTAGTTTTGGTTTTTTGGTTTTTCTTTTCTTTTTTCTTTTTAGTAAGATGGCACTTCCTCTCCTCCCTCCATCTCCCAGATCCTGTGAAAGCAGCTTCATGCTTCTCTGCAGATGGGAGGTTTCCTGCAAAGTGTCTCTGGGTGACCCTCAAGCTGTTACCCACATTCCCCCGCAGTGTGGAAGGAAGCCCCTCAGACAGCCATTGGCTGTCAGATTGACTTAGCTGAGTCTTCTGGGGACTGTGACTGACTTGTCATTGAGGGCACCAGTTCAACTTTATGCACTCAAGGAGATCTCTCGTCTTCCCCCTAAGATCTTATTGTAGGGGGACAGATGGCTCGATGAGCAAAGTGCTGGGCACGCACACGTGAGGATGCAAGTGTGTTCCTCAGCACCACCCTCACACACTCTGAAAATATACTGGGCAAGGGGCTTGTGCCCTAATTCCATTGGGGAGGCAGAGCCGGGTGAATCTCAGGCGCTCACTGCCAGCCTAGAGGAAGTACAAAGTGAGAGGCTCTGTCTCCAAACCAACAAGCTAAGGTGGACAGAGGTCCTGAGGAGTGACACCCGAGAGCAATCCACCTGCATGAACACGCGACAGTCCCAGAGTCTGTTTGAAGGTCAAGGAAGGAGCTGTAGTTTTCCAGTTATCTGTCCCCAGCTTTCACATCCCTGTGTCTGATCCCTTGCCCTTGAGTCTTGGAACTTCTCGGATCGTTCAATCCAAGTCCCCACGTTCTCCTTTGTCGCTGACCCTGTTACAAATCTGATGTCTTTCTCCTGGAAAGATAGAGGCTCCAACAGCTACTTCTTTGTCCTTGAAGAGTAATACAAAGTTTTCAACACAAAGACTCCCCTCTGTGTCTACAGACTCATCTCCCACATGGTCTTTGGTATTTCTGCCTGAGCTGGGTTCCCTAGTCACATCATCACTGCTTGGCATGGGGTCCCCATTGTCAGCATTCCTCCGAATGCCAGGGACATCGGGGACTTTTTTGCTATCCCCAAGGCCACTGGTGTAGCTCCTTAGCATTTCAGGACCCTGATGACCACAGCAGATGCCAGAGTCAACCGTGTGGCAAAGAAATTGCCCAGGACCTTCTCAGTACTTAGCAATTAATGCCTACCTTTAGGAAATGGTAGATGGGCCATGAAAACCAGTGTGTCCAACCTTCCCACACCTTGACTCACGGGACAATGATCATCAGGTCACCTGATCTTAGGCTTGTAGTCTGGATTCTACAAGTAAGGGAAATGTGATCCTTCCTGGCTGGATCTCAAATTCAGGACCAGTTGCTCCACACCTATGACCAGTCTTGGTCACTTGTTGGAATATTTGTGAGGTTGCATAACAGACAACTCTTTATCTTCCTCCACCTCTCCTTTAAACTCGAAGAACCGTGGAAAAGATGTAATAGCAACTGCAGTAAAGCAAACACATCAGTGAGTTTAGGGCCTTACATTGCAGTAGACACCACTGCCATTTAGTGGGAACATGCTTTCATCTCTGCAAAGGGAACCCCTACACCTGCTAAGCAGCTGCCTTCTGTTTCCCACTGTTACCCTCTACCAGCTACTGACCAGAGACCCATCTTTGCTTTCCTCTACCCTAAAGATCCTATAGAAATGGGGTCATAAATCATGAGTGAGTTTGGCGTCTGATTACCTTTACTCAGCCTTAGTTTTCAAGATGCGTTTATGCCATCTGGTAATATCTGCCAGAGCTCCATTCTTCTTCATGGCTAAATAATACTCTCCTGCATGTATCCAGTTTGATTATGCATTCCTCCACCGATGGGCATAATGACTGTTCCACCTTTTACCTGCAGTAAATACTTCTGACTGAATAAATTCCACTGATTAAGCCCACTTGATGGCAAGAGCCCTTACCCACTGAGCCACCCTGTCAGCCCCACGTACTTCTTGCAATGTTTGTTTTCCACTTCTGGGTATACAATTAGGGGTACCTGGGTAGAGTCATGAAGTTATATGGTTGATTTTTGTTACTTTCCTCTTTTCTCCTTTCCTCCTTCCTCCCTTTTCCCCCTCTTCCTTATCTTTTTCCCATCTCTCCTTTCTCCTCTTTCCTTTCTTTTTTTCTTTCTTCCCTTTTTCTTCCCCCGTGACAAGGTCTCACCACGTAGCCTTGGATGGTCTAGATCTCATTATGTATTTCAGGCTGGCCTCGGACTCAGAGATCTGCCTGCCCCTGCCTCCCAAGTGCTGGGATTAAAGTGTGCACCACCATGCCAGGCCCCAGCCTCTCTTTGTCCTTCTTTTTAAAATTTTTCTTTCTGTGTTGGGCATTGAACCCAGGACCTTGGACTGAGCTATACCTCAGGCCTTAACTGCTTTGAATAATTCCAAGATGATTTTCTATAGAGGTTGTGCTGGTTTGTAATTACACCAGCCATATGCCAGCATTCTGAGCTTTCCATAGTCTACTGCTTGTTGTTTTCAAAATTTTAACTGCTGGCTAACCTCATAAATATGAAGTGCTTTTGCATTTCCCTGTCAACTAATAATGTTGAGTATATTTTCATGGGCTGGTTGGTATGTGTATACCTGTGGAGAAATGGCAGTTCAAGCCCAGTTTTCCACTAGCCTGTCTTTTTATTGTGTTTACGATGGCTACTGTGTTTTCCTTCCTTCATAATGTCCTCTAAGAATAAACCTTTACACGCGTGATGTGGTCCAATTTACTTTCCTGTTGTTGTTCTTTGTACTCGATGTCACCTGTCAGGATCCATTGTCAAGTCCAAGGTCACGAGAATTTACCCCTTTGTTTCTTCTTTGAGTTTTGAGGTTTTAGTTCAACAGTTTGGGCTACTAGATTATTTTTGAGCTTGTTTTTAGATGTGATGTGAAGTCACGATGTCTCCTTCACTCTGGGGTCCAGGTGAGAGGAACAGCCTCCATCTGGGACCTGCCATAGCTCCGATGTGTCATGTGATGTGTTTACCTGGTATGTCAGCTGTGTGGTGTCACAGGCTCATGGTTGAAGGCCATTTTCAGGGATCTAGAAGCTTTAGGAGGTGTGGCTCAGTTGGGGGAACTAGTTCACTGGGATGTATCTTTGGAGGCTGTATCTTGTCCCAGGACTCTCCCTCTCTGTCCTGCCCACTGTGAGCTGTTTAACTCTCTCTGTTTTTCTCTTCGAGACAGACAGGAACCTCTGAAATAATGAGCCAAAATGAACAGCTCTTCTCTGGAGTGCTTGGTTCAGACATTTTGTCACAGTGAGGGAAAAATGACACATTCTCTCCAAGCTTGGCCAAGGCTGGTGACAATGGAGAAGAGACCATCCTTCAGGAAGCTACTCGAAAGCCACTGGAGAGGACAGGAGTATTTACTCGTCTTCAGGGAGACAGGAGCAAAGAACTGGGAGAAACGATATGGAATCTTTTCTATATTCCCTAAAAATCATACATGAAGAGAGAAAGAGAGAGAAGAAGAGGGAGAGGCAGAGGGAGAGGGAGAGGGAGGGAGGGAGGGAGGGAGGGAGAGAGAGAGAGAGAGAGAGAGAGAGAGAGAGAGAGAGAGAGAGAGAGTATTCACCTGCAGGGACCTTTTGTCTCTTCAGACACTCCATGGGCACATCACTGGAATCCCTTATGTAAAACCTCTCTGGCCAGATGGCTTTGGAATTCAGAAGTGTTTGCAATTTAGAAAAAGAAATACCGTTCACTCGCTGCACGTTGATTATGTAACATCCCCAGCAGGATCCGGGAGCATCTTGTAATTAATACCTTAATATTTTTGCAGACATACATACAACCCGGCAACGAGAAGCCTAACTTTTGCACAGATTAAATGCTGCCAGGGTTTTCTTTAAAGTAATTGTAGCTCAACGTGGTTCTCGCTGCCAAATGTGCCTCACTTCTCTGTTCCTGCCTCCAACCTTGAGCTTTTTAGATCCTGAAACTGCAGAGAAGCAATCATTGACTTGTGTATATTCTTGGAGAGTAAGATGTATTTTTTTTAAAAAATAGTAAGTTCATAGATGTAGGCCTGAGCTATACAGCTTTTATTCAGGTGTTTCTTTCTTTCTTTATGGTGTGCATGTGTGTACAGATGCACACGTTTAGGTGTGTGTGTGTGTGTGTGTGTGTGTGTGGCCAGAGGACAACTTCAGCTGTTGTTCCTTAGATGATGTACACTTTGATTTTGCCTGTAAGTTGTCTCGCTGGCTTGGATCTTGTTCAGTAAATTAGGCTGGATGGCTAGCGAGTCCCAAGGAGCTCTCTGCATGTCTTTGGCTCTCCAGTGTTGGGATTCTAGGCATACACCACCATACTTGGCTTGTTTTGCATGGGTTCTGGGAATTAAAGGCAAACCCTTCTCAGCCTGACTCATCTCCCTAGACGTTGAGAGCCTTCTAGGCTGTCATCAGACAAGACCTTTCCTAGAGAGCTGAGTGACTTGTTGGATACCGTTTCTCAGCAACTGGAGACGTCTGTTGACATTCTATGTGCATGGTGAGGGGGACAGGGCGCTCGGGGCCTGGCTCCTGCTTCCATGGCACTTGCAGCCTGGCTGGTGACAACAGATGGTAGTGAGCAGGGTTCTGTGGCATGTGGCTGTGTGTCGGAGGCTGCCAGAAGAGCTCAGATGGGCTAGCTGGGTGAGGATTAGTCTGGGGAGTTGGCTGGAGAGCCACAGGGAGATTTAGTTCAGGAAAGGTCGCTCCGAACATTGCGGGTGGAGAGGCAAACTGCTTAGGCAGCAGGACCCTGACTCTGGGGTGGGAACACTCCCAGACTGCTGACCTGGCTCAGGGGCTCCTTTGTCTATTTTCATCATTTATGGCTCGAATGGCTAATTCCTGACGAAAGAGACACCGGTTGGAATGTTTAATGAAAATGTGATCCCTTGGGAGTTCTGTCTGGGGAGCCAGCGAGTTTAAGCAGGGCCCTTGGCACCTAGAGATGGAGGAAGGATCTCATTCCTGACTCCAGGGAGGGCTGAGGGAGGATCCCTGGGAGACTAGAAAGGAAGTGGGTGGTAGAGAGAGAGAGAAACATATTTGCAGGCTCCTGCCGGAACCTGCCTGAGGCAGGCTTTCCGGGGCGTGGGTGGGCAAGTGTTCCCATTGTCTGGGAGCCACCTCCTCCCAAGCCTCCAAACTTCAGCAGACACCTGTTTCTACCATCTCCGAGGGACTCTTTCAGACGGATGATCCCTGTCTGCTTCACTCCAAGTCAGGTTCTTCCTTCCTCTTTAGCTGTGGGACTTTCTTAAGCCCTTCAGAAGCCTTCGAAATTTGAAAATTGCCTGAACTCCAGAGGGAAGCGGGACAGTTCTGGGAACCAAAGCATCCCCAGGGCCTCGCTGAGCATCCCTGTCCTGGAGACAGAGCTTACTCAAGTGTGCTCTGTGGCTGGAGACACAAATGGTTCTAGAACACTGACTTTGGTCTGAGTTCTCCTGAGCCAGTGGAAGGCCAAGAGTTACTGCTAAGCAATCAGCAGTCACTGGGAAGGATTCTGAACAAGCTCTGGTGGGTATCAGGTTGATCCAAAGAGGTCCCTTGATTCTCTAGGGAGTGTGTGTTTGTGTCGTGGCCCTCACCAAGAGTTCACCAAAAGAAGAGAAGCACAGAGTCATACATTCTCAGGCATCAGGACCCTGGCTGTGGAGTGGCAAGCCTCCCATACCTCTGACCTGGTTTCCATGCTCGTTTGTCTGTTTTCATCACTTATGGCCGGAATGGCTAATGGGCTTTTCTAGGCTATCAACAACAGGCGGCTGGTGGGAGGGGATGACTCACAAACGTGGAAGGATTCAGCAGCACCCAGGGAGGAGAGGCTGCTGAGTGGACATTAGGAGCTGAAGCTGCCGGGAAGCAAAGTTAGGGAGGAGGAAGTGTGGAAAAGACTTAGCCTGGAGAGGTGCCAGGGGTGGACTCCAAACGGTCCCCCACAATAACACAAGTTCAGACATCCCAGACAAACCCTGGGGGCTCCCATAGTCCCATTACGATGTTGAGGATAAGCTACAAATTGAAAAAGCAAAAACAAAATTAGAGCCCCACTGTATCTGGTTTCCAGTCTCTTTTTCTATTACATCATAGGAGGCTTTTTCACCCGTGGAAATCCTCCATGGATGCTCTCTGAAACTGCAGAATAAACAGGCCATCAAATAGACATATCAAATGTGTTGACCATTTCCCCCCAAGCTTTTGATATTTAACTTGTCTTCATTTTTTTTTAAAACTACTAACAATGATGTGGTAATAAACAACTGCTGCATATGTCTTTGCTCTGTGTCTCTCGTTATTCCCCCGGATCGATGCTTAGAGGGAAAGTTCCTGGCTGAAGGCCCATCAGCATTGTGTGTGTGTGTGTGTGTGTGTGTGTGTGTGTGTGTTTGTGTGCGCGTGTGCATGCACGTGTGCATGGGTGTTGAGGCCAGAGGAGCAGAGAACACAACTTCAGCTGTCAGTCCTCATGAATCATCCACTTTGTTGTTGGAGCCAGTGCCTTCCATTGGCCTGGAGCTCACCAGGGAGTCTAGACTGACTGGCCAGCAAGCTACTTTTCTCTGCATCCCCAAGTATGCTACCAAGCCTGGCTTATAAATTTGAGTTCTAGGGGACTTGAACTCAGGGCCTCACACTTGCAAGGCCAACCATGCTATTACCTTAACTCAGCACAGACATTTTTAAGGTGTTTGATGCCTGTTGTTAGAGTGTTTCCTCAAAGCGCTAGCACCTTTCTAGTCTGTACCTTCAGGGCATCATACCTAATGCACGGATGAATCCTCATGCACAATGAGGACAGTCATTTGAGGGAGAGGAAATCATCTTTGGTTACATTCATTGGATTTTATTTGTTTTACAGAAGTCCAAACATTTCCAGGTATTTATTTACTTTATGTACTTCTTTTGCAAATCCTCTCCTTTGTCCTTTGTTGCACGGGATGACATTTCTGATTTAGAAACAAACCTTTGTATATGGAGCATCTCTTCATGGCAATTTGATTGTTTTCAGCTCTGTATTTGTTTGGTAATCTCATGAATGCTGTAATTTAGGCACAAGAATGGTGGCTTCGATCAGACTTAATGTTCTTGATGATGGAGGCAGATCTGGGGCAGGAAGAACAAAAATATTCTGGCTTCGACCAAGGAAACCAGTGGGGTGCTATGGCGACCAGAAAGCTTAGAACCAAAGTGTAATGTACTACACTGAACACATGTGTGGTAAACTCATTACCCTTGCTCAGAGTTGGGGTGATGGTTGAACCTCTTCGCTTTTCTTTCTTTCTCTCATTTTCTCTTTCTTTTTCTTAGGAAGAACCTTTTTTGTTTTTTAAGAATTAATGCTTTATTTTATGTATGTGAGTGCTCTATCTGCATGAACACCTTTATGCCAGAAGAGGGCATCAGGTTCTACTAGAGATGGTTGTGAGCCACCATTTGGCTGCTGGGAATTGAACTCAGGACCTCTGAAAGAGCAGCCAGTGCTCTAAACCGCTGAATCATCTCTCCAGCACCAGTACCTCTTCTTATAGCAGCCAACAATGTTTTGTTGAAAAAGGGCATGGGGGCCTGGAAAGATGGCTCAGTGGTTAAGAGCACGGGCTGCTCTTTCCGAGGACCTGGGTTCAATTCCCAGCACCCACATGGCATTTTACAACCATCTGTATCTCCAGTTCCAGGAGATCTGACACCCTAACCCAGATATACATTCAGGCAAAACACCAGTGCACAGGAAATAAAAATGAATCAAAGTTAAAAAGAAAGACAAAGCTGGGTGGTGGTGGCACATACCTCTAAGCCATCACTAAAAAGACAGGCCAGTCTCTGAGTCTGAGGGCAGCCTGGTCTACAGGCTACTACAGAGCAAGTTTCAGGACAGCTAGGACTACACAGAGAAACCCTGTCTTGAAAAACAAACAAAAACCAAAAACCAAAACCAGGGACTGGGCATTTCCATTTAGATACCAACAATCAGAGATATGCTGTGGTCTGTGTCAAGATGAGAGGTAAAGCCCGTGGCCCCCAACTCTTATCCAGACGGATTGGAAGGGAGAGCTTTTCAATTTCATTATTCAGTTTTTTTTAAAAATTCAAATCTGATCTTCATATTCCTTTCCAATCTGTAATCAGCTTCTCTTGTCCTGTGGGGAGTTGAGCCATGTTTTGGATACTTTAAGCCAAATTAATCTTGGAGACCGGCTGAGGAACTTATCAAATGCTTATCGTAATGAATCTGTTGTCCATCTGCATTAATTAATTTAGTCATTTCTACAACAAGTGGCATTAATACTGCATAATGGACTTCTCCATTGCCCTGGAATAGTGACGCGGAACCAATATGGCAGGAGCGGTAGGGAGGAAGCGGTTGAAGCCTTTTCTGCCTTCCCATGGCTTTTGCATTTCCAGCTCTAAGAAAAGTCACCATCAAACACGACGAGGTGTGCTCAAAAAAGTAGCCTTTTCTTTTCCAGAGTACCTACGAGCTGTCATCTCTCTGTAGCCTGCAATTGTGCGTCTACTGGATAAGTCATAGGAGCATGCTTTTTGTTTTTTCTTTCGGGACTGGAGTGGCTTTGAAGGTATTTGTGAGGAAGGATTTGTGGTACTGTGTGGTGCAGGCTGTCAAGTCGGTGTCAATCCCTTTGTCACCCTGCTTTCCCGCTCTGTCCCCTTCCCCAGCTGCCTTGGCCTCTCCTGCGTAGATGCAAGGGGCTTTCCAACTTTTGGGGGAGCTTTGCTCTGTATTCCACTCAATGACACAAGAAGGTTTGTGACCTGGCACAGCATCCCTCTGACCTGGAGCAGAATTTTCCATCACGAGACCAGAGCTGGTCATCATTGGTCTCCAGATCCTCCTGTGGAATCCTGAGTTCCCCTCAGAGCTGCTGAGCAGCAGGACCAGGAGAGATACAGTGGAACTGAACGGCAGGCCAAGTCCCTCAGCCACTGGACAGATCCTCAGAGAATCAAGACGTTCCCCAGCTCAAACACCATCCTCTGGATGCTGGGTAGACAACCTTCCTGTGCCAATAAGAACACCTGAGTCTGATCCGCAGAGCCCACATAAAACACCTGGGGGAGGTGGCATGCCTGGTGTGTGGGAGGCAGGGACAGCTAGAGTCCTGGAGGTCACTGGCTGGCCAGCCTTGCCACGTTCTGGGTAAAAGTGAAAGAGTATCGGAAAACAGCAAAACCCAGGTGGACAGCAGCCTCAGGAAAGGCACCTGAGTCAGAGAGCTCCATGCACGCGCGCTGTCCACTGATAAGCAAGGTTGAGAAAGTACCCTCATAGTCGTCTCTGTAAATCAAATCGGACTCTTTTTTTTTTTTTAATTTTCACACTTGCTAATAACTGATGCTAATTTTTTTATGGCAAGTGTCTGATTGGAGGAAATTCGTGTGTCTGGTGACTCCGCTCACACTCACATTTCAGGGCCTGAAGGCACACAAATATGAAGCCAGAAGCCGGAAGAAAAGTCCATGTGCTTCTAAGTCTATATAGCCAGGCCTAGACCGGTTGTGTCGGGACTGTGGGGGTGAGGCCCAGCCGTCTGGCTGCTTCGGGGACCACCAACCCCTCTCGGGGCCTCATTGGCGTTGCCTGGAAACCATGCAACAATGCCTCCCAAGCAGCCCCGTGATGATCTTTTCTGAAGTGGCAGCCCCTTCAATTATTTTATTTCCATTATATTATGTTAATTAAATCAGCGAAAAGAACAGAGCACATGCATGCCCAGAGTGGAGTGTCTGGGAAGGGTTAATCGGAATGGCCCTGACTGTGTCTACTAACAGAGCGGCAGCAGCAGAGGAGACACCTTATTCCAATGGGCCCCGTGTTGACACACTGTCAGGGAGGCTCAGAGGCCTGGTCTGCCTGCATCCGGGTCTCCTGCAGCACCCAGGGCCACCCAGTACACCAGTGGACACAAAGGCAGCTGGAAAATGGGACGGGGCCCTCCTGACACAATCCCCTTTCCCCAGTGACCAGTTAGTACTGTGGCCAGAGCAGAAGCATCCCTGGAAAGCCCATGGGCTTCAGATACCTTCAGGTTGGGACCTGGTGGACCAGGAGTCTTTGAATATCCTCAGATGGTGTTTTTTTTAGCATCAGTTTTTAACATTTTTTTTTTAAACAAGCAAATCTTATGTTGAGCTGACAGAATGGAAAGTGAGATGTCTTTGGTTGGCATCAGAGCTGGGCTAGGGACCAGCTCCTGTTTGCTCCACCTTGGATGCAGGACACAGCCAGAGAAGCCAAGTTTAGGGTACACTGGGGGAATCAGAACTCAGGTCTTTTCTGGGCGGCTGTGTTAGACATCTTCGGTGAGAGCCCTTAGCCGTGAAAAGGGTGCCAGGTGCCTCGTGGAGTTTAGAAAATAGATGGCGCCCTTTGGCCTCAACTTACTTATCTGTTTAATGGACTTATATATTAATATGTGACTTCCCAGGCTCAGGAGTTTTTGTTGTGGGCACTTGCAAGGGCAGTGTAGATATTCCTGGGAAAGTGGACCCCTGGGCATTGCCTTTGTGCCTCTGTAAACACAATACATGTTACCTCCTCGTGGAGTTGTGTAGCAAGGTTGCCTCTCAGTCATTTTTTCTGCTCTTGGCATTCAGCAGTTTCAGGAGCTGGGGGAATTCTAACCCTCCTCTGGCCTCCAGCTTTCTGTAGTTGGGAGACAGACCCACTTTGGCCCGTGGTTTCCTCCCAGTCGTCAGGCAGTGCCATCCCGTGATCCCTGAGACACCCCGCAGCTGTGGCATCCTCTCATTTGAATACATCAGCAAAAAATAGCAATGCACCGCCTTATGTTTAAAAGACGACGGAGCAATTATTCTGAAGTTGATTTCCTGCTCCCTGCCTTTCCAACATTGCAAATCTCCTCAGTTTCAAAATTAAGTTGTAAATGAGATTTGAGCTCCACACCACCCGCTTTGTTCTCGCTCCAAGAGAGAGAGAGTCGAATCGCCAGTTCAAAGAGAACGTACACATAGCTGGAATTCAAAGGCGGTTGGAGGGATTTTCTTTCTCCTAATCTTGGTGACTGGGCTCACCATCTGATTAACCTTCCACAGCCTTTACTGGGAAGAAGCAAGTCTTTGGCCAACACTCCCAGAGATTTCCCCTTTGCAGGACAAAGCCCCCAAGCACCACCACCACAACCATAGAAACAATAGCCAGGCTTTTGTATGTATTAATTTTCAGAAGTTGCCTGGACTCTGGTTGGAGTTATGCCTCCGTCTTCTACATACTTTGTTGACTGCGAAACTGAAGCCTGCGATGGAGACCCTTTCTTTGTAACTGTGCACAGGTTACAGGTTAATTTGTTCACCTTGCTGGCTGACTCAAGCTGTCTACTGTTCTGTCGTCCTTTGCTCTGTAAGCTGTCCTCCGTTGTGCGGGGGTCTTTCATTTGTTTCTGTATTGTTTTGCCATGAGGTCTCACTATGAAGCCCAAGTTGACCTGGAAGTTGCTATGTTGCTCAGGCTGGCCTCAAGCCAGTGATGGTTCTGTTTCAGCCTTCTGGGCCCTGAATTTACAGACATGTACCACAAGGCCTGGTTTTTATTTTTTTATTACTGTTTCTCTTTCTGGCCCTCCATCTTCCTCTTTCTTCCCTAGCTCACACTGCCTTCGAACTCACACAGAGCTAAAGTTGATCTTGAACTCCTGATCCTTCTACCTCTGTCTCCAAGTGCTGGGACAACAGACATGTGTCACCAAGCCTGGATACTTTGTGCTTTTGAACCTGACTGGTATGTAACATCCCTAAAAGATCTTGCAGTTTAATTTTCATGTGGTACTCACATCCCTTGAGAGTTTTTTGGTACCAGGGAATCCCTGTCCTTTGCCATCCAGAGCCCACGTACTGTCTTATCGTGCAAAACTTTCTCTGCTCTGGACCTTCCCAACCCTTCACCTTCTGGACAGCCTGTCCTGGGAGAATGAATTCTCAGTGGGCTCTCTGGGCCTCCTCTGTCCTGACCCAATCTAACTTGGAAGGTATGAGAGTTGAGAGCCATCCATTCAGCTGCTACCCATGAACATACCCCACGTGCAGACCATTTGCTCAGTGCTGGGCCCTATAGATGAATACGGCTTTGCTCCTTGAACAGACAGCTCTCGTTGATGCAGAATCCCGTCTTGAGATTGGATAGACGGCTTATTGTATAAGCTTTGGAAGCACAAGGTGAATTTGGATCTCTAGTACTCAGGTAAATGCTGAGTGGATGTGGCGGGCTACTTTTATCTATAATCCCATCACTTGGGTGGGAGAGAGCTTCAGATCCCTGGGGATAGAGAGAGAGGAAGGAAGGGCGGGGGGGTGGAAACAGGAGAGAGAGAGAGAGAGAGAGAGAGAGAGAGAGAGAGAGAGAAAGATAGAGAGAGAGAGACCCTGTCTCAATATATAAGAGAACACAATTGAGGAAAATATTGATATCAACCTCTGGCCTCCATTTGTACACACACACACACACACACACACACACATGCATGCAATGCACACTCACGCACAAGTGTACATGTATACATGCACATCACCTTATGCACATCCACAAACAAAACCAGAAAATTTATTCTTTGCCAAGCAGACTAGGGTCCCTGGAATCTAACTGATCAGGTGATTACATCCAAATCAGGATATTGTCAGGAACAGTGATTAGGAACTCACCATAACCATGCCAGGTGACAAGTATGAGTTAGGACAGTCCCAGCTGGAAAGGACGCAGGTTCCCAGCCTACATGTCATCTCTTGGAGTTAGGCTGGCCTTTGAACGTGCGTATCAGTCTGACTGATGCTCGGAGCCATCTACTGTCTTGTCTTGTGGAGCTCTCTCTTCTCTGGGCCTCTCCAGCCCTTCACCTGGTTGGAAGCCTGCCTTGGGGACATGTCTGAGTTCTTCTTGGGATCTCTAGTCCTCCTCTGACCTGGCCTGGTCTGGTCTAGCCTGGAAGGGATTTGAGAGTTGAGGTCTCAGTGCAGGGAGAAGGCTGAATGTCCCCTAAGAACAGTGCACCCAGTTTAGTTAAGACTCCACTGAATGGGGAGGATGAAAGGTGCCCATGTTAAGATCGCTCAGTGCTGGATGGGGACAGAAGGGTGATCTTTTGAAAGTCAAGAGGAAGCAGTTTGGGCACACGATCAGAAAAGCATGCTTCTGAGGCTGAAGAGATGGCTCAGTGGTGTTGGCAACCAGTTCCTCTTGCAAAGAACCTGGGTTCAGTTCCTATTGCCCTCCTGGAGGCTCACAATTCCAGTTCTGGAGGTTACAGAGCCCTCTTTGGGCCACTGAGGGCACTGCATAAACACGGTACACAAGCATGCACTTAGGCAAACTCAAACAGATAAAAGGAAAATAAATTTATTTTTTAAGAGTATGCTTCTTCTCTTTTGGGGGCTTGGAAAGCTTTGGAGAACATAGTTGTTATTTTCCTGAACCGAGATTCTTCTTTATTCATAGACACTATTTACCCACTTAGTTGGTCAACAGAACTTTATTGGCCAGCAGTTATTTGCAGGCTACAGAGACGATACTTTTTGTTCTCACGGGGACCTCGGGATGGGGGACAGAGCCACACAGCATTCTGACAGCAAGGGTCAGCAGGGCGGGGTATCTGTCCACTCACCTTCTCAGGGAGCATCAGCTTCGCAGAGACATCAGTGCAGACATCTTACCAGCAGAGGATGGTGGACAGAAGCAACAGAAAGCGTGTGCACCGGTGCCGTGTGCTCAGGTGGCATTGAGCTCTGTACTGGGAGAGACTTGCATAAGCATAGACCCCTTTGCAGCCCGGAACACTGGTGGGTGGACTCAGATGCAATTAACGTAGGCGAGAGCCAGCAGGAAGCACACACGAGGAAATGCGTTTAATTGAGAGACGTGCTTTTCAAATGCTGTTCAGCTGCCAGCTGACTGCGCGCGCTGGCAGGAACCAAGAGGGCTACTTAGCTTTCTTCAAGCTCCATTAATCTGCCCATTTCTTTTTGCTTCAAATCCCACTTCAAACACACAGCGGCTCCTCAAATTCATAATGAAATAAATGATTTATAATCCTGTCGGGAGCCAGTGAGACTCCGGTCAGGTGGCTGCAGTAGGCTTGGCTGACCCAACTGGACGTGCCACAGAAAAATGGTGGCTCACATCTCACCGTATCTATCCATATCCGTATCATCTATATTGATCTACATCTATAGCCTTTATCTGTCTATAGCTATACGCACACTGGTACACATACAAACATATATGTACGCATTAGGCTGCATGGTCCTTACTGTGTCTTTAGTCCCTTTTGGTGACATGAGTCATCCTGGGAGAAGGTAGTGACCTGGTAAAAGGACAGTGCCCAGCATCCTTGGAGGACCATGCTTTATCACTTTGTATGCCAGGTACTAAGCTAAATACTTCTTTTATTCTTCTCATGTTTTCTAGGTAGGGTGGTATGTAACCCAGGCTGGCATCAAATTTGCTATGTCACTGAGGATGACCTTCAACTCCTGATCCTTCTACCTCACTCTTCAAGTGAATTGGACCCAGAACTTCATTCACACTGGGCAAGCATCCTAGCAACCAGGCTACCTCCCCACTCCCCAAGTTAAGTACTTTCTAAGTGTCCCATCTAAGCTCCTAATCTGTAGGAATGTATTGCCTCCTTTTATGTTGAGGAGAGAAACCTGAGGTATGGAGAGGTCAAGTGAATGGTATCGGTTTGAATTAGGTTCTAAGTAGAGTGGGATTTGAACCTATGACAGTGTAACTCACCACGCTCAGCGTCTCCCCTCTAAACTTGAGCATGGTATAAGGAAATGCCCTGCCCGTTGGTGCCTGTGGGAAAGGGTTTGAAACTCATGGTCAGGGACAGTGCATTATTTGCTGGCTCCGCTGGCTGGGATGTGGAGAAAACCCGGCCTCCGGTATAAGCATATGCGTCTGTAGGGATTGGCTCAGTGAAAGTGGGTAATGACGGTAGATGCTATGCCTATCCGGGGTAGGCCTTGGGTCCGAAGAGATGCGGCTGTAGCACTATTCACGGTTGGATAAAATGTGGAGGGGTGTCCCCAGGCAGTTAGAGGAGCATCTGCACAGGGACAGAGACCCCGGGAAGAGTAGGAAGCCTCAGAAGGGTGGCCTCGTGGTTTGTGATTCAAATGGGGAATCTCGCCCACATTTCAGTTTGAAATTTTCACACTATGTAAGAATTGAAAGAAGTGTACAATGAGCCCTTGTGCATTCTTTATCTGACTGCATCAATTAGCATCCTCACTTGTATTCGCCCTCATCAGCATGTGTGTGTGCGCACCTGTGTGTGTGTGTGTGTTGTTAGTATACATTCTTTATGTTTAACTATTAGAAGACATGTTGCAAATAAGAAATTTTCTCATAATATTTATCATCTACTTATGAAATAACTGCTTTCTTTACATGCTTTGTGGAGCTGGGTGTAGTGATGCACGCCTTTAATCCCAACACTTGGGAGGCAGAGTTAGTTGGATCTATATGAGATTGAGGAACTACGTAATGAGACTGTCTTGAAAAGATAAAACAAAACTAAAACAAACAACAAAAACAAATGAACAAACAAAACAAAAAAAAGAAGAAAAAGAAAAGAAAATAAATGGTAGTGGACTATAGTATGTGGGAAAAAGGTGACATGGTGCCTTAGAGCACCAGCCCAGTTTCTAACTGGCCATTTGAAGGAGACTCTGCCTTTTTGCCCACCTAGGCCTCAGGTTCCTGCTTTGTAAGAAGGGGAAGACACCACCACACACCTGTAATCCCCACTTAAGGAGGCTGAGGCAGGAACATCTTGAGTCCCAGGCCAGCTTGAACTTCAGAGAGGAATCTTTGCTCAGAGAAAGGGAGATGAGAAGAGTTAATAAGCCATCCCTTGTGAGCACTGGGGGATGCTGCCGGACTCCATCAGTTGGCTAACTCTGGACCACTGCGCATGTGCTAGAATCTTTCCATAGCTCCCGAGGCTTTTAGAAGGACTGAATCTCCCATTGCCAGGTTAGGCTCTCAGCTACTTCTATAGTTTTTATATTATGATTATTGTTATTTTGCAACGCTGAGATCAGGTTCGGTCCTCAGGCATGCAAGGTCAGTGCCCTGCTGCTGAACTAATCTAGCCACCCACCATCTTAATCTGGGGACGCTGAGTTTTTTAATGGGGTGAGAGGGAATATGACTTTTTGACTTGGCCCTTATAAGGGATTTGGTGACAATGACCTTCCAAATGGGCACAGTAAAGGTCTGCCCCTCTTGACTTGTTAGCTCCAGGGAGCAGACAATCACCTTTGTTCACCCCAGTGGACTTAACACTAAAACATTAGGCATATAATAGATGATTAACAAATACAGATGGAATAAAATGTAGCAAATTGTTAGTAATAATTCTTAGGCTGGAATACAGATGGGAGAAGGCAGCGAGACATCATGTCTCTATCCACATAATCTACTGAGAATAACAGGGGAGAAGGCAGAAGTAGGTGACTCATTCCTAACCTTAACAGTGCAATGCAGTTCATTTCAGACCAATCACATTTCCTTTAAGTAATACACAGCAGGCTGTATCACTCAGTCCCTGTTGGGTTATGTTATACTAACAAACATCACTAAAATTTTAGCGAATAAGGCAAGCAAATGTTAACCCTTGTTTACAAGTTACCAAGTCAGCAGAGGTTCTGATCTAGAACTTTCTCATTTTGGGATTACAAAAACAATCCATTATGTTAATCTTCACCAAGGAGATAAAAGGAAATTGACTAAGCCAGAAAATAAGTCATGTAACTCTGTTAAATGTAGGCAGATCATTTCAGTGCATGTTGGGCAAATCAACCAAGTCATGTGACCAAGGTCCGTGTCAGTGGAAGTACGATATACTTTGCCAGCCTTGAACTTTCTCATGATGGGGTGAGTGTGTGTGTGTGTGTGTGTGTGTGTGTGTGTGTGTGTGTGTGTCTGTGTGTGTGTGTGTGTGTGTTGGGTTTAGTCTTCAAACAGGCAGGGGGAGGGTTGCCATCTTCCATGTAGGGGGGCAGGTCTTCAAACACCCTAAGTTACTTAAGAGTCAAACTTGGTGCTCTTTAGAAACCCCAGGATCCCAATCTGCCTGATTGGAAGAGGTTTTGAGATAGAGCCACTATTGTTACAAATCAAAATTATAACATGCTTAGCTCTGACACCCCTTAGACCACTCTGATCCTTAAAGCTCCAACGGAGGATTCCTGAGCCGCTGGGGCCTCCTCTCAGCCTTTGCCCTAACTGGCTGCTGCTTCTCTGTCTGGCCAGAAGCCCTGCGGAGATGAGCGACTTCAAGTCCCGCTAGAATGCATTCCCTGTCTTTGGTCAAGCTCCTCACTGCCTGCAGCTTTGGGACTTTCCAGAGCTCGCACGTCTGAAGAAAGAAGAACATGGAACAATACAGCTTAGTAGTATGTTGCTTGCCTAGAATCCACAAGAACCTGGATGCAATATTCAAGGTGGTGGTGAGAAACTTAGTCCTTGCCTCCCTTCCTGGACTTTCATCTTACAACCACCTCCCAGGAACATCTGTTACAGTGCCACGTTGAGGGGCCTCCTCATTCCTCCCCTGCCACAGGGAGGCATGGTAGTCTGTGGAGCCGACTAGTGACAAGGGGCTCTCTGGACAGCCTGACTGACTTCCTTCAATATCTTCAAGGAGGAGCCAGTGAGATTACTGGGTAGGGAATGGTTTGTCATTTCTAGAACCCGGTATAAAATTTAGGACCATTATTTGTTACATAATCCCATCATTTAGGTTTCTCCGCTTTGGAAGAAGTACTGAAATAGAACCAATTATTAATACAATTTCTAATTATGCATTATAAAGTATGGATGCAGTTGCCAGCATGCACCGTATTATTATGCTACAGAACTGGAATGAGCTTGTTGTTAGAGGAGAAACCACGAAAATTTCATGTTCTTAGAGAGCCAAGGACTTGTACCATGGATACTTCTGATTCTGTATGACCCCCAAGCTGATCTAAATGACCTCAGAGGACTCCTTCTGACCTGACCAAATCCATCATTTAGATTGACTACCTCTAAACAAACAACAACAACAAAAAAAGCAAACCAATTTTTCATGGAGAGTGTTAATTTTGTATGGCATCTTGTTTTTCCGTGATATTATTTAGAGTCTTCCAGGAATCGTGGTCTTTCCCTTGAAGGCACAGGAGGGACACACAGGGAGCCATGTGCGTTACTCTCTCCAGCCAGCCTGTCCCCTCACTGAGACTTGAATTAAATTTGAGTGATGTTTGTTGTGTGCCAGGCTTCTGCTAGGCTCCAGGGAAGATATGGAAATAAATAATGACAGTTCCTGCCTTTGGGGAGTTGGCTGTCTAGTAAGGGACACAGGATGTATCCGGAAATGGTTTTAACCGAATTAAAAAGCACTTGAGGATCAGTGACTGGGGTAATGGGGGAGGCGTGGGTGGCTGATTATTTTTAATTAGAAGGTTTGGAAAGTCTTTCTAGAGGAAGATGCATTTGAGGTGGGCCTAGGAGGAAGTTAGGACTTCAGAAGGTGGGGTGAAGTGAGGTGTAAAGGGGATCCCCAGGAAAGAAAGGGGTTAGCAAGGCGTAGGTCAGTAGAAGTCATGATACCTTTGGTGAACAGTGAGCAGGGTCTTTGGGGGACATAGAAGGGCTACGCAGTTTCCTGGCTATAGAGTGTCTCGTGGGTGTGGAGTTAGCCCATTACTCATCCCTTCAGGCTGGGTTTTGCCCTGTGTACTGGGGATTCCAAAGAGAAGTGCTTTTCAATCCTGTCTTCAAAGTGCCTACAGTTTAGTTGTGGCAGACAGAAAGCTAAAGAGTGATGAGACTATAATTGGTTAAATCCTCTAATAGAATCATAAAACTCTAATGGGATAAATACTTATCTTTATGATAGAGATGAGGTCAGAGCAGGAAGTAACCATTCAGATCTGGGAGAGAGTGTCTCAGACAGCTGAGCACAAAGGCCACCTTTGCATAATGTTGGGGGCAGAGACAGCCATTCTCTTTATCTTTCCCTGACTTTTTTTTCCTTTTGTTTTTAAAACGTAGTTTTTATTCTATTTAAATATATTGTATCATTTCCTCCCTTGCTCTCCTTCCTCCTGCCTGTTCCAGGATTCCCACCACCGTCAAAGTCATGGCATCCTCTTCTTTAACCATTGGTGTGACTTTTGCATATAAATGAATCCACATAGAAATTCAATCTGATGAGCACACTGAGGCTTCCTACAAGTGTGTATTCCCAGGGCTGACACTTGGATGACTGATGGATAGCCAATCAGGGGGCTCATCCCTCATCTTTTCCTCACCTCAGCAGCTGTCAACTGTTGATCTCTCCATCTAGGGCTATGATCCCCGTAGATTTCCCCTTCTCTGTTGCGATGTCAGTTATTATTAGAGCTGTTCAGGTCCAGTCATAGCAGCCATGTCGTTGAACTTTTCTGGCTGCAGCAACCCTGTCAGGGCTAGTGGGCACCTTGGATTTTCTTAATCTGGTCATTCTTGATGAGGGCAATTCTGCCTCCGGGGGAAGATACTAGTCCTCTGACTCAGGGGTTTGGGGGAGATGTTATTGGAGACCAGTGAGTAGAAGCTGGGGTAGTTCTAGACACCCTTTAGCGCTCAGGATGGCCTCTAAAATGGAGGCTGATGCTACCCAAAACCTTAACAGAACCAAGATAGAGGAGCTCTGTGCTGAAAGATGCAGTGGAGTGTAATAAACTGGGAACCTGGGGATGGATGGGGTACCAGCAACTGCCTGCAGCTTAGGGTGGAAGCCAGCTATTTCTACTGGATCCCTTGCTTTTGGCTGAATGTGTGTGTGTCCTCCTTGAATTTGTCTGTTGAAGCTCAGCCTTGTAATAGGATTTGCAGGTAGAGATATCAGAAGGACTCAGGCTAGATGAGGCCATAAGGGTGCCCTCTGCCCGTGGGATTTGTGTCCTTCAAATAGAAAAAGGCTTGAGTTTCCTGTAGATTCTTCTCTTTTCTCTCCCCTTCCTATTCTCTCTTCTCTCTCTCTCTCTCTCTCTCTCTCTCTCTCTCTCTCTCTCTCTCTCTCTCTTCCCTCTTTTTTCCTCTATCCAGTTCTGCCTTCTTTTTCCTTCTTCTTCCCTCTCTTCTCCTCGGTCCCTGCTTCCCTTCTTCCCTCCTGCTTTCTAGTGTGAGGACACGGCAGAAAGTCATTTTTTTGATATCAACGAAGAGGTCTCCCACCTAGAATGACAACCACTGGAGCCTTCATTTGGACTTGCAAGCCATCGGAACTGAGAGGATTGAGTGTCTGGTGCTTGCAGGCCCCCAGTCTGTAGTACTCTCCTAGCATCCTGAACACCAGGAAACGCCTCCATTCTCCCTCTTTGACCACAATTCTGTGAGCCAAATGTTCTTTAGCACCTGTGCCTCCTCTCTAGCATATTGGGAAGAGCTTGTTCAGCAAATGTTTGGCTCCCTCGTTTTCTGGCAAAGCCTGGTTTCCATCCATCTGCAGAGTGTTGCCTCATCTGTTGAGAGGGTTTCTGGTGACAGTTTCACAACCAACTTGCTTAAGCCTTGTGTGTTGGGTTCTGTGTATTATACTTATGTGGCAAGATTCCTGAAGGACTCTGGAAAAATGCAATATTGTATGGTGTTAAAAAATCCCTTGGGATAGAGTCCAGAGGAGTATGCATGAGGCCCTGGGTTTGATCTTTATAAACACACACACACACACACACACACACACACACACCCCTTACTGACACCCACTTGGCCAGTTCCCTTCACACTGTTATTCCTTCAGTCACATATACTCTTTTATGGACTGAAGTTGACTGAGGTGACCCTTCCTGTTGACCATTGCCTATTGGCCAAAGCTCCAGTCTTCTGGCCCAACTTAGCAGACTGTCCTTGGTCTGACTTTAGAAATTAGTCCTCATTATCTCATTCCCCTCCATCCTACTCTCAGCAAACCTTTCCTTACCCGAGTTGATCACAGCTAGGGGACAGAGCCTGTAACTTATTAAAAAGCTTATTCAAGTCATGCCCAGTCGATAAAATGTGAGGAAAATTAGCAGACATTTTAAACTCTTAGAACTCTCAGTAGATCATAGAAAAGAGGCTGGAGATAGGCAGGAAATAGCAACCGTGGCCAAACACTGGGTGTGATGGCTGGTTCTAGCTGCCAACTTCACACAATCTAGAATTAACCTGGGAAGGGAGTCTCTTTGGAGGATTGCCTGGATCAGGTCGGCTTGTGGGCTTATCTGTGAGAGATTGTCTTGGATACATTAACTGATGTAGAGGAGACCAAGTCTGAAAGTGGTGGCATCATTCCCTAGGCTGAGGTCCTGTACTGTATAAAAAGGGAGAATGTGAACTGGATCTAGGCATGTATTGATTCAGTCTGTCCTCCTGACTGTAGACAGGACCAGATGCTTCAAGTCATTATCACTTTGACATCCTTGCTCAGAGGGACCGTAACTTGGAGCTAAGTTATTTTTGTTGTACTTTATCACAGCAGCTAAAAAGGAAACGAAACACAGGGGAACAGTTTCCTAGAGGAGGCAAAGGGGAATCTCTCCGGTTTGTCAAACCCTGATGGCACAATATAGGAGGACACTGTACAGAATGACTCTTGAAATTCTGCTAATGGAGTGGGATTCTCTTCATTATTTTAGATCTCCACTGCGGATACAAGTTATCCATCATACCTTCAGCCATCATACCTGCATAGCCATAGCAAATAGCAGGCATCCATGTCTTAGGGTTTCGATTGCTGTGAGAAGACCCCATGACCACTGTAACTCTTGTGTTTTTGTTTTGTTTGTTTTATTTTGTTTGTTTTCTGTTTTTTGAGACACAGTTTCTTTGTAGCTTTGGAGCCTGTCCTGGAACTCACTCAGTAGATCAGGCTGGTCTTGAATTCACAGAGATCCACCTGTCTTTGCCTCCCAAGCACTGGGATTAAAGGTATGCACCACCACCACTTGGTTGACCATGGAAACTCTTATAAAGAAAAACAATTTATTGGGGTGACTCACAGCTTCAGAGGTTCAGTTCATTGTCATCATGGTGGGGAACATGGTGGCATGCAGGCAGATGTGGTCCTGGAGAAGTAACTGAGAATCCTGCATCTTGCAGGCCACAGGAAGTTGACTGAGATACTGGCTGATGTCCTGAGCATAGGAAACCTCAAAGCCCACCCTCCACACTGACACACTTCCTCCAACAAAGCCACACCTCCTAATAGTGCCACATCCTATGAGCTTATGGGGGACCAATTACATTCAAACTACCATAATAAGATAGCTATTGTCAGGGTAACATGTGACAAACCACCCCATTCTCATGGTTTTATTTCTTATGGGCTGTGCCTCTGCATAAACCAGGAACCTACTCCTTTGACTGAGACTTTGGGCCAGGTTTGGATTTGCTCTTCTAGCCTGTTTGTATCCTATTATGGACCAAAGCAAGATGTCTGCCTAAGTCTGAGCGCAGTGGGGCTGGGATATGCACCATCCCCCACCTTCCCTTTCACCCCCCAAGAGGGGAAGGGTTAGATATGTCCTTTACAGAGATCTAGTCTTCCTATTTTTAATTAAGGAAGAAATTCTTCTCACAAGTCCCCCAGGTAAATCCCTTGTGACACATTGGCCAGAGCCACAACTTGTGACCAGTCCATGCCAGCAAAGGAGCATAGGCACACTAGGATCTATGATGGTCACAATTATTAGGTCCTGTTTCCTGAACTCTGAGAGGAGAGGAGTCTCACCCACAAGGCATTGTGGGGAACGATGGTCAACAGGGCAACCAGTCATTCCTGCCCCATCACTGACTCTGTTCTTAGTGAAGACACTTTCTTTCCCTCTCTGGTCCAGAGACAGATAAGAAAGTCTCCATGGGACTACAGTGTGCTGGACATGGGTCAGCATGGGACACTCCGGGTCTGACATGTTTGAGTATTGTCACCTGCTCCATCCCTACTGGACACACTGGCTACGTATGACAGCTCTCATCTCCTGGGAAAGTATGTCTTACTTTCCAGTCTCACTGGCTACAGTTCTGAATCTCTCAGACCTTAGGGCCATTGTCCCCATTGCCCTTGCTCTTTTTTCCCCCCTCAACTTCCAATCTAATGAGGAAACTCCAGTTACCTAAGCTGCTAGGAGAGGACACACTCAAGGAGTTTGGGATGGTGTCATTTGGGACGTTCCTCTGATGGTAGATGAAGCTAACACTGGCATCTGTGGACTTCTGAGGAAGGCAGGTTGTACTGCATGTGTGTAGCTGGGTCACATCCAGTCTGTGGAAGGCGTTGATGTAGGGATGATTGACCACTCGATGAAGAGGGAGCTCTGCTAGCAGACAGCCTTCGGGACAGGGGATGTCTATGAGGCTATTTCTGCAGGGGTTTAAGCCTGAATGTGGGTGGCACCATCCCATGGGAAGGGGTCCCCAAGTAAAGGAAAAGAAGAAATCGAGCTGAGCACCATTGTTCATGACCGAGTCTAGACTGCAGTACAGTGAGGTCAGTCAGCTCGTGTTCCTGCCACCCCAACTAGAGCTACTCTGGTCGCCACACATCTTCCCTGACAGGGTGGGCTGCACCTTCACACTGTGAGCCAAACCCTTCTGTGCTCATGTTGTTTTTGCCAGGCACTTTTATCACAGTGGTGATAAACTAATCAGAAAACTAACGAATGTACCAAAGCCTCGTCAATTCCTTCTAACAAACCCATTTCCCTTGGCTCTCATCTCCTCTGTCCGTCCATCTCTCCACCTCCCGTGGGTTCTCTTCCTCTGGGAAATCCAAGTGAGGATCTCCGATGTTTTGGAGCTGTCGACTGTGCTGTGAAGGCCTCCCTGGGAATCTGACCCTCTTGTCCCCCTCAGCAGGTGATGGGTGTTGGGCCCCGTGGGTTCTGAGTGTGGGAGAGAGGCCTCCATGCACAGATCAACATGTCACGGTCACCGTGGCTCCCTCCTGTAAGTTCCCCTGAGTATTTTGCTTAGAGAGCGTGGTGCCAGAGCCTCTGGTCTTACCACCATCATCTCCACACCCGTGAACCATGTAGTAATCAAGGTAACGAAGCAACAGGCAGCTGCATGGAAGACTACATTTCCACATAAGGACCTGGAGCCAGGCTGAAAGACCCAAGGACCCACATCTACACACACACACACACACACACACACACACACACCCCTATTCCTAGTCTGTCTTCATCTGAGCTCATGACAGTTGGCTTCTTCTTAGGAGACATTGCCTGGAGTTTGTAAGGGCACAAAGACATGTAGAGACGAAGCAGGGGGCGGGGGGCGCACTTTTGGTTTGTTTATGAGGGGAGGTAATAACATCCTCCCAGCTCTCACTATGGAGATGAGACTGGTGTTGAACTTCTGATCCTCTTGCTTCTCTCTCAAGCGCTATGACTACAGTCATGTGCAATCACACTGGTTTTTATGGACTGCTGGGTTAGAAATTCTCTCTCTCTCTCTCTCTCTCTCTCTCTCTCTCTCTCTCTCTTTGTGTGTGTATTACCTTAAATATATTGTTTTTTGGCTCGCCTGGCTTACCTAGAGAGCTCCCAAGAGTCACCTATCTTTGCCATCCAACCCTGGAGTTATAGCATGTGTGCCTCTGCCCTGAGCTCAGGTTTTCTGTTTCCATGGCAAACAAGCACTCCTACCCACTAAGCCATCTCCCCAGCCTGAGTCCAGTCTTCGTGCAAGGTAGGCGAGCCCTCCACTGGCAGAGCTGTATCTCCAGCCCCAATTGGGTGACTTTCAGCTATAGGATGACACCCACATCAAGGCCTGAATGCTGCCTTACGGTCACATTCGAGAGGCATTTAGAAGGAAGCCTGCGTGCTGGATGCAGGGGACTTCGACCCGACTCTGTGTCGTTCGTTATGACGCAGCTGACTACTGGGTCTTCCCTGCAGTGCCTGAGGTCCCTTCAGTGGTGGTGGCCCAGGGAACACTTTGTATGGCTAGCTCTGCCATCTCCTTTACACATGCCATTTGTGACTCGGTCCTTCTGAGAAGACTGAGGAAGGGACGACTTTCTGCAGTGTCTTCAGAACTATTTTCCACCTGGAGTTAAAGACAGTAGACATCAGAGGAGCAAAATGAGCAAACAAAGAGGAGCAGTCTGAATTTTTTGGTGTGTAGGTGCTATACCCGTGCAAGGATTGGGTCTGTAGGTTCACAAACACGTATGCATACATTCAGGAATGGGACCGGGGAGGAAATGACCCTGGCTTGCTTTGGACACATTAGGCAAGGTCTCCTCTGGCAATCCTCTACAAGCAGTGGGCTTCTGCATGCATGCAGGAGAGGGTCACCGGGCTTGCAGCATCAGAGGAAGAATTTGCCTGTCTGGCTGGAGAGGAGACAGTGCATGAAAAATGGTGGCAAAAGGTCAGGAGGCGAAGGCAAGTGAGAAACACTTTCATCTATTATCCGGGGTCAACGGGCTCCCTCCCATCAGGGAACCTTGAGGCCCAATGAATGGCCCATTGCGGGAGGTGCGGCATTGTGCGCACCCGGAGCCCCACATCACAATCCCCAGCCTGGGACAATAGCGCCTAAGAAAGTGGTGGGTGGCTTGCCTCGCCTCCCAGGGGCCTGCCTCTTCTTATCAAAGGCTTTTCACCGCAATGCCCCAGCCTGCTTGGGAAGAGGCAGTGTTTGTCCAATAACACGAAGGCGCTTCAGACTCCTTCCAAATTCCCGGTCATGGCGATTAGGTCGGCCCGCATTGAATTTCATCCAGAACCAGTGTGGGGTTCTCAGCTGTTACCGCTCCCCAAAAGCTGCACATATTCTTTCCGTTGTCCGAAGAACAACACACTCCTGTTTAAAATAAAGTCCACACCCTGGGGTGAGAAGGAGGCATGCATTCCTTCAGAGAATGTCTGCAGGGCCACACATCCGTTGAGCTGCAGCCTTGCCTGAGAGTCCCAGGGAACAGATTCGGGCTTGGGCGAAACATCACTTGCTTCCTGAACCTTTCTCAACCGTGACCACTGACTGCAGCAGCCATTCTCAACCTGTGGATAGCGATCATCAAAACCCAAATATTTCCGATGGCCTCAGGAACCCCGAACCATACATTTGTTTTCGTTTCCACCACATAACTGCATCTTTACTACGGAGGGTGTCTCATTTCCTACGATCATTGGAAATATGGGTTTGCTAATGGTTGCGACCAACAGGTTGAGAAACACTGCTCCTGCAGTATCCAGTGTGTGTGCTGTGAGTCTGAGATGGTGACTCCTCTAATTGGGCTCTGGTTAGTTTCCTTTGGCTGTTGATAGAAATATGAGGGGCTTAGGGGGGCTCCGTGGGCAAAGTGCTTATTATGCAAGTATGAGGACCTGAGTTCAAATCCCCAGAACCCACATAAAGCCAGGTATGATAGTACTTACCTCTCTGACTACAGACAACCCATGACCCCTGTCAGTTCCATTGCTCCTTCTCATCCTAGTTTTGGGACCAGTCCTGAAGAAGAGGCGGGATATGGGCCAGGTGTGTGATCTGGGGGCATTTGTCATAGCTGGTGTAGGGCCTGGACTCTCATATCCCTAAATGGATCATGCATGTCCACTTTCAGGTTCAGTCTAGGCACATGAGTGGAGAGTCTCTTGGCTGTAGGGACTCCTGGAGGGGATGGAATTGTCTGCAAGCGGAGGGCAGGGGCTTTTTATATAACAAAATCCAGGGGAGTATGGATCCTGTAAATTATTCTCCTGAACCACCAGTCAATAACTGACCTAGCACAACTGTTGAGGGTCAGGTCCTGCAAGGAATACGAAACATAATCCGACACGTAAAACGGGACTTGGTCTCTTCCCGCTATGGGGACACACTCATACATAGATGAATGCAAGCATGTATCGTGAGCATTATGAAGGAGCATCCCATGGACACACTGGCGCTTTCGGGATCACGAAGGAAGAATTGTAATTGAATTGATTCGCAGAGCACAGGATCAAGTCTAGTATATTAGGCAGAATGATGCTACCCAAATCCATGCCCACCCGTGCCAGAGTGTGGCCTTATCTCGAAGTAGCATGCTTTGCAGATGTAATTAGTTATAATGAAGCTGGAGACTGGACTGAAGTTGCGGCAAGCCAAGGACACCAAAACCAAAGAAAACCCCATGAAGTACGTTCTCCCTTAGCATCTCTAAGTGGTAACAATCTTTACACCTTGATTTCAGACTTTTGGCTTCCTGAACTGTGAGAGAATAATTTTGTCATTTTGAGCCACCCAAGTTTGTTGCAATCCACAACCGTGCACACAGTGTGCTGACAACGGTATTGTATCGAAAGGCTGGAGTGTGAGTCATGAATGGGGAGCCATGGCAGGGGTTATCATGAAAAAATGACAGTGGGTACCACAGAGAATGGGACCACGGGGTCAGAAAGGTGTGAAAGAATGTGGGCCCTTCAGCTCTGTGGGTGATTCTGACGGAAATAAACAGAGCCACGGGAAAATGCCAAGGGGAGGCAATGGGAGCCAAGAGAGGCAGGCTAGGAGGGTCTGGGTGCTGTATTAGGGCGTTCAGATTTGATCCCTTCCTTATCACTTTGGTGTCAAGTCAGTGGTCTCTGTTGTAAAGCCGTGGGAGCGATGGTTCCAAGACAGACACAGGAAAGCAAGATGTAGACGTGCAGGATTTCAACAGTGATGTGGACAAGCACAGTGAAAAATAAACTTTGCAGAGAAAATGAAATAGCAAATCTCAGAACTCTCTGTTTACCTTCTTCATAAAATACAGAGTAAAATCCCTGGGACATGAGCAAGCTTATTGGGGCATGTTCCCTATGGTGGGATGTCATGCTTAGCCTTAATGCAAGGAGGGAGGAGCTTGGTGCTTCCCCAACTTAATGTGCCCGATTTTTTGATTCCCTTACACCTTGAGAGCCCTTACTCCTTGGGAGGAGTGGATGGGGAGTTGGGCTGGGGTAGGAGCTGGAGGGGGTAAGGGTGGGGGAGAACTGTAGATGGAATGTAAAATGAAATTTAAAAAATAATAAATAAAAAATCCCGCAGAGCCAAAAAAAGAGAGCTTGCTTTCTCTGTTGGGAGGCATTTCTAACACTGCAGACATCTCTCTTATTCTCAGGAACTTTTATTCTGTTGTGGAGTTGCTTCTTTCCGGCACCAATCAAGTTATGAGGATGCCAAAGGAGCTGAGTAAAATGTGGAGCTCATCTCTCTGAACTCCCTGATGGCTGGGAGTTCAGAGGCTAGCCATGGAGAGAAGTGGGTTTGGGTGCCATTCTCAACCATCTGTCTATTTCTCCGCTCACTTCTCTACACAACCATCCATCTGCCATTTACCCAAAAGTAAGCCTAGATTCCTGTTTGAATCCAGACACTGGGTCCTCTAGGAATGCTACATGAAGACACTTCTTTTGCCCTTGAGTAGCTCACATCCACCCACCCATCCATCCATCCATCCATCCATCCATCCATCCATCCATCCATCCATCCATCCAAATTTTCCACTCAAGTGTCCCTTTATTCAAAGTAAGTTAGATTCCTTTTCCATGACAGATCCCTCTGGAACTCTCCAGGACATGCAATGTCCAGCCATCTCCTTTGCTGCACACATGAGCTTGTGTCTAACCAGGGAAGCGATTGCTCTGTAGCAGACAGCCCTTTCACTCGTTTGCACTGTGAGTGGAGTGGAAGAACTCAAATACATGGAGGTCAAACAGCTAAGGCCTTGCAATTTTTCCAGGGTCTTCATGACGTCCCCAAAGCGTAGTGAGTGCTGCGCCCTTTTGAGAGACATTCATAGGATGAATCATCTTTATGTTACCAGGTACTGAGGTCCATAAACCTGCTGCCTCAGTTTCTCTTGATTTACAAGACAATAAGACGTGAAATTGGTGAAGGAAAATGGGTTTATTTAGTTTGGCCAAAGAGTAGTAAAGACCTTTCCATACTTGTTGCCATATTAATAGAAAGATCAGTCAGCCAGCCCTTTCCTGCGAGGAGGAGAACCAAGGTCTCAGGTGCCTTCATCACCTGTAATAAGGACAGATTTTTATTCAAGTCCTAGGGGACTTGAATATGGGTAAAAATACCCTATTTTCAGAGAGAAATTTCTGGGATCTGAGGGTGTGTAAGATTCTCACCCTTTTCTGGCTGGGCACAGTCTATTTGTCCCTGGGTCCATTCATTTGATAGGTGGAAAACAGAAGCTTTTTGGGTCTTTTCTTTGGAGACTCACTCTCATATGAGAGCATGTAGATATATTCTCACCTATACTGATTCTGTCTGTTTAAAAGGTCTAATAAGTGAGGGGAGGGGCTCAGGTGCCTCTGTAGAATATCTTATCTCCTATCAGGGCTCATCATGGTCATGGATACATTAATCCTAGGAAATTGGAACCTCTGGGGCCTCAGTGGCACATATATACAAAATACCTTTGCAATATGAGCACCAATCCCACCGAAGGCCATTTTCCTTGCCTTCTCTGATCCCGCAACAGCTGGATGAGGCTTAGAAAACTTGTTTTGAAATGCCAAAGGCTCAAATGCCTTCAGGCTAAGTGGTTCATCAAAAGGTGGGAAATGGCTTTCAGTTGGACCCAGGAATTGGTTGGGTTTTCTTTCTACCTTACTTTATAGACTTAGGGCATCCATTCCTGCTCTGCACTGCAGCAAATACATCCTATAAGAGGTAAGGAGTTGGTGACTTTGAGAAAACCCCAAGATTGTCCTCTAGTCTGACGTCCTCCATTCACAGTTTGCCTTGGCTCCCCTTGACTCTGTCAGCCCTGCCCATTTTCACTTGTTGTAATTCACCCTGGAGGACTTTCTGCTTCTGTCTTCCTTGGTCTCAGATTTACTTTTCGTTTGCTCCATGCCTTCCTCCAGGTGGTAGAAAACCACGCGGCTGTTGTAGCCCCGTCAGATTTCATCACCTCCCGAAAACTTCCCTGAATTACCTGGCCACTGGTTATTATTTCTACAGAAGGCAGCCGTCACAGGGCCTCCGGGCTGTCTCTTTTGTGGACGAATGAGCTGAAGAAAGCTTACTTCCACCCCCTGCTTTTCTTCACATCCGTAGCGAGTGGGACCTGGCTCTGCTGAGCTTCTTTCCCTGTCTGCGTAGGACCTGCCAGGCAGTCTGCTAGAACGGGGGCACCATGTCCCACAGTGTGGAGCTGATTGCATTTGCTCGTGTAACTGATACCTTTCCCTTCTAGCCATTTTGAATGGTATAGGGGCCGAATTTGGAAAGATCACAAGTGTTGCTTTTTAAAAATCCCGTTTCCTTTATGTGTATCTAAGTGTATGCCAGGAGCCCCCAGAGGTTGGCAGTGGTGTCAGATCCTTTGGTGCTGAAGTTACAGGTTGTTGTGATTATTTTGTGGGTGCCTGGAACAGAACCCCATTCTTCTGCAGGAGCAGTAAATGTTCTTAACCACTGCACCATCCCTCCAGTCTGATAGGTACTTTTTCCTTTGAGCTAAGGGTGTGAGTGATCTTGAGTCTGTGGAAGGCCACCCTGGCATGGTCTGTAGAGCCCATTGGTGCTGGCTGTGTGTCTGCAACCTCACTGTTTCTCATCATACTTCCACTCTCCCGCTCCTGCGGCCCAGGAGTCCTCACAATTTCTTATCCAGGAAGAGCACCTGGAAGGCTCTGGGGTTGCTGAGAGCAGAGGTCAAGTTGCTTCTTGTAACGTTTTTAATCACAGCAACAAGAAAATTAACTGACACACATGACAAATGAGCACAAGAAATGACAAGCCTCTTTATTAGCCACCGACGGCATGTTAAAATAGTGAGGAGGCAGCGCACATAGCCGTTCGAATGACTTAAACTTCAAAATCCTGAGCATACTAAGAGCTGACAAGGATACAGAACAAGTGGTTTTCTCATACACTGCCAGTAAGAATGCAAAATGGTGCCAATACTCCAGAAATTCTTTTGATAGTTTTTTAACCACAAAATTTAATACAGGCAACAACTCTACTCCTAGGTGTTTATCCTACAGAAATAAAATTATTTATTCCTACAAGATTAAAAACTGAAGTTCAGACATCTTTCTATGGGAGCTTTAATAAGTCTGTTGATAAATGTTACACATTAGAAACAACTTCATTGTCTTTTAACATTTCAACAAGGAATACTACTCAGCTACAGTGAGAAATGTATGAATTTCTCATACAATGTATGAATGAGCTATTGGTATTCATATAGCAACTGATACAGATGTCTCATGCATTGCGTCAAGTGAAAGAAATCAGCCTTGAAGGGTTATTTGCTAAATGACTCTGTTTGTATAGCATTCTAGAAAAGACAAAACCATTGTAATGGGTAAATGGTCGCCAAATCGTTCAGCAGTTCTCAACCCATAGGTCTTTTCACAGGGGTCACATATCAGATATCCTGCATCCTAGGTATTTATATTATAATTCATAACAGTTACAAAATTATAGTTATGAAGAAGCAATGAAAATAATCTTGTGGTTGGGTGGTCACCACATCATGAGGAACTGTCGTAAAGATGCAGCACGTTCAGTGGTTAAGAACCGCTGCTCTAGACGGTGTTTGAAGACGCGTGTTTATGTGAGATGGCCTTGAAATGGTAGATAGACCTTGAAAGACTGAGCATCGCTGAGGCTTTCCCATAGTCATCCCAGTGTTTCCCATCTTCATCCCACTACCCACGGCTTACTGCTCTGTTAGCAGACATCTGCGTCAGATCCCTAACGGCTTCCACCATCATGTACTAGGAGAGAAGTACCAGACTTGGCCATTGTTTTCACAGCAGCCTTTTGAGATTGGCTATCAAGCGACTACCATGAGTTGAGTTCACCTTTGCACGTAAGATAAAAGACTCTGAGAAAATCATGTTCTAGAGTAGACAGCTAGACAGTAAACCCATGGATCAATAAGCCTGGCCAGGAGTTATAATAATACCATTGCATAATAGGAACTCAAGTCTTTGGTCTTGGTGGCTAAGGCCTGCTTCTGTAGCTCAGTCATCTACCCCAAGTCCTAGACCAGAGTTGGTTTCCCAGATATCAACCAGGGAAGTTTCTCAGAGCTCTTTAAGTTTTTGCTTTTGTTTTTCTCATGCCTTGTTGTTCATGCCTTGACGTTCTTTTGTTTTGTTTTTCCAGATAGGGTTGCTTTGTGGAGCCCTGGCTGTCCTGGAACTAGCTCTGTAGATCAGGCCGACCTCAAACTCATAGAGATCTGCCTGCCTCTGCCTCCTAAGTGGTGGGATTAAAGGTGACATTCTTGCTATTTGAACAAGGCCTCCTCCATTTTGATTTTGCAGTGGGTCTGCCATTGTGGGGAGAAAGTCTCACCTACTCTGTGCCTCGAGAGGGAAGTAAATGTCCATGTCCACAGGATTTGCCAGTCTTCACACCACTGGTCATCCTGGGAGACACACTTATTCTGAGTCTACTGAAACAGATCCTTAAGACATATCCCTGCTTCCAAAGTGTAGTAGGGTGAGTCCCCCCTTGACAACTGCTGAGCACCCAAAACACTTTAGCATGACTCTACGGCCACAGGTCTCCTCCGCTTGTTCAGATCTTATCAAGTAGGACCGTGGCCCCCCCCACCCACCCCCAGTTCACAAACATTATAAATGTCTACTGGCAGTGAGGCTAAATTCTGCGGCAGGCGAACTTAAAAAGAAAGCTAGATCAGGCGACAGGCTTGTTTCAGGTACTTGTCTGCACTTTGATCTTGGAGCGGCTCATTCGAGAAGGAAGAACCATATCTCTAAGAGGGCAAATACTTTCTCTACCATGATACAGTACTGAGAAAGATCCCTGACAGCCTTGAATACGATGAGGTGGGCCGGACACAGTGATGTTGTTGTCTAGACCTGATTCTCTCTGTTGAACAAGTGAGAACCTTTTAGATGTGATAGACATCCGATTCCTACAAAAGCCTCTATCCCTTTCTGAAGTGATTTCTAAAATCCTCTCTGATGCATTGCTGAGAGTATCTCTGCCTCAGACTTCCACCTGAAATGCTAAAAGCAACACTACAGTCCCTTCTGTGGATAGTCACACGAAACATGCTATTCATGGATTGGAAGTCTCTTTCTGCCTGGCAGAGGAAGCTTCATGCATTCTTTAGTTCTATCCCTCACTACTCTGACTGAGGGCAGAGTCCCTCTGAACCAATGGAGGCTCAGGCATCCTTGGAACGGGAAGCAGGCTGGTGGCCCATGCCTTGGCTGCGCTGCCCAGCCCTTCATCCATATTCCTCCCTTTCCCTGGGCTCTTTTGGAAATGGGTTTCCGGAGCTTGACACATGTTTCTTTGTCTAGCCCCAGCTGTTGGAATCTGTCTTCATTCATGAGACAGGAAGGGGGCTCTCAGAAGTGCTGCTGCAGGCTGACGTCATGGGGCAGCCACTCGAATTAGTGCCGGGCACTGTGCAAAGCACCCATGGAGCTGATGTTTCCTTTCTGATGTAATCTTTACTCTTTACCACAACCTGTGTGGCAGAGACATGATCCTCCGTTGACACAACAGGAAACCGAGGCTCAGAGAGGTTCCAGGACATCTCTGCTCTACAGACGTAGAGACGCAGAACCTGAGCCCAGGTGCGAGGCAAAGTCACTTGTCCCATGGCTGTGGACACTGTCAGGCTCCTGAAGACAGCTTTCCCTTCTTACCAAGAAAAGATCTCGGCTGTGGGAAATCCTGTGTTGTGCTGGGGAGTATACAGGAGCCTGTACCAGGTCTGATTTACCTCCCTGGCAGGTGGCATCCCCAGGGGCTGCGAGGGCTCGGAAACAATAGCGATGTGCCTCATTCATCAGCGGGAGTCTTGCTCTGAGTTGCTCGGCTCTCTGTCTGTAATGGCAGGAAAAGCTTGAACTGAGCCCAGTTTAATTAATGCTGATCTCACAGGCGGAGCTGCTGGCTTACAGAGGGCTGAACATAGACACGAGGCAGGAAACA
This sequence comes from Myodes glareolus, assembly GCF_982192425.1. NCBI lineage: Eukaryota > Metazoa > Chordata > Mammalia > Rodentia > Cricetidae > Myodes > Myodes glareolus. Next base: position 61,992,849 of record NC_142031.1, read on the forward strand.
TAGCGGGGGCCCGAGAGCAGGGTGTGTTCAAACGATCCCTTCTTTCTGCTGAGACAGAGAATTGGTTTTCTAGTAAACTCTCAGGGGATGCTTCCTTTCACTGTCACTTGCTGTCATCTCTCAGGGAAAATGGACCTTGGAACCTGGAGGGCAACAAAGCCTCTGATGTCATTTCCTCCACGGAAAGGAGGGGCCTCCTTGCTCTGAGTCTCCCGGCACTGTCTTTACTGCATCTAGGCTTCATGGGAAACCTTGGACATTGTCACGAAATCCCAACACAAGTCGGGTCAGCGAGTCACCTGTGAGGACCAGGGGATAAATGCTGGTTTGAATCTGAGGAAGAAGTGTGACACAGGAGCTGAACCTATTTCCCCTTCCTCGGCCAGTGAGCCAAGAAAGCCCCATGCACTTTCAGATGACTCTCCTCAGTTCCAGGGAGGAAGTAAGGCTCGATTATGGGCTGGTGACCCAAGAATTCAGAAGGACGGATACCAGCCTTCTATCATCAGTAGGTCCTCCCCATTCACACCTGCTATCATAGGCAAGGAGACCTCGCTGTGTCGGGCAGTTACCCTGATTTGGGAAGGGTAGGCCACCTACTCAGTGCCACAGAGCGGGAAATGAGGGGCTGGACTATGCTTTAAATGGACCATTGGCATTAAAGGAGCGGCCTCTTCTCTCAGATTGAAGAGAAAAGAAGAAGGCTAGTGGGATGGATCCTGGTACAGTCTGCTGTGTCTTCAGGGAGTGGAAATCAAATGCACTATTATTTGAGTCAAAGCAGAGATGGGAGCGAGAGACCCAGAATGCAGCCTTCCGCCCATTCTTGTTCTTGTTCATCCACTGAATGTCCAAGGGGAGACAGATCACAAAGATGCCAAGACTCTCAGTCCTCCACAAAAACAGAAACAGGCAAACCAGGCCATTAGAAATGGGGCTCATGTACCACGATTAATACTTTTGGAGGAAGTTGGGAACAGACACAAGACAGATACTAACTCTGCTTGACCCTGGTAGGTTGCTTCCTGAACGGTGGACCCTGGAGTTCCAGCAGTAAACTGTGCCTGTGGCCTTTTCTGTAAGCACGTACAGAAGTCATGCTCCTGAGTACCAGGCATGGTGGGTGGGCTCAAGTCTAGCTGTGTTACCAAGCTCCCTGTTAAACCTGACAAACGTTCCAACTGCTCTGAGACTGTTTCCCCACCTGCCGAAGAGAGACTATATCCTACCTGTTTGCGAAGAGGGCCCTACTGAGCGAGTCTGTGCCTGAGTCGATAAGTGATACAGATCACAGCCCATCGTCTCATTCTTCCCTGCCCCTCGTCATTGCTCTTATATGCAAGATTAACAATAGCAAGTGTCCCATGCTATTCCCCCCCCCCCCCCATTTAGTTTTAAAGAGGTTTCTCCAAGACTGTGTTCAGGACCTAGATGCCCCATTTGCTCATCTATATAGAAGCCCAAGGAGGGAAACCTGAGGTACCCTGGATGAGAGTTGAAATCTGTCCCAGCTGTGTGATCATGGACATGTTATCTACCCTGTCTGGGTCTAAGATGCCCCAGCGGTAACGTAAGGCTAATGACACCTTGCCCCGAGGTTTGTTGTGAAGGGTAAACCAAATCACCTGAATTTGGGACTGGGCATATACTAGATACCCCCTTTTGTGTCTTCTGTATGGAACCTCAGCACCTGCTCCGTAGAACACATTTTTGGATCCTAAGTAAACATCCTACCAGTCATCACTTTTGTAGAAAGGCTTCTGGCTCAGTGAGTCTTTTTTCCAAGGTCATGGCCTAGCTGCTGCCTCTCAGCTCACTATTCCTGCTTACTCCTGCCTAGGAGGGCCGTCGTTCAGGAGCTTGGCTCCTCAAGGATAATGTGGTTCAAAGTCCGCATGACTGCAGATAGAGCTAACTCTGTGTGTGTGTGTGTGTGTGTGTGTGTGTGTGTGTGTGTGTGTGTGTGTGTGTGTGTTGAAGTCACTTAGTATTCTTTAGGAAAAGGAGAAAGAGTTCAGAAGCTGCACTATGGACATACCACCCTAAACACACCCACTCTTGGAAGCTAAGCAAGGTGGGTCTTGGTTAGTACTCAGGTGGAAAATTGAAGACTGGGGATAAGGTTAAAAGCTTTAGTCTATGATCCTCAGGTATGTGTGGTGTCTTTGATCATTTGTCTTCCTAGAGGAGGTTTCTGGCCTTTAGAAACTGAAGGACCAAGAGATCAGCTCTCTGAAGCCAGTGACCACTGACAATCAATCACCTCCTAGGCCCTCTATGAGATCCATATCTCCCCCACATTCTTGCCTTCCTCACTGGTCCGTGTCTTATTTCTGGTCCACCATTCCCCTTAATCTCCATCCTTCCCTAGTCTGTGCTTTCTCTGTTTATGTGCCCATCATTGCTTGATCCTTTTCCTTCCTTGAATCCTTATCATGCCCACGGGCCACGTTCTTCCCTGTGATTGTCTTTCTCTGGTCTGCATGCAGTTCAACAGCCACATCCTTTCCCCACATCCTCATTCTTCTCATGGTTCACATCGACTTTCTCACCCGCATCCTCCCTAAGCTTTGGCCTTAGACCACATCCCCCTTCCACAGAAACCTGCTGTAGTAATTGCTCCTTTCCCTCAGCACAGGCGATCTCAGTGTTTGAGTCAGCACTAAACTGGCTTTGGGATCCTGGGGGTGTGTTCTAGGACAGCGACACCAATTTTGGCCATGCCTTGCCGGTGTTATTTTTCTGACTGACATTCTCATCCCTACCTCTGCCCCACTAGCTAGGTCCTGCTTTTCTAGATCACCCAAAATGTACCTGACTCCTTCACTCCCGGACCCATGAATCTGGCAAGATGTCCTTCTCTGTGTTCACACAGCTCTGGTCTTCTAATGTGGCAATCCCCTGCATGTGTCCTGTTACTGTTTCCTCCCTCAGACTGCGAACACCTTGAGGGCCGAGGATGGCTTTCTGGTATCTGTATGTCCAAGCCGTTTCAGAGCCCGGAGAACCACTGGCGCTGGTCAGATAAGTGATTCTGTCTATGAACCAGTAAGCCCAGAAATCTCAGGGGCTCAGAACTTTAAGGTTAATTTCACACATTCAAGGACATGCTGGTCCTGCACTTTCCCCCAACTGTGTCTCTTTGAGTGTTGCCATTGAGCATACGGCCTACATCCCCAGTGTCACTTCTATCCACTCCTATGGTCCAGAAGCAGCTATGTGACCTGGCCCTACTCACAAGTGAACCTGGGGAATACTCAGGAGCACTGGGCCCTCCATAATCTCTAGATTTCTCTGAGAGAGACTCATGGAGGTGGGCTTCAACTTCAGTAGGGGAGAGCACCCGTGCAACCGGAGAGGCAGGCTGAGTGAAATGAAGTTACATCCCTGTCACCTCAATCAGAGACCTGAGTTCAGATGAATCCGCTGCCTGAAAACAAGGGGCAGGGCCCTGGAAACGCCCGATTTAGCACTGTCAGTCTCCAAGGAGCACAGCGTTCCCAGCTCTCGGCGTCCTTTGTCCTCTGTAAGCTCCCTTGCCTGCAGAGGTGACTTCTTTATTCTCTGAGCTGCTATTTATAACTTCCAAAGCACCCCTACTTCTTTGGTTCTGTATCGAGGTTCAGAAAAAGAGCCCGACCCCCCCTCTCCCAGCAGCCCTCCCCCCCATCGTCAGGCCTCTCTCCCCCCAGAGCAATCCCGTAAATAAAGGATGAAAGGGCTCCGTAATTATTACCATTCGACAACACAGAGACTGTCAAAACCAGGAGTCCAACAAAGGCCTGTACATAAATCACAGCTGATACAATGGCTCTTAGCTGAAGGGGAGAGGGCTTAGAGTCTCAGTGCGGCTGAAAGGAAGCTTGTGTCTGGAGGAGGAGTCACGGGAGTCAGGCAGCCCTGGGGAAGAGATAGGCTGAATGTCTGAACAGAGTGCCAGCCTCAATGTGCCAGTCCCAAAGACCGAGGCCACTAAACGGAACTCTAGAGTGAAAAATCCAGGGAAAGACTCCAGATGTGACATCTCCGCGGTACTGGTGAGGTCACACTATATCAGCAGGTTACAGTTCAGCCTGGCAGGGTATTGTTCCCTACAAAGATACGCTGGCTTGCAGCCCTGCCAGGCAAGGGTTGCCCACAGCCAGGACTTAGTCCATTGGTTGTGGAGCCAGTGAGAGCTCTTTGGGTTTGAACAGAAGGGAGATCAAGTGGGCTAGGCTGCCTGCTACCTTCCAGTGCGTGTGTGTGTGTGTGTGTGTGTGTGTGTGTGTGTGTGTTTGTAGGTAAGGCTGCGGGCATTTTCTGATAGGCAGAAAGGAGGGTGGCAAATGCTATTGCAGAACCAGGTAGCATCTCTTCAGTTTATGGAATGGAAACCTCTTGATAACACTGAGGAGTCTTGTCTTTGGAGGACAGCGAGACATCTTCTGGGGAAAGTTCCCATCTTTGGGCATGATCATTGCTTTTGAATAGGCCATTTGGTGATCCACTAAGAATTCAGCGGCGGGGCTTGGGAAATAGCTCATCAGTAAGGGCTTGCTTTGTGAGCACAAGGACGTGCGTTCCATCCTTAGAGCACACATTTATAAAAAGAAACTGGGCACGGTTGTATCCACTTATAATCCCAGTGCTCGGGAGGAGACTGGCTGGTCTCTGGGGCTTATTAGCCAGTCTTCTCAGCAAATTGTGGGACTCTAAAAGACCTGCCATAAAAAGTAGAGGGCACCTATAGACTGACACCTGAGGTTTCTCTTTGATCCCCAACTCTGTTTGCACACACACACACACACACACACACACACACAGTTATGCACACAAGTGTTTCTGAATACACATGAACGTGCACACATACACATGCATGTGCACAAAGAACCCAGTGGCCTTCACAGATTGCTGGTGACTCCTCTTGCCCATCATATACTCCTCGGTATTTATGAATTCTTCACCTGAAGATGAGTAAGACCATATCTTTAATGTATTTAGAGAGAGGGAAAGAGTTTGCTATCGGGACGGGAGCCATACCTTGGGTGACCAATGCATACAGATACCTGATGGAGGTGTGCTGAGAAGCAGTTATTTTGGAGACCACTCATCTGATACTCCTGGCTTGGTGACACTGGGTGTTATTGAATCTCTCTGTGCTTCAGCAGTATCAAATTGTTAATAGGACTGTAAGGATGAAAAAGAATTTTGGGGCAGTAAGATAGCTCAGCAGGCAAAGGTGCTTGCCGCACAAGTTTGATGACCTAAGTTCTGTCTTCGCAACACATGTAAAGGTGGGAAGGGACACAAATACATTGTACACATGCACAAATAGCAGCAACAATAGTAAATAAAGCTTTAAAAGCAAATCCTAATCATGCCTGTAATGTTCTACTCTATGGCAATGGTACTATTTTAAATCATTAGGATAGCAAACGTAGTTTGTGAGGCAGGTTAGCGAGCACCACTGTGTCTGTGTGTGTCTGTCTGATCTCCTTCTACCATGGGAAAAAGTCATTGGACGTCTTCAGACAATTTGGGGGTAGGTAAGATGAGGCTGAAAGGGGAAAATGAGGCACCTCAGCTTCTACAGGCAGAGAGACAAGGGTCCACGTTCTTTTCCTCTGGAGACTTTCTGTCTCTGTTGAGCTAGGGCAGTGGGCAGGGGTTCTTGATGACTCCATAATTCCCAGGGGATCCTGAGAACAAGCAGCCTTAAGATTTTACTGAAGTAGGGTCCCCAAAACATGTTAGATCTGACCTTTCCCCCCAAAGGAAGTTGGAAACTTTTCTGCAGAGCTGTGTTTCTCCTCTAGGCCACTCCTTTTAAGCCCATGTACCAGCACAGCTATTTGAACCCATTTTTCTTCTCTAGACTTCAGCAGTTTCCCAGGGTGCAGGCAACTGGCAAGGTAGAGTAGAGTAGACCAGTACTTCTTGGGGTGGTGCGGTTCCCGACAGTCTCCGTGGCCATGCTTTCTGCTTCATACTCCGCCTGTCTAGCTTCCCACAACCAACTTGTCAGGTGAGCTTATGTGGGGAGTCTCAAGTAGACTTGTAGTTCCTGGGGTCATTTGCAGCACACTGCAGCTGGGGTCAGAATTAAACCAGGACTAAGTGTAACCAATAGCTTGATGTCCTTGGGTGCTGATGAGCACTTTGTGGCATACTGTGACTATATGTTCTGTTTGCACATGCCTGGGTGTGCATGTATGTGCACACATGTATGTATTTGTGTTTACATATCCATGTTTGCACCTGTGTGTGTGTGTGTAAGTATGTATGTATGTATGCATGCATGTCTGTGGGTCTAGCATGCAGAGCAGTAAGTATTTCGTAAGAGCAATTCTGATGAAGGACGGACAGTTAGAGAAGACTGGGAGTTCGAGGTGGGTTCAAGAAGTTAAGGGTCTAAGAGGCTCATGGAAAACATCTGGAAATAAGATAGAACTGTGGTGCGGGAGAATTATCTGTATTCTGTCAATCATATTTTGATAAAACGCTGATTGGCCAGGCAGGCAGTATAGGCAGGAAAGTTAGACAGGAAGTAGAGGTGGAGCAAATAGACTGGGAGTATTCTAGGAAGCTCCCTCTGCCAGTTCTGCCCAGACCACCAGAGAGGAAAGATGTAAACTGCCCAGCTGAGAAAGGTACTGAGCCGTGTGGCTAATGTAGATAAGGATAATGGGGTAACATAAGTTATAAGAACTAATAAGTAGCCTGACTGAATGGGCCAATCAACTTTATAACTTATAGAGATCTCTGTGTGATTGATTTTCTCTGGGACTTGCCAGTTGTGGGGTACCGGGCGGGAACAGATACCCCAACAAGCCGGCCCCTCATGTTACAGAACTGGACACTCCTTATATTGCAGAACTTGCCCCCAGTCTGCTGCTTGGAGAACAGATAAGTTTAGTCCTAAACACTGATATTCTGGGTGTTGCCATTCTGGCTTCTGTGGCTGAACTGATCTTCAGGGACTCTTGTGAGGAAGATGGTCCTTCCAGAGATTGCATTTTATGTGGGGGGGGGGGGCACAGTTTTTCAGTCCATGGGTGTTAATCACATGGGTTCTATACTACTTTTGCAAGTGGAATAGATCTAGATGAAAAAAAAGCCCAAACCAAAAATAAAACAACAACAAAAACAACAGCAACAACAAACATGGAGAGTCTGGGGAGACAGCTCAGCAAGTACAAGTCCTTGCTGCCCAAGCCTGATGACCAGAGTTCGATTCCCAGAGCCCCTGAGGAAAAGCCGGATGAGGCAGGATGCATCTGCCATCCTGGCACTCCTATTGGGTGAGATGAAAGACAGAGGCGGAAGAACCTCCTGGGAGCTTTTGGGCCAGCTAGCTCGAGTACTCAGTGTAGCAACAGAAACCGCAGGAGAGCCCCTGCCTCAACAAGGTGGCGGGCAAGGACATTCCCAAAAGTTGTCCTCTGACCTCCATGGCACACACACACCTGTACACGCACACAGAAACTACGGAGGGGCGGATAATAGTTTAGGTATTAGAGCCCATGAACACAGTAAGGGACGTGTTATTTCAGTACTAGCAGCAAGCTAGGCTATAAAACGTATTTTTTTTTCCACGAGACTAGAAACATTTGTAAAGTGCTGTTTCTGCTTCGGCTCCAATGGCTTCTTCTGCAGCAAATTGCTCTCTCTTGTTCTTCAACTTCCCTGCCTTTCCGATGAGACCAACAAAATGACAAAGACACCAACAGAGCCACTGTGTGGCTCAGAGGAGCTAGAACGTACATAGCATAGCGTGCACAGCACACGCAAGCATCATGGGAGGACTCGCTGGCCCCTTCTCCTACCCAAGTTGTAGATTTATAGTGAGGCAGAACGGCTCCAATGAAGTAGGTGACCATTGCTTCCTACCATAGTCTCCTTTAGTGCCAGGCTGACCTCTCTATCAGAGAGAGGTCTTCATGTTTTGCCTCTCTTTCAAGCTACGGTTACCTTCTCATGTCCAAATATCAATTGTGGACACAATGGGCTGGGTACCATTGGTCCTTAAGCCATCCTTCATTCCTCTAAACCTGTGCTGAGTCTTGGCATGGGTGGGGGACAAGTTCTGTATGGCAGGACAGCACCTGTCCATCCGCCTGTCTGTGGAGCTGCATGGGTGATGGACCACCCTCTGCTCATCCGCTCTCTCCTCTTCACACCACCTGACAGACTTACACAGAAAGCCAGGCTGGCCAGACCTGCCCCCTCAGTTGGTGGCACGGGGGAAGATGAGGGAATTAACTTCTGGCCCGCTGACAGTGGCACAGCCTGCCAAAGCCGCCCGGGTAATTTGGTTCCTTTCCTTTGTTGACTTGGTGCCAGCGCACAAGAGTGGATTAAGCAGGGAAATTCTGCATGGAGAACTCTCCCCCTTGGCGCTGCAATCCCATTGTCTCCTGAGAGTGACAGCCGCTGGTGGAGCCAATACACACCGCTCCATTGGCACGTCCCCAGGATAGAGCAGCTTCCCTGTTCCTGAAAAGAGGGATTTGTTAAAAAAAAAAAATCTGAGTTGAAAGGAAGACCAGGAGATGGAGGCAAATCTATGGCTGGCTTGTTAATTAAAGGAGGATGGTCGTCTGGTGCTAAGACTGTTCCCAAAGAGACTTTAGTGCATCCCGAGTTCGATCCCTCTGAGGGATGTTAGCATGTTCACCCACATGTTCTGAGAATCTACTGGTCCCAGAAAGCAGGTTGATGCAAGTATGTAAGGTAGAAAAGAGCAATCGTTTTTGCTGTGAGGGGTACATCAAGTCCCCATCCCAAAGAGCACAGACATTTAAGAAAACCTTGGGTAGTGAATGCTGGTCTTGCTGGGCGTTTATTATGTGCTGGAAACTGTTCTAAGCACTCGATTCATGTCAATCAATGAAACAATCCTAATAATCCTATGAAGTTTGCTTACCTGTTATTACATCACTGTTCTGCTCTTGGGGGACATGGATACAGTTTTTAGGGTTACTGATTATTTTGACAAAAATATTCATCAGTCCTGAAAGGCACAGCATTTGCTATTTCTGTGGTGTCTACAGTCCTACCATGTTCAGTGTCAAGATCCCAAAGGGACGTCCCTGGACATGGTGTCGGGAAGAGACCTGTCTGCCAGCCAAGAGTAGGCTGCAGCCCTTTAGTGGATATGAGCGAACTTGGTCTCATCTCACACAATAAGTAGGAGGGCTTGCATACTGTGTCCCTCGGTCACCTGACTCCTGAGTCTGTTCTGTCAATCATCACTGTACCTGGTCCAGAGAAGGGACCAAGAGAAGGAGCTGATACCAGCTGAAGCTGCCCTGAGGGGTGACAGGCAGCAGGCAGCTCAGAGTCTGGCCATACCAGCCATGTTCAGGGGCTTCCATTCTTTCTGCTCTTCCCAGACAAGAGACTGGACTCTCCCGTTATTGTGTTAACCATTTTTTTTCTGATGCAGGATATGAACTATGGGGCTACCTTCAATTTCTCAAGTAAAAATTTCTCCAGCTACTGACAATGTCTTTAACCCTTTCTTCACCCATCAACTTCATCTCATCCCTGTACTCTGCTTGTTTGAAATACTACTGAAATTCTCCAGCATTAGACTAAAAATATAGATACATGCTGTCAGTTTCTCCTCCTGTGTGCCTCATGCTTCTGTTTTATTTCTCGAACTGTGTTTTCTAAGTGGAGTCCTGTGGAAATTCACAGGGGCCCCCGTCATTAGAGGTCAGGCCTGAGTTTTTAAATCTGAATTTAAGATCTGCTATACTTTTATCACATGTATCTATCTTATTATGTGCCAGATAGGCATTAACCAAGAGAAGTCGGCCATTCCAAGATTTTCCCATGATCATTCATTCATTCATTCTTTCTTTCATACAATCCACCCATCATTAATGAGCATGTACTGTGTGTAGGCTTTTGGAGATGCAGACCAGTAAGCCTCAAATAGATTGCTTTTGAGACTTTATATCCAAAGTATATATGCCTGCTTATTCATAACAAAAATATTCCATTGTTTTCATGCTTAGTATTTCCCTAACCTCAAGGATGCTTTCTGTGTTTCTATACATCCATTTTTAATAATTATTTAATGCAACCATGGTTCCTCCTTCACAGGTCCCCACTAATCTGGAACTTCTCACACCTTCTCTGAGCTCTCCCAACCTTCTGTGCCTCTTCCTCAGATGCCATTCTGTCTGATTTAGTTTCCCGCATGTTCATTCTGTGTTCATTCTGTCTCTGGGACTTGGTTTTCTAGAGTTATAGAGCTCATGGCTTTGCTTCTGAATGCAGATGAGCAGGAAGCACCTAATGGCCAGAACAAAAATGAGAAGACTCAGTGGGAGTGAGAAAACGCTGTCTTCCGCTTGCAGCTACATCATCAATGCTTGATCCAAGAGTGTAAATAAGTCCATTTTCAGTAGAAAACAGCCCCTGAGCCATCTTGTAAACTGTGCTGTGTGCTTTCTAACTCCTCCTTAATTTTTCACAGCTAGCTTTATTAAAATGACAGCCACTCTTGGAAGCAAATTAATAAGTTTAAACACAGAGTATTAGCGCTTGAAGGGGTCTGAATGACCCTGTAATTTTAGCCTCTAATTTTAGATCTGAGAAAATCAGGTCTGTAGAGGCAAACACCTTACTCAGATTACCTTGCGAGTGTTGGCAGGTTACTTTACAACTCTCTAGCGTAATTGTTTGTAAATACGCAGGCATTCATTGACTTTCTCTGCCAGCAGAATGCATGTCAGGCTAAGGGTGATTCTTAATAGTTCAGAGAAAGGAAAAAATAAATTGATTAACCGTCTAATTGCTCGGGTATATTTTCATGAAGGGTAGCAAAAGGAAAGCCAATAGATGCTTGTATCAAGGAAATTCTAGTTATCTGAATAAGTTGCTGACCCATTTCACACTTTGGATCAGCCATGAAACATGGCTGTAGAAATGGTGTTAATCCCTGTCTTGTAGTGGCTGCTCCAGAGTTTCTCTTTTTACCCTCGTACAATTGTTAGTAGGGTTTTGGGGTTTGTTGTTGCTTGTTTGTTATTATAGCTTTATTATCACAAAACGGTTTGTAATTGACAGTACATTCTATGTAATGTGTCACTGCTCCGTGGACGTGCAGTGCTGGGCACCTCAAGTCGACCTGTGCGAGAGCCCACCGAGATGTCCGGTGATGTGTCTTTTCCCAGGGAGAGGCTCTCTCTTCGTACGTTCTGTGATATGTCCCCGCAAGTCTCAGGAAAACAAAAAGAACCTGTAGAAATGGCTTGATCAATTTTGCCAAAAATAGAAACTGCTGGCCATCATGGGGTCGGAGTGGCATTAGATGTTGATGATGTGTCACGGGCCAAATGCCTGTTACTCCAGGCATTTTTGCAGAAAACTCGTTTTCAATCTTCCTACATGAACTTGTCATTAGGCAAATTGTCCCAAAGCAGTAAATGAACCATAAAATTGTCCGTTTGGGAGCTGCAAAACTTGTCCCCAGATGTGCTTTCCCAATGTTGGAGACGCTAATGGTTTGAATTCTCTTCTGCTATTCAAATTCCATCCTTTGAGAGTTGGTGGGGGTAAAAAATGACTGGAAAGAAGAGTATATGGGGCCAACCCACTCCCAGGCCCTGCAGAATGCTCCTCAGTGGCCTTCAGTGACTTCATAGCACTTAGCTTTGCACGTCTTTGTGCACACCTAGAAATAGCTGTGGTAGACTTGGTATCCTGGATTGTTTCTCAGACCCAGTTTCCATGTCTGTTCATGGTGTCCTGCCTAATGTATTCCCTCACAATTTGCCATTTCCACTTGAGCTGAAGTGATATTTCTGAAATAGGGTTGGTTAGTCGGGTCATAATCTGCCTTTTAATGCAGCAGTCCAGTGTGGTATTTCTCTATGGTGTACTTCCTAATGACGATGGAAACAGGAATGCAGCTGAAGCAAATGCATCAGCCTGGCCACCACAAACAGCATGAGACAGCACTTGTAAAATGTCACTTAGGACTTCAGAACAAGCAGGACAGCGGTGGCTCATACTTTTAATCCCAGCACTGGCGAAGCAGAGGCAGGCATATCTCTGATCTCTGTGAGTTCGAGGCCAGCCTAGTCTACAGAGCTAGTTCCAGGATAACCAGAGCTGTTACACAGAGAAATCCTGTCTTGGAAAAAAAACCCTTCAGAAAAAATACGTTTAAGAACATACTTGAATTTTCTATAACCAGAGTAGCTTTTTTTCTTCTAGTTTTTCACATCCATCCCACACAACCATCCATTATCTATCCATCCATCCATCCATCTATCCATCTCATCCACCCACTCATCCATCCATCCACCCATTCATCCATCCCATCCACCCACTCATCCATCCCATCCATCCCATCCATCCATCCATCCATCCATCCATCCATCCTTTATCCATCCATCCATCTATCCATCCCATTCATCCACCCATCCATCCTATACATCCATCCATCCATACCACACATTTTTCCATCCATCCATTTATCCTTTCAGCTATTATTTGCTTGCTTATTTTATACCAAACATTTGAGCTCAGTGGTGATAAAACATTAGGGAGCACTCTGATCTCTGGCCTCACGGAGCTTAGACTTTAATGAGACAGTGGCTATTGCCCCCAACACACTTGCTCATTGCCCAAGGCCATGCAATGCTCTTTACCCAGAATGCCATGATTCATATTCTCTATCTAGAGATTACCTCACTGAACTTATTTTTCCCAGACCCTATGTGTCTGAAAGATGTGAAGTCAGGCAGATGCACAAAGCAACAAGGTGTGCAAAATAAGAACCAAATGAACAAAGCCAAAACAACAGCAAACCTCAATGACTCAGGCAAGCCCCACCTCCCACCCCCACCCCAAATCCTGCTAACTTTCTATGACCTATGTGACTCTGAAAAACAAGTATTTAAGTTCTCAGGGCCTCAGTTATCTAAGCTACAAAGTGGGAAACAGAGGAAGAACAGTTGTGAGGTTCAAATAAACGTTCAGACATCTTAACTGTGTATTTGCTAAGAATTTGCTTTTAGGGGCAGGCTCTGTGCTAGTGTTGGGTCCACATTTTAGTTAGACTCTTCCTAAGGGAATCACAAAGCTGAGAGAGGGTGGTAGACAAGGACCAATCACTGTACAGACTGAGAAGTGCAGTAAGAGGATCCAAAGCAGGGAGCATCTGGAATCTAGAGAAGATGGATTTAATATCACTACGGCAAACCCCCAGTCACCCCGACTATACACCCTGCAGTGTTCTCAAGCAATGGTCTGAATGACCCACTTGGGTCTCTATTATCCTACCTTGAAGGAGGTACATTTAGTAGCCCTTTTGACTGTGGAGGGGCATTTCAACCCAAAATGCCATGGCTGTCAAGTGGCCCTGGTTGGGTTCAAAGCTCTTATAAACCTGATATTCTAGGGGAGAAGAGTGGGCATCTTACATGTCTGGGACAGTGAATGAGGTTGCTGGCATGATCAGATGAAGGTGAGCATTGTGTGTGTGTGTGTGTGTGTGTGTGTGTGTGTGTGTGTGTGTGTGTGTGTGTGTAAACAGACGTCTACCCAGGAATCCTGCAGTCACTAGGGTTCCCTGAAAGCAGGAACAATGTGGGTTAAGGTAAGAGTTCTTGGTAGCTTGTTTTAACTGCTTTCTTGTCTCTCTTTCTCCTTTCTTTTCCATCCTGGGAGAACAGCCATACTCCTGAACACTGTATGAGGCTGGCTTTCAAAAAAGACGGGCAGACCCTAGAACTTGGCCTTTGGGTGAATGTTATGACTCTGGTCCAGATGGAGAGTGTGTAGGTCAGTGGTTCTCAGCCTGTGGGTCACGGCTCCTTTAAGGGAGTCACATATCAGATAGCCTGCATATCAGATATTTACATTATGACTCATAACAGTAGCGAAATTATAGTTATGAAGTAGTGATGAAAAAATATTATGGTGTGTGTAGGGGGGGGTCAACATAACATGAGGAACTGTGTTAAAGGTCACGGCGTTAGGAAGGTTGAGAACCACTGGTTCAGGAGAAACAGCGCTCCCCGTACATGCTCTGTGTAGTTCACTAAGAGGGCTAGTGGCATCTTTTTATTTTTGCCTGTGTGACCCTGAAAACTGGGTCTTTGACATCATTCAGCAGATAATTGATGCCATTTGCCCTGTGCTGATCTTTGCTAAAGTTCTGTGCTAGGTTAAATCAATGGTCTCTTTTCTTGTCTCTCAACTTTGTATTGCTTTAGGGAATTTTTCTTTGAAAAGCTTTTTATTGACTTTTCCTAAAAGAAGAAGCGACTTGTTGAATTCTAAATAAAATACCCTTTCAGAGGAGCCTGGAGGTCTGTATACCAAGTCCACAGCAACCATGATTTAAATGTGCTCATAGGGGTCACACTGTCTAGTGGCGCCCCAATCAAAACCATCCCCAGAATCGTGTGGAGGCTGCAGAGGTAGGGAGAGCTATCAAAATAGCCAGGGAGGAAAGAGTAAGTGAATATCTCTGGGTTCTGTGGCACATTTGGGGGGGGGGCGTCCTATAAGCATGTAAGTTTGAGTCTTCCCGAATCTGCACAATTTCAGCTCAACACACAGCCGATGAAGCATGTTGGGATTGAAATACAGCCTGTGTCATCAGGGAGACTTGCTTTGTGTGACCCATCAGCTTGGGGGTGGGTGGTATCTTTAGAGCTGCATCAACATAGAGAGACACCTTTTTTTGGTGTCCACTAGGGCTTGTTTTTAATAGGTGAATAGGGCATGGTGAAGGAACCTACACTGTCGCTTTTTTAAGAGTTGTTTCTTTTTCTTTTTTTTTTTAAAAAAAGATTTATTT